>NC_133326.1:110438130-110752297 GCF_042186555.1 Aquarana catesbeiana
CACATCTCATGATTGTTAAGCTGCAATATATTACATTTTTGATTTTGTGTTTAATACCGCTTTTCGTAATAAAATCATATGTGTTCATATTCTTTAGTACTACTACACTTTTTATAAATAATATTTCAGCTTGATGACTGAATCTCTGTCTTTCTATAATGTATATCTTCTTTCCACAGAATCTCTGCCTGCTGGAGATAGCACCACTGTAATAATGGGCATTGATTTCTGTGATTCTACTCAGGCTGCAAATTTCCAGCTCTGGTTGGTACATTATTTATTACATACACAGATTTGCAGATTTTTTTTTTTTTTTAGGTTCTTAAAAGCATTTATAGGGAAACTGTATTACATACTGTTAACGTCTCTGGTGATTATGTGGAAACATGAATAATATGATGTGCTTGCTTTGCAGCACCCACACCCGCCAATTCTACGTGTCCATCCAGCCACCTGTAGGGGAGCTAATGGAGCCTATGTTCATGAGTGAGAATGAGTTCAAGAGGGAACAGGGTGAGTGATGGCGAGCGTGGGAGAGGAGATTATAGACAACAAAGAGACAGGCAGATTAAAGACAAAGGAGTGGAAGAAAGAGAGTTGACATAATATTTATACAGACACTTTAAACACTCAAAAATCAAACAGTATTTTAATATGTTCAGAATTACATCTTGCAATTGTTATATAGCGTGTTGGTTTCTTCTCAATAAAAAGATAATGCGGCATTGTCGAAATGCATGTACAAAAAACAGAAAAAAAAAAGAAAAATAACAGTAAAAGGGGGTGAGCATACTCACACATACACCTATATTGTCACGCAGCGGGCTGTCCAATCAGGTCCGCCTGTCAGTTTTTCAGGCGGACCTGATCGGACCATCCATAGCTCTCTATGGAGCGGCGCATGTGTCCGCTGACATCCGCTGGCATCTGATCCGATCTTGTCCACCAAAAAACAGCGGATCGGATAACAGTCAGATGGAAACGGACAGGTGGTCTGTTTCCATCTGACAGCCCCATAGAGGACAGCAGGGCTGTCATCCGCCTGCTCGGACTACGGAGAATGCCCGTGTGAAACCAGCCATAGGCTCTGGTGATTTATAGGGACATTTGGGTTATCCCATAAGGTCACCCAGTAGACAGCTAGTACCTATAAAAGTTATATTTGATTGCTATGCTCCCTGAACTGTACCCCTGCTACGCGGGTGAACGTTTGTCAAGATTTTATACTTATTTCAATAAAAGTTATTGTACCAGAAAGCAGCCATAGGCTGCCCATAGATGGATCTTTTTTTTCCCAACCAGCCATTGGGCTGATCGTAAAAAAACATACAGTATCCCCCAACCACACAAGTGAGGTGGATAGAGGAATCCTTCCCGCTGTGCTATTGTATTCTGACAGCAGGTTCCTCTGCTATCAGGTGCTGCAACCGCTGATAAAATGAAATTTTTTGAACATTCCTGTTTGACAGAAGTCGACCGGTACATTGACTTCTGTCAGGTGGGTACGACCATAGATGGATCGAAATTCCCTGCTGAACCAGCTGAATTTCAATCTATGGCCAGCTTTAGTAACCTGAGGTGCCCAGAAATTATAGCTTCAGTGTCCAGTTAATTACTGGGAATAAAAAAATGCATATGCTGGCCATGGACAGGCCATTTTAGATTTTAAAGTAGACGTAGTTGCAGAGATAATACTGTAGAGGGAATTCAGTAAATTATTGGGGACATTTTTTTGGCCATATAAAAAGGTATGTGCCAGATTCAGATCACTAATACAAAGTGGTGCTGGGGCTGCACCAAATTCAAAAAGAATTACCTCCAGTTTGTAGAGGTAATTAACACCATCTTTAGCACTGGCCATAGTAGTCTAGAATTTCAAACACAATTCTTAGGTAAAGAATATTCTAAGAAAGTTCATTTGTTTTTTATAGTCATCATTTTTGACCGCAGTGATAAGAAAAATCAAAGGAGCACAATGGAAAGTTTTTCTCGAACAAACGAAGTTCTAACAGTGTATGTAGTGTTTGTTCAGTAAACACATAGCGTGAGGTTCATTAACATGTAACCTTAACCTGCACTGCAATGGTATGCCTAGGATGCAATTTGTGCAAAAATCAATTCATCATGTGTCTGTTTCCTAATCTATCACTGAAAATGTATAATTCAATGGGGGTTTTCTGCAATAGTCATGTATGTATGCTGGAGTGACATTTATGAAATTAACACAGTCCTGCTGTGTTCGTTTGCTTGAACATAGTAGCATACATCGTGAGTAACGCTCTCTTCTTGTAATTTAGGTAAACTCACTGGCATGAATGAGATCACAGAGAAACTGACATTGTCTGGGAAATATAACAGTGATCACGTTATTGTGCAACGAGTCATATCTGCAGCCAACATGAATAGAGTTCCCTGCGGTGCTGATAAAGAATATAGGTAAGAACCTGTACATGCTATATATACACAATATCTATATCTTCAGTGCTGTCCAGTGTGGTTACAGGGAAAGAATTCTTTAAAGCAGAGCTCCAGTCGTTTTTGTGTTTAGTAAAAGTCAGCAGCTACAAAAAGTGTAGCTGCTGACTTTTAATAAACACAGAAACTCACATGTCCCAGGATCCAGTGATGCGGCCGCCTGAACCCTCGGTTCTCTCCCTCTCTTCTCCCCGGTGACGGCATTACAACTGTGGGCACCTGGCTGTGACAGCTTGCGGCTTTACAGCCGGGTGTGCCTCCTGAATGATCGGGCAATTTTCTGGGACCTGTTACGTGTCCCAGAAAAATGCAGGGAGGGGAAGAGGAGAACTTCTGCTTGAATCGCCTAGGTGATCTGAGCAGAAGTGGGAGCGGGTACCTGTCAAAACTAGGTACCCACCCTCCTCCAAAAAAAACTACATGCCAAATGTGGCATGGGGGGGGGGGAGTGCTTAAAGCGAAACTTCCCCTTTTGGGTGGAGCTCCACTTTAAGATTTTACATAAAATGGAGGAGGATGGGGTGGGGAATGTGGGGGTGGTGGAGCACAGCTGCTCCTGATTCTGTCTGCTCCAGTCCTAAGGCCTCATGCACACTGGACGTTTGATTATCTCTCCTAGATGTCTTTACTCCTGGCAGCAGCATTTTGGCAGAAAAAAAACACTTCACGCTTGTAAACGTGTTTACTGCATTTAGGCTCGTCAAGCACTTGGGCATTAATTCATTTCATTGGCCAGAATAATAATTTATTCTGGTCATTGAAATGAATTAATGATTAAATGCTAAATGACCATAGCATTAACCCACGTTTAGACATGTTTACATGCGTTTGCATGTGTCAAGCGTTATTTCTTCCAAATTGCTGTTGCTCCTGGACGCGCTTGCAATCGGGGTTTTTTTCTGCTTTCAAACACCCTGCCTCTAAACGCTTATCTGTCCTTGCACACATAGGCTAACATGGAGGGGCGTTTAGAGGCAGGAAGAAAAAACGGCAAGCACCACCAACAGTAGTGCTAAAATTGTCAAGTGTGAGGCCTAAGCTGGCCTTACACTCTTGTTTTTTTTTTTTCGTGGGCAGATTCCTTCATACAAACACCATGCTTCATACCTTTATCTTTTTTAACACAGTAATCCATACTTCTGCTACACAGAGCCTTTCACTTCTGTACTGAATGCAGTGCATCATACCTCTGTTACATCCAGAACTCCATACTTCTGTAGTACATGCACTGCCTTATACCTCTGTGCTTAAAAAAGTATTTTTGTTTGCAAATGATTGGATGATGGAAAACCACATTTACGAGGCGGTATCAAAAAGTTTTGAGACTAGTTTTGTAACATGCCAACAGATGGCAGCACAAGGCTGCATGCACAGTCACAGGGAGCACCGCCCTTCATAAGTCAGTGAGCCAAAAGACATCATCCTGTGTACATCGGGAGCTGTGCAACTGGTGCTCTTCTGACCATGTGCATTACCATGTCTGCTATTTCATCATGGGTAGCAAGTCAGAACAAAGAGCAAACGTGAAATTCTGCGTGAAACTAGGCAAATCTGCCACAGAGATGTTTGACATGATTCTGCAAGTTTACGGCAATGCTGCAATGAGTCGTTCGAGGTGTTTTGAATGGCACAGGCGCTTCAAGAGCGAAAGAACATCGCTGGAAGACGACGAGAGATCAGGAAGACTTTCAACAAGCTCAACTCCCAAAAATATTGAAACCATTCGGCAACTTGTGCATGATGATTGTCGGAGAACAATCACGCGTGCCACTCAAAACACCTCGAACGACTCATTGCAGCATCACCGTAAACTGGCTGAATCATGTCAAACATCTCAGTGACAGACTTTCCCAATTTCACGTTTCAGCGGCTAAAGAAGTTTGGGAATCAAAAAAACAATGATGTATACTCACCTCTATGCTGCAGCATTGGTGTGTATGCTGCAGGTGTCCAGCTTCAGCTCCAAGACCAGGAACCTGAGCAGTCACATGACCACTGATCACTCAGCTCTTGGTCTTCTCAGAGCAGAAAGCAGTCACCACTCTCTGCTCTGCCCCTCCAGCACTTACTGGAGCGTCAGGCAGGGAAGGGGGTAGGCACAGTTAACTTCAGCTCTCAGCCACATGCTGATAGCTGGAGCCAGTTGTCAATCAGGCAGCTGGGTGGATCCTGACAATATGGTTGGGATCCTTCCAGAGCTTGGTGCGGCTCTGTGACGTTAGCTGATTGCTCACTATAAGCCGACTCTGGGTCACAGGAGTGCAAAAGTGAGTGTACTCCTGTGACTTATATGAGAAGTATGACTATAAAAGCTTTACTTCTATTTTAGCCATACTTCTATTTTAAAACTCTGTTTTACACACAGGGGGGGGATTTGCTAAAACTGGTGCACAGAGAATTTGGTGCAACTCTGCACAGAAATCAGCTTCCAGTTTTTTGTTTTTTTTGTCAAAGCTTAATTGAACAAACTGAAGTTAGAAGCTGATTGGTTACTATGCAGAGCTGCACCAGATTCTGTCTGCACCAGTTTGAGTAAATCTCCCCCAGTGCCTAATATTTCTTTTTTACTTGAAATGCCTTGTATCTCTGTATACACTTAGTACAACATACCTCTTTCTTACACAAAGTCCACAATACCATAGCATAAGAGTGCCAAATACCTCTACATTGCACAGGGTATTGGAAACCTTATATTACTTGTCTTATGTAAGATTTTATTAACCGCTTGCCGACCAGCCGCTGTCATTATACTGCGGCAGGTTGGCACATGCAAATCGCCGTAGGTGTATGTCGGCTGCTTTAAGAGCAAAAGGGGGCACGTAGTCTTGCTCTTACGATTTTTTTCAGACAAAACCAGTACTTATTAAATGAAAATTGGACATTGAGTTCAGGTATGACAAAAATTTTATAGTCTGCACATCCAGCTTTTGTCGGATGAAAAACCAAAATCGGCTGTCGAAAGCACCATAATAACGATCCGAAAATTGGCAGATCATTCGTCAAACGAAATTTTACTTCCGATTTTCGTATCGTGTGTATGGGGCCTTAAAGTGATTGTAAAGGTAAATTTAAAAAATTAAATTACAAACATATCATACTTACCTCCACTGTGCAGCTCGTTTTGAATAGAGTGGCCCTGAACCTGCTCTTCTAGGGTCCCACGGCTCCTCCCCACATCAGATAACTCGGGAGCGCACCCGCAAGGTAACCCCCCTGGGAGAGCGTATCTCCCAGGGGGGTTACCTTGCGGGTGCGCTCCCGAGTCCAGCATTTGGCATCCTTAGAGGCTGAATGCAGGGCTCGGCTCCACCCCCCCCGGCGCCCGCGTCATTGAATTTGATTGACAGCAGCGGGAGCCAATGGCTGCGCTGCTATCAATCTATCCAATCAAGAGCCGAGAACCCCGGGCAGAGAGACAGCGTGTCCCCGCGGGTCAAGTTCTAGGGCTCAGGTAAGTAAAACAGGGGGGCTGGGGGGCCGGTCACTGCCAGGTGTTTTTTCACCTTAATGCATATTATGCATTAAGGTGAAAAAACACGAACCTTTACAACCCCTTTAAGTACAGGTGCATGTTTAAAATAACATTTCTCCTTATTTTAAGATCATTTTATGCTAACCTGCTGTTTTTTGATACAGTAACACAGAAGCCCCAGAGGCAGAATCCCCCTGTACAAGGTAGTGGCTCCATAATGTGCCTCTGCGACTCTCTCCTGCTTCTCTTTATCTTGCTTTCCTAATATGAAAGGCATGATGTGTGCACTATCTATGCTTTGGCATTGGCAGTCCTGCAAATCTGCCAGAATGCAGATCTGAAACTTTAGCCTATACCAGTTATTCTCCCTATCCTCAGCTGATGCCTTTTATGATCTGAGATGTATACTGACGTTGCACACTGCTTCTTTGCACCACCCTTAAACTGCAGATAGAGATATATTTATAACTGCTGTGTTACCTTCTATCTGGAACAAGTCAATGACAATGACAATCATATGGTTTTATGTTGCTAAGCAATATACAGAGCTAACGGTTACACAAGAGCAGGTTGAATCTGTATTTCAGACTAACCGCTATGAGTGGAGAGAAAAAAACATACTCATCTAGAGGCTTGTGGCCATTTATCTGAAGGATGTTTTATATGGTGAACCAGAAACAAGAGCCAATTATTCATTTTAAATGATGTTGAATCTTCAGATATGGATTAAATAGCTTTGTTTTAACCTACTAACCTCTTTGGTAGCTACAGAGGCTACAATAATATCTCACATATATGCATTTATTGTGAGCTGTTGAGTCATAGAAATATTACTCATAGCAGCAGCATAGCCTATAAATTCTTCTTGCATCATTACCAATATAATGGAACTGACCGGAAGGGTATAGTTTCATAGAGATGTTTGGTCAGCGGTTAATTTCCAGTACAAAGATGATGGCACAGGCACTGGTACTTACTTTAAAGAGGAAGTGCAGTCTGCTCACATAATTTGTAATAAAAACATCTTTGCCATTCTGAAGCTTCCCCCCCAACCACTTTGCATATTATTTTATATATACTGTGATTCTCTACTTGCCAAATATGCTGCAGAAATCTCCCTCCACTGAGTCTGACTGCAACCATTTTAACTGTGGGCAGCTGAAGCTGCTGCTTGTACACTTCCTGGATTTACACAGACACACAGAGGCACACCTCCAGCTCTGCAGCTCTCATTGGCCTTCTTATGACTCATCCCCCCTCCCTTCCTGGCAAACTCTCACAAGAGTGAGAGAGAGAGAGCTGTGCATGATGTCATAAGCCTAGGCTGTTTTCCAGACTAGAAACAGGAAGCGAGCTGTATAGGGTGTTTACTGGCAGAAAAAAAAATGTTTTACTATCCAAAGTAAAAAAACAACAAGGGCAGAAGATTTAATAGATGAAAAAATGACTGAAAGTGGAGGTCCGCCGAAAAAAAAATATTAAAAGCCAGCAGCTACAAATACTGCAGCTGCTGACTTTTAATATATGGACACTTACCTGTCCAGGGAGCCCACAATGTCGGCAGCCGAAGCCGATCTGTCCTTCGGCTCTCGGCTGCTGCTGCCGCTATCCTCGGTAAGGGAATAAGGAAGTGCAGCCATGCGGCTTCACTTCCTGGTTCCCTACTGTGCATGCGCGAGTCGCGCTGCACGTCCTCTCTGGTCCCTGCTGTGTTCTGTGTCTCCTAGAATACAACGGGGGAGGACAGTGTAGGCGCCGGAAGTGGCGTAGGTCACCGCAAGAGCTGCGGTGATCTATGCTAGGAATTTGCCAGTCATTTACCACTGTGTATATGCCCACATGTGTGACTTTACAGTCGTATGGGCTGCTCAGATGTGATGGGGAGGAAATGCTCAGCATAGAAACTCAGTGAAAACTGAGCATGTGCAGAATTGCCACCACAGCTGCAAAATCCCCGCTGAGTTGTGGACATGAACAGAAGGTAGAGAACAGCAGAATTAACCAGTTTTTTTGCAGAATACAGAAAACAAATCTCATAGTGAATATAAACAGCATGTAATACAGCATTTATCGATAGTTTTTTTATGATGTTTGTTTAGTGACACTATAACACACCCATGCTTTTTCCATCAGTCCTTTTACAAAGCATTATATATATCTCACAATACAGCCTTTCTCTAAACCTTAGAAATTTAGAACAATATAACTCTGTTTTGTCACAATAGCTAACTCCGCTTCCTGCTTTACCGTTTTAGATTCGCAGCCAAGACAGTAACCAGTGGAACACTTGTCCTGGTGACGCTGACTATGAAAGATGCTTCTCCTGCACTGCTGACTATTAATAGTGAAAAAATGGTGATTGCAACGATGTTGGCAAAGGACATTGTGCAAGCATTGACTCAGTGATGTTTGTAATATGGCAACCCCGAGACTTAGTTTTAACCCCTGATACAGCATCAAGAGATCGATATGTTGATGTATGAAGATCAGATGTGACCTCTTGCAGTCTTATCATTGCTGCTAACACAATCACACTCAATAAGATGGTTTGTCTCCGCAGAATCCATCCCGGGCCAATAGAAAATTCGGAACAGCTCATAGATAGTCACCACGTCAGAGGACTTTTGTATGCCCCAAGAGTTGTAAGCTTGGAAACAATGAGTGAGCCCACATTTTGCATATAAAGCCAGATTTATTAACACTTGGAATGATCATCGCCACAAACATCATCTACAAATAAATGCTAAGAATCACTACCAGTACTTTAATAGCCTCTAGAGCAGGGATATGCAATTAGCGGACCTCCAGCTGTTGCAAAACTACAAGTCCCATCATGCCTCTGCCCCTGGGTGTCATGCTTGTGGCTGTCACTCTTGCTATGCCTCATGGGACTTGTAGTTCTGCAACAGCTGCAGGTCCGCTAATTGCATATCCCTGTTCTAGAGGATCCGAAACCCAGAACATGGTCACACACAGGCTGAATCCAAAAGGGTAATTGTGTCTATATTCCCAGAATCATGCAAAATGTCTTTTTAGTCAAGTGCCCAGGTGAATTTTATAGCATTCTTTTGGCCTTTAATACGATTGGTAAATTATAGAGGAAAATAGACATGTGCAGAACAAAAAAATTTGTTTTGTTTCGATTTGTTATTCACATAAGCTTGTTTAGTTAAATTTGTTTAATTTGTTTAATTCATTTTTGGAATTTGTTTAGTTTATTCGTTTTCAAATTTTTCAAATTTGAATTCGGATTGTTTTCGAATCAGTTTTGAATAGTTTCCGAATTCAAAAATGTTTTGAATTCGAAACGTTTTCAAATTCAAATCGTTTTCCAATTTCCAAAGAGAATAAAATAGAATAGAATAGAGAATAAAGGAATAAAATAGAATATAATAGAAAAGAATATAACAGAAAATAAAAGAATATAACTTGTAAAACAGAACAAAATAGAATAGAAAATAAAAGAACAGAATAGAATGCAATAGAATAGAAAGATTATAACCATCTTCTGAAATTCGAATAGAACAGAATTAAAAAAAAATAGAATAGAATTGAAATAATATAACCATTTTCCAAAATTCAAATAGAATCAATTCAAATGTGAATAGAATAGAGTAGAATAGAATAGAAAATAACACAATAGTATAGAAAAAAACAATAGAATGGAATGAAAATAACCAGCTTCCTATTCTAATCTAATCTTTTTGATTCTAATCAAATTTGAATTGATTCTATTTGAATTTTGGGAAATGGTTATATTCTTTCTATGCTAATCTATTCTATTCTATTGTTTTTTAACTATACTCTTTTTTTTTTTTTTTTTTAATTTTATTTTCTATTCTATTCTATTCTATTTTTTTCTATTCAAATTCAAATTTATTCTATTCGAATTTTGGAAGATGGTTATAGTCTTTCTATTCTATTGTTTTTTTTTTCTATACTATTCTGTTTTCTTTTCTATTCTAATCTATTCTTTTCTATTCTATTTAAATTCAAGTTTATTCTATTTGAATTTTGGGAAATGGTTACATTCTTTCTATTCTATTATATTACATAGTTACATAGTATCATAGTAGGTGAGGTTGAAAAAAGACACAAGTCCATCAAGTCCAACCTATGTGTGATTATGTGTCAGTATTACATAGTATATCCCTGTATGTTGTGGTCATTAAGGTGCTTATCTAATAGTTTCTTGAAGCTATCGATGCCTCCCGCTGAGACCACCGTCTGTGGAAGGGAATTCCACATCCTTGTCGCTCTTACAGTAAAGAACCCTCTACGTAGTTTAAGGTTAAACCTCTTTTCTTCTAATTTGAATGAGTGGCCACGAGTCTTGTTAAACTCTCTTCTGCAAAAAAGTTTTATCCCTATTATGGAGTCACCAGTATGGTATTTGTATATTGAAATCATATCCCCTCTCAAGCGTCTCTTCTCCAGAGAGAATAAGTTCAGTGTTCGCAACCTTTCCTCATAACTAATATCCTCCAGACCCTTTATTATCTTTGTTGCCCTTCTTTGTACTCGCTCCATTTCCAGTACATCCTTCCTGAGGACTGGTGCCCAGAACTGGACAGCATACTCCAGGTGCGGCCGGACCAGAGTCTTGTAGAGTGGGAGAATTATCGTTTTATCTCTGGAGTTGATCCCCTTTTTAATGCATGCCAATATTCTGTTTGCTTTGTTAGCAGCAGCTTGGCATTGCATGCCATTGCTGAGCCTATCATCTACTAGGACCCCCAGGTCCTTTTCCATCCTAGATTCCCCCAGAGGTTCTCCGCCCAGTGTATAGATTGCATTCATATTTTTGCCACCCAAATGCATTATTTTACATTTTTCTACATTGAACCTCATTTGCCATGTAGTTGCCCACCCCATTAATTTGTTCAGATCTTTTTGCAAGGTTTCCACATCCTTCGGAGAAGTTATTGCCCTGCTTAGCTTAGTATTGTCTGCAAATACAGAGATTGAACTGTTTATCCCATCCTCCAGGTCGTTTATGAACAAATTAAATACGATTGGTCCCAGCACAGAACCCTGGGGAACCCCACTACCCACCCCTGACCATTCCGAGTACTCCCCATTTATCACCACCCTCTGAACTCGCCCTTGTAGACAGTTTTCAATCCATGTACTCACCCTATGGTCCATGCCAACGGACCTTATTTTTTACAGTAAACATTTAGACCCCTTTCACACTGGGGCGGTTTGCAGGCGTTATTGCGCTAAAAATAGCGCCTGCAAACCTCCCCTAAACAGCCTCCGCTGTTTATTCAGTGTGAAAGCCTGAGGGCTTTCACACTGAAGCGGTGCGCTGGCCGGAGAAGAAAAAATCTCCTGTCAGCCGCTTCTTTGGAGCAGTGAAGGAGCGGTGTATTCACCGCTCCTAAACCGCTCCTGCCCATTGAAATCAATGGGATAGCGCGGCTATACCGCGGTAATACCGCGGCTATAGCTGCGCTATACGAGGGGTTTTAACCCTTTTTCGGCCGCCAGCGGGGGGTTAAAACCGCACCGCTAGTGGCCAAATACCGCGGTAAAACAGCGCTAAATATAGCGCTGTTTTACCGCCGACGCCCCCTACCGCCCCAGTGTGAAAGGGGCCTTACAGGTAACTGTGTCAAATGCTTTTGCAAAATCCAGATACACCACGTCTATATAGTCCCTTATCATCCCCTCCAAGAGTTTACATACTATTGATGTTGGGCTAACTGGTCTGTAATTCCCAGGGATGTATTTTGGGCCCTTTTTTAAATATTGGTGCTACATTGGCTTTTCTCCAATCAGCTGGTACCATTCCAGTCAGTAGACTGTCTGTAATGTGTATATTATATTGTTTTTTTAATTATATTCTTTTCTATTCTATTATAGTCTATTCTATTCTTTTTTCTACTCTATTCTTTTCTATTCTATTATTTTCTTATGTATTTAAATTTATTCTATTTGAAAATTCGAATTTCAGAAGATGGTTATATTCTAAGTTATTCTATTCTATTCTATTTGTTTCTATTATATTGTAGTCTATTCTGTTCTTTTATTTTCAATAAATGTTGTTCTGTTTTACTGTATTATCTTCTATTCTTTTATTTCCTGTTATATTCTTTTCTAGTCTATTACTTATTTTTTCTATTCTGTTCCTTTTTTTCTATTCTATTTTATTCTGTTTGGAAATTGGAAAACTATTCGAATTTGAATGTCGTCCGAATTTTTTTTTTTTTCGTTATTTTGGATTTGTTTAAATTTGGTACTATTGTAATTCGGAAATTCTGATACATCTGAATTTCCGAAAAACAAAAATTCGTCCGAATTTTAATTCGGAACGAAACAAACCGCACGTCTACAAAATGGCCTTATAGTGTAAAAACCTTCATGTCCAATAATAATTCTGTCAATTTCCTACAAGATATAAGTCTGTGAGAGGGTAGTTATTGGTAGAAATGATGTACACATGAGATAGAAAACGATTTGAATTCAAATTTTGACCTAATTTTTTTTTGTGTTATTTCGGATTCGTTTAAATTCAATACTATTGTAATTCAGAAATTCGGATACATCCGAATTTCCAAAGAATGAAAATTCGTCCGAATTTTAACTCGGATCGAAACGAACCGCACATGTCTACAAAATGGCCTTATAGCGTAAAAACCTTCATGCCCAATAATAATTCTGTCAATTTCCTACAAGATTTAAGTCTGTGAGAGGGTAATTATTGGTAGAAATGATGTACACATGAGATAGAATGCAGAATGTGTGTGTGTGTTATATTTATTTTTTAAAGGGAAGCAACAGGACAATGTTCTATAAATTTCTAGTGAAGCTAAATAAAAGTGAAAGTGCTCTTGATCAAGAAGAAGAAAATATCATATTCAAATCCCATTTAAGTGAGAGTGTGTGGCCTCTGTGCTAGCTTTAAACACCTATGGTCATGGTAATAAACCAATCTCTTCATTGATGCGTGTTCACTGATATTACTATGACTTGTGTGTTGTCTTTCCCATCTCATGTATTGTATTATTTTCAGTGTCAGCAATACAGCTTTATTTATTAAAATTGTAGCATTAAAGTATGTGAAAACAATTATGTACCGTGTGCTGTCTAGATTTCAGCTTATTGAATATATAGTGATCTGTTGAATATAACATGTTCTGTGCAAGGAATAATTGATATGTGATTAACAAAGATTACAATCAAGTTCCTCCACCCCAAACTTGCTCATCCATTTCTTTATGGACTTTGATTTGTGCACTGGTCCAAATCATTTGGTGGAGGGGGGATTATGGTGTGGGGTTGTTTTTCAGGGGTTGGGCTTGGCCCCTTAGTTCCAGTGAAGGGAACTCTTAAGGAGTCGGCATATCAAGACATTTTAGACAATTTCATACTCCCAACTTTGTGGGAACAGTTTGGGGATGGCCCCTTCCTGTTCCATCATGACTGTGCACCAGTACACAAAGCAAGGTCCATAAAGACATGGATGAGTGAGATTGGGGTGAAGGAACTTGACTGGCCCTGACTTCAACCTGATAGAACACCTTTGGGATGAATTAGAGCAGAAACTGCAAACCAGGCCTTCTCGTCCAACATCACTGCCTGACTTCACAAATGCACTTCTAGAAGAATGGTCAAACATTCCCATAGACACACTCCTAAACCTTGTGGACAGCCTTCCTAGAAGAATCTAAGCTGTTATAGCTGCAAAGGGTGGGCCAACTAAATATTGAACCTACAGACTAACACTGAGATGCCATTAAAGTTCACGTGTGTGTCAAGTAGGGCTGGGGAAAAATCGATTTGAATCTTGAATCGAGTTGAGAGGTCAAATCGATTAAAATTTTCAGCACATCGAATTTTTAGATTTTTTTTCACCAGGACTGGCGCTGACACCGCGCCGGTCCTAAGGAGCTGCGGGCAGGAGTTTTTAGACGAGGCTGCGGCTTCGGCCTAGTCCACTAGGCTGGATGCCACGGACTAGGCCGAAGCCGCGGCCTCGCCTAAAAACTCCTGCCTGCAGCTCCTCAGGACCAGCGTGGTGTCCATCAGAAAAAAAAAAAATTGATTCGAATCGTGAATCGAGCTTTTTTTTTTTTTTAAATCGCAGATTTTTTTTTTTGGAGAAAATCGCCCAGCTCTAGTGTCAAGGCAGGCGTCCCAATACTTTTAACAATATGATGTATATATACAGTCACCAGCCACTTTATTAGGTACACCTTGCTAGTACTTGGTTGGACCCCTTTTGCCTTCAGGACTGCCTTAATTCTTACATAGTTACATAGTTAGGTTGAAAAAAGACACAAGTCCATCCAGTTCAACCAAAAAAAAATAAATAAAAACATACAATCCCATATACACAATCCTCCACCCACAGTTAATCCAGAGGAAGGCAAAAAAAAACAGCAAAGCATGATACAATTTGCTACAGCAGGGGAAAAAATTCCTTCTTGATCCCCCGAGAGGATTTTCCCTGGATCAACTTTACCTATAAATGTTCGTACCCAGTTACATTATGTACAGTAAGGAAAGAATCCAGGCCAATTCTTCGTGGCATAGATTCAACAAGGTGTTGGAAACATTCCTCAAAGATTTTTGTCCATATTGACAAGATGGCATCACGCAGTTGCTGCAGATTTGTCAGCTGCACATCCACGATGCAAATCTAACAGGCAGGATGGATCCATGATTTCATGTTGTTTATGCCAAATTCTGGCCCTATGAGCTGAATGTCACAGCTGAAATCGAGACTCCTCAGACCAGGCAATGTTTTTCCAATCTTCTATTGTCCAATTTTGGTGAGCCTGTGCAAATTGTAGCCTCAGTTTCTTGTTCTTAGCTGAAAGGAGTGGCACCCGGTGTGTTTTCCTGCTGCTGTAGCCCATCATTCAAGGTTTGCTATGTTGTGTGTTCAGAGATGGTATTCTGCATACCTTGGTTGTAACTAGTGGTTTTTTGAGTTACTGTTTCTATCATCTCAAACCAGTCTGCCCATTCTCCGAGAGAAAAAGAGAAAGAGGGCGCACCAGCCATGTGCATTATCTTTTGTAAAATATTTATTTAATGAATAATAAAAGGAAATTACTCACAAGCAGTAGTAGAGTAGGGCGCAATGTGAAAATGCACCAAATAGCAGCATACAGTACTATGGTGAGCGAAACCTTCCAAGGATCATGCAGTCTGACTGCTGAGCTCTGATGAAGAGGGGATGTTCCCTTCGAAACGCGTCAGCTGGTAGTGATGCTTGTGTGTTCCTCCATGATCCTTGGAAGGTTTTGCTCACCATAGTACTGTATGCTGCTATTTGGTGCATTTTCACATTGCGCCTTACTCTACTACTGCTTATGAGTAATTTCCTTTTATTATTCATTCAATAAATATTTTACAAAAGATAATGCACATGGCTGGTGCGCCCTCTTTCTCTTTTTCTCTCGTTGTCTTATAGGATTCCCCGTCCTTGAGGGCAGCAAGGCCGGTGTTGTTGCATTCCCTGTCTGGTCATCCACTTGTGCGCAGGAGTTATTTCTTCTTTAGTCTGCCCATTCTCCTCTGACCTCTGACATCAACAAGGCATTTTCATCCACACAACTGCCACTCACTGGATATTTTCTCTTTTTCGGACCATTCTCTGCAAACGCTAGAGATGGCTGTGTGTAAAAATCCCAGTAATCAGCAGTTTTTGAAATACGTCCATCTGGCACCAAAAACCATGCTACATTCAAAGTGACTTAAATACCCTTTCTTCCCCTTTCTGTTGCTCGGTTTAACGTCAGCAAGTCGTCTTCACCACATCTAGATACCTAAATGCATTGAGTTGCTGCTATGTGATTGGCTGATTAAAATTTGTGTTACCAAGCAATTGAACTTATTAATAAAGTGGCCGGCGAGTGTATATATACAGTGCCTTAAAAAGTATTCACACCCCTTGAAATTTTCCACATTTTGTCAGGTTACAACCAAAAACCTAACTGTATTTTGTTGGGATTTTATGTAATAGACCAATACAATGTGGCACATAATTGTGAAGTGGATGGAAAATGATAAATGTTTTTTTAACATTGTTTACAAATAAATATGTGAAAAGTGTGTATAAAAAGGAAGTGACCAGTCGCATACCTGAATATCAATGGCATGCTTCCATCCCGGGTTAATATATAAAAAGAAAAAAAGGGGGCAAGTGAGACTTTAAATGAAACATGTCAATTGAAAGTAAAATAATGAATTTTCTTTTCTTTTTTTCTTTTCTTTTCTTTCTATGTGAAAAGGCATGCATTTGTATTCCGCCCCCCTGAGTCAATACTTTGTAGAACCACCTTTCACTGCAATTACAGCTGCAAGTCTTTTGGGAATGTCTCTACCAGCTTTGCACATTTAGAGAGTGAAATGTTTGCCCATTTTTCTTTGCAGAATAGCTCAAGCTCTGTCAGATTGGATGGAGAGCATCTGTGAACAGCAATTTTCAAGTCTTGCCACTGATTCTCAATTGGATTTAGGTCTGAACTTTGACTGGGCCATTCGAACACATGAATATGCTTCCATTGTAGCTCTGGCTGTATGTTTAGGGTTGTTGTCCTGCTGGAAGGTGAACCTCTGCGCCAGTCTCAAGTCTTTTGCAGACTCCAACAGGTTTTCTTCCAAGATTGCCCTGTATTTGACTCCATCCATCTTCCCATCATCTCTGACCAACTTCCCTGACCCTGCTGAAGAAAAGTATCCCCACAACATGATGCTGCCATCACCATGTTTCACGGTGGGTATGGTGTGTTCAGGGTGATGTGCAGTGTTAGTTTTCCGTCACATATATTGGTTTGCTTTAAGGCCAAAAAGTTGCATATTGTTCTCATCTGACCAGAGCATCTTCTTCCAGATGTTTTTCTGTGTCCCCACAAGGCTTCTCGCAAACTGCATATGGGACTTCTTATGGCTTTCTTTCAACAATGGCTTTCTTCTTGCCACTCTTCCATAAAGGCCAGATTTGTGGTGTGCACGACTAATAGTTGTCCTGTTGACAGATTCTCCCACCTGAGCTGTGGACCTCTGCAGCTCCTCCAATATTACCATGGGCCTCTTGGCTGCTTCTCTGATTTATGTTCTCTATGTCCGGCCTGTCAGTTTAGGTGGGCGGCCATGTCTTGGTAGGTTTGCAGTTGTGCCATACTCATTCCATTTTGATGATGGATTGAACAGTGCTCTGTGAGATGTTCAAAGCTTGGGATATATTTTTATAACCTAACCCTGCTTTAAACTTCTCCACAACTTTATCCCTGACCTGTCTGGGTGTGTTCCTTGGCCTTCAAGGTGCTGTTTGTTCACTAAGGTTCTCTAACAAACCGCTGAGGGCTTCACAGAACAGCTGTATTTATACTGAGATTGAATTACACACAGGTGGACTCTAGTTACTACTTAGGTGTCTTCTGAAGGCAGTTGGTTCTACTAGATTTTAGTTAAGGGTATCAGAGTAAATGCACGCCACACTTTTCAGAAGTTGAGTGCACGTGCTCAGCGTCATATCCAGAGGTTGTCTTTGGGAAATAGACATGTGTGCTGCCAACATTGCTGCAGAGGTTGAAGGGTGTTGAAGGGATGGGGGGTCAGCCTGTCAGTGCTCAGACCCTACGCCACACACTGCAGCAAATTGGTCTGCATGGCTGTCGTCCCAGAAGGAAGCCTCTTCAAAAGATGATGCACAAGAAAGCCCACAAACAGTTTGCTGAAGACAAGCAGACTAAGGACATGGATTACTGGAACCATGTCCTGTGGTCTGATGAGACCAAGATAAACTTATTTGGTTCAGATGGTGTCAAGCGTGTGAGGCGGCAACCAGGTGAGGAGTACAAAGACAAGTGTGTCTTGCCTACACTCAAGCATGGTGGTGGGAGTGTCATGGTCTGGGGCTGCATGAGTGCTGCCGACACTGGGGAGCTACAGTTCATTGAGGGAACCATGAATGCCAACCATGAATGCCAACATGTACTGTGACATACTGAAGCAGAGCATGATTCACCTCCCTCCCTTCCAACATGATAACGACCCCAAAGACACCTCCAAGACAACCATGAAGACGAACAATGCCTTGCTAAAGAATCTGTGGGTAAAGGTGATGGACTGGCCAAGCATGTCTCCAGACCTAAACCATATATATATATATATATATATATATATATATATATATATATATATATATACAGTATATCTTCTTCTATTGCTCTTCCAAATTCCTTTTCTTTGCTGCTGTAATCTGACTTCCTGTTAACCCTTTTGCTTCCAGGCCAATTTTCAGCTTTCAGCGCTCACACGCTTTGAATGACAATTGCAAAGTCATGCTACACTGTACCCAAATTACATTTTTATATTTTTTTTACACAAATAGAGCTTTATTTTGGTGGTATTTAATCACTACCTCGGTTTTTACTTTTTGCTAAACAAACAAAAAAAGACCGAAAATTTTGAAACAAAAACAAACAGTTTTCATAGTTTGCTATAAAATTTCGCAAACAGGTAATTTTTCTCCTTCATTGATGTGCGCTGGTGAGGCTGGACTGATGGGCACTGATAAGCTGCACTGATAGGCACTGATGAGGCAGCACTGGTGGGCACTGATCAGGAGGCACTGATGAGGCTGCACTGATAGGTGCCCCTGATGGGCACAGATAAGCAGCACTGAAGGGTGCTAATAGGTGGCACTGATGGGCATGGATAGGTGGCCCTGATGGGCACTGGTAGGTGACACTGATAGGCAGCACTGATAGGTGGCACTGAAAATGAGGCACTGATGGACACTGATGGCAGCACTGATGGGCACTGATAGGTGGCACTGGTAGGTGGCAATGGTGGGCACTGCTTAGCAGCAGTGGGTGTCTGTGTGTGGGACCGATGTCCCGTTTACACAAGCCGGTAATATGCTTTTTTTTTTCCTCCTCACGCTGTCTGCTGGGGGGGGAGCTGATTACCGGTTCCTGTTTACATCCATGCGCTGCCTGCACTCCCCGCACGTGGCGCAGGCGGCACGCTCTGTGGTCAGCGAGTCCATGAGACTCGGCTGATCACATATCAAAGTAAGGGGCCAATCACGGCCCCTTACCACGTGATCAGCTGAAGCCAATGACAGCTGATCACGTGGTAAGGGGCCGTCATTGGCCCCTTTGATATGTGATCAGCCGAGTCTGATGGACTCGCTGATCACAGAGCGTGCCGCCTGCGCCACGTGCGGGGAGTGCAGGCAGCGCATTCTCGGGACGTACATGGACACCCTCCAGGCAATTTAGGACCAAGCTGTAGCCGTCTTTTGGCTTTAGCGCGTGCGTGAAGAGGTTAAAAATGTATCTTAAGGCCTGAAGATTGCACAAAACCCCCAAAATGTTATACAAGGGTTCTTCAAAAAGTTTCTGTATGTTTGTTTAACTCTTAAATATAAAAAAGTGTGGAAACTTTTTGAAGACCCCTCGTATAGTGGTAATTTCTCATTTTTATGTTACACAGTATTACCACAAAGGTATAGGAAACGCTAAATTTCAGTAAATTATTACATTTGCGTGCACCCATGAAAATGGCAAGAAACTTTAATACCCAATATTTTCCATAAATGCTTTAAAACGTCCCCTACAGGTCATCAGTTCAGCATTACAGAGGAGGTCTGGTGCGGTGCTAGAAATATTGCTCTCACTCCAATGTGAGCGACAATATGTAACGTGTATTGCAATCAACATTTTTGTGTGTAGGCACCTCTGACAACTGCATTTACCTTTGTATGTGCACGTATATGGAGGTGGGGGGGCCTCCAAAAAAACTTTTTTTTTTCAGTTACATAGGGGATAAAAAGTCCCATATGTGATGATTTTTTGGTGACAGATTTTCTTTAATGAGTCATTCAGGTTCTAAAAGTCCCTGCATTAGATTCTTTCCCGGCCAGCAAGAAAAATGGGAGGAGAGCAGATGCATGTTCGCTCAGCTCCCTCCCCTCTACCCAGCGCCACTCGCCATGTTGCTCCCAGTATGTATTTTATAGTCATATTACTATTTGTAGATGGATCTTGATTCATTATTAAAACCCATATGAAAGCACACTTTAATCCTGAAGAGGTGGAACCACCGAAGTCAGATATACTATACACTGTTAGATTCATGGTCAGTAGGAAATATGCCTTTTACATTGATGGTCAGTGGTTAGTATGTCCTTTATATTGGTGGACAGTGGGGAGAATGCCCCTTACATTGATGATCAGCTGGAAAAGTGCCATCTTTACAGACAGCAGAACCAGTGATCACACGCCAATGGTTCTGCTGTATGACCTCAGGCCTGGAACGAGGCATCATCAGGCAGGTGGTCCATCTACCACTGCTCACCATGCAAGGAGCCCATAACAGCCTTCTTCATTTTTTTTATCTTCTAAACATTACAGTAAAGACTAACTAAAGAATAACTAGCATGCTTTCCTTTAATTACTGAATGCAGTAAAGCAAGATTAGGAATTCAATGTAATGTCTACCAATCATGAGAAAATGTATATACTCCATCTTATTTCTATTTTATGGATAAGGGCACCCATAAGGAACACTATTAACATACTGCAAGTCATCTTTGAGGTCCATTATATTTTAAAGAATTATTTTATTGCCAGGGAAGTTCTCAGTAAGTGTTATACTTCTACATACATTAGTACTTCACTCTATATTTATTACTGTTATGAGTGCTCTCTTGTTATTTTGTGCTGGCCTAGGCTGTTCAATGATTTTCTACTGAACACTTTGTCATAGCTGTTATATGATGCAATTGAAAGTTATATTATATGATCAAATCAAGTAGTAGTATGTTCTCGTCAGGTCTGGATTAAGACTAAACTTTAATATCTAAAGGCCTTAAAGAGGTAGTAAACCCAGCCACCCAAATCATGGCAATCAATATAACCATTATAAAATAGCTTTTTAAATAATACCGCCTGATTAATTATCCCCCTTGGTATCTTCTTACATTTTTGCAGCCTATTTTTGCTTCCTTGCTTGCCGATTGAAGCCGACGCCATGTTTTCTGTTGTCTTCTGCATCCATACTGTATGTTACTTCCGCCTCTTCTCTCGGCAATGGGTGAAATCTCACACATGCGCATTGAGTATCTCAGGAAGCTGAGAATAGAGATCTACTTTTGCGGGATTGCAATGCAATGCTGCTGAGAGTGGATGATGCAGCCACGGCATTTGAGGGAAAGGCCTGACAGCACACAGGGCATGCCATAATTTTCAGCAAATATGCGCATGCGCCAGTGACGTCAATACAGTGAAGATCGCTGGAATACTACAGAACCCGAGGAGGTTAGGCAAATTGTAAAAACAGCACTATGTACGGAGTTCATTAATGATTTTAATGGAGTAAAGTCAAATGATAGAGTTTACTACCACTTTAAGATACTCTACTATACTTTAGGAAAAAAATAGTAATCTCCATGTTTCAGTATATATGTATGGACAACATTACACTTAGTGGCTCTAAAGGCAGAATGTTTTTTTACCCTAATGCATTCTTTGCATTAAGGTGAAAATAATTTCTGAATGCAGCTCCCCAAAACCCCCTAAATACTTACCTGAGCCCGATCTCAATTCAATGATGTGCACAAGAGCAGAGAGAGCTCCCTCTCTTTCTCTCCTCATTGGGTCAGACAGCAGCAGAAGCCATTGGCTCCTGCTGCTGTCAATCACAGCCAATGAGGAGGGAGCAGGGGGTGGGGCTGAGCTATACTCTGTCTTATGGGCATACAGAGCTGCTCGGGAGCAAGCATGAACAAGTGGCTTGCTATGAGGGCACTTGACACTAGGGGGAGCCAGGAGCGCCAGTAGGGGACACCAGAAGAGGAGGATTGGGGCTGCTCTGTTCAAAACCATTGCATAGAGCAGGTAATTATAACATGCTTGTTTTTTTTTTTTCTTTTTAATGTTTACCTTCAGAATCACTTTAAACAGCTTGTTCACACATGTATTGTTTTCAATTACACAATCCATATCAGTGTGGTTTGATACTTAGAATCTACATGGGGGGTAATTTTTATCTTATGTTAGTGGGCATTTTAACCACTTGACCACTGGGCACTTAAACCCCCTTAATAACCAGACCAATTTTCAGCTTTCAGTGCTCTCACATTTTGAATGACAATTACTCAGTCATGCAACACTGTACCTATATGAAATTTTTGTCCTTTTTTTCACACAAATAGAGCTTTCTTTTGGTGGTATTTAATCACCGCTGGGTTTTTTATTTTTTTGCGCTATAAAAGAAAAGAAAATGAAAATTCGGTAAGAAAATGAATTTTTCTTTGTTTCGGTTATAAAATTGAGCAAATTAGTCATTTTTCCTCATAAATTTTGGCCAAAATTTATACTGCTACATATCTTTGGTAAAAATAAGTACAAATTGGTGTATATTATTTGGTCTTTCTGAAAGTTATAGAGTCCAAAAGCTATGGTGCCAATATCTAAAAATTGATCACACCTGAATTACTGATGGCCTATCTAATTTCTTGAGACCCTAACATGCCAGAAAAATACCCCCCCAAATGACCCCTTTTTGGAAAGAAGACATTCGAAGGTATTTAGAAAGATGCATGATGAGTTTTTTGAAGTTGTCATTTTTTCCCACAATTCTTTGCAAAATCAAGATTTTTTTTTCTTTTTTTTTCACAAAATTGTCATATTAGCAGATTATTTCTCACACACCGCATACCACAAATTACACCCCAAAACACATTCTGCTATTACTCCCGAGTATGGCGATACCACATATGTGAGACTTTTACACAGCGTGGCCACATACAGAGACCCAACATGCAGGGAGCACCTTCAGGCGTTCTGGAGCACCCAGGCCAATTCTGACATTTCTCTCCTACATGTAAAAATCATCATTTATTTGCTAGAAAATTACATAGAACCCCAAAACATTATATATGTTTTTTTAGCAAAGACCCTAGAGAATACAATGGCGGTCGTTGCAACTTTTTATCTGGCACGGTATTTGCGCAGCAATTTTTCGACCGCGTTTTTTTTTGGAAAAAAAACAGTTTTGTGCTTTAAAAAAAAAAACAAAACAGTAAAGTTAGCCCAATGTTTTTGCATAATGTGAAAGATGAAGTTACGCGAGTAAATAGATACCTAACATGTCACCCTTCAAAATTGCACACGCTCGTGGAATGGCACCAAACTTCACTACTTAAAAATCGCCATAGGCGACACTTTAAAATTTTTTACTGCTCATGGAGGAGATGCAGGCTAAATCCATAGAAAAAGAAGCAAAGTTTTCATTCATCTGGAGTATCTGGAGGCATTACTCTACTTCAGACAAACTAAAGAACAGACTTTCACCAGTAAATACAACCTAAGGGACTGAGTCCTTCTAATTCCCCACTTAACCTTTGTGTGATTCCTACACATACAATTAGGTGAGGTCCGCTGCCCCCCCCCCCCTCTACCTACTCCATTTCTCGAGGTTCCCCCTTTTCTTATCATCCCTTTTCTTCTCTCTCCTATTCTTTTATTTACTCTATCTCTATATCTTATCTTTTTCCAATAATCACCTTATGTGCCATTAGATATGTAGCTGCCAGTATATACCATCTAGGCAGCCAAGATATTTGAAGTTTTATCAACCCCGGTTCTGAAGGTACACATGAAAAACCTATCACCTCGGCCTCTGGGGCAGCAGGATCCCATTGGGGCTCCCGAGCCAGAGGTATAGGCAGTATTATAAAAGTTTACATTGTATCTGAACCTTTTTTGTCACTAACATCTTTTCTAATTATTTTCATGCATGTAAGAATGTACTACATAAATATGTACACGTTTTATGTTCTGGATCGGCACACCCTATGTTTGGGTCCTGATCTAACGTTTGTACTTTTTTGTCTAGAATATGAAAAAGTAATAATAAAAACATATTGAACCTAAAATTTTTTACTGGTTACATGTTTTGAGTTACAGAGGAGGTCTAGGGCCAAAATCATTGCCCTCGCTCTACCGATCGCAGCGATACCTCACATGTGTGGTTTGAACACCGTTTTCATATGTGGGTGGGACTTAGGTATGCATTCGCTTCTGCATGCGAGCACACGGGGACAGGGGCGCTTTAAAAACATTTTTTTTTGTATTGTTCATTTTACTCTATTTATTTTAGTTTGACACTTTTTTCCAAAAAAATTATTTTTTGATCACTTTTATTCCTATTACAAGGAATGTAAACATCCCTTGTAATAGGAATATGGCATGACAGGTCCTCTTTACAGTGAGATATGGGGTCAATAAGACCCCACATCCCACCTCTAGGCTGGGAAGCCTGAAATAATAAAAAAAAAAACCGATCCTGGCTTCGATCGTAGCGGTGAGTCGGTAGAAGCACCGGAGGGTGGCGGGAGGGGGGGGGGACATCCCCTCTCGCCTCCCGTAAGAACGATCAAGCAGCGGAACAGCTGCTATGATCATTCTTACAGTGTAGGGAATCGCCGGCTGAAAAAGCTGATATCTGAATGATGCCTGTAGCTGCAGGCATCATTCAGATATCCCCGCACAAATTCAAGCACGTCATATAATGACGGGCGGGCAGTGGTTAAAATGCTTTTTTTTTTTTAACACAAAGTTGTCCATTTATACAATATTTCTAACACATAGCATGTACATACCAAAAATTACACCCCAAAATAGATTCTCCTACTCCTCCTGAGTACGGCGATACCACATGTGTGAGACTTCCACAGCCTGGCCACATACAGAGGCCGAGTACAGCCGAGTACAGCCGAGTACGGCAGAGTATGGCTGGGTATGGCAGAGTATGGCTGGGTATGGCAGAGTATGACAGGCTATGGCGGGTATTGCAGGGTATTGCTGGGTATTGCAGAGTATTGCAGGGTAATGCAGGGTATTGCGTGGTATTGAAGAGTATTGCAGGTTATTGCGGGGTATTGCAGAGTATTGCAGGGTATTGCTGGGTATTGCAGGGTATTGCGGGGCATTGAAAAGTATTGCAGGATATTGCGGGGTATTGCAGAGTATTTCAGGGTATTGCTGGATATTGTAGAGTATTGAAGGGTATTGCAGGGTATTGCGGGGTATTGCGGGGTATTGTGGGGTATTGCTGGGTATTGCGGGGTATTGATGAGTATTGCAGGTTATTGCAGGGTATTGCAGGGTATTGCAGAGGGTATTGCAGAGTATTGCAGATGGTATTGCAGGCTATTGCAGAGTATTTGACAGAGTATTGCAGGCTATTGCAGAGTATTGCAGAGTATTGCAGGGTATTGCAGAGTATTGCACAGGGAATTGCAGAGTATTGCACAGGGAATTGCAGAGTATTGCACAGGAAATTGCAGAGTATTGCACAGGGAATTGCAGAGTTTTGCACAGGGAATTGCAGAGTATTGCACAGGGAATTGCAGAGTTTTGCATAGGGTATTTCTGAGAATTGAGGGATGGCTGAGCATGGATGGATGGATGGCTGAATGTGACTGCACATGTCACAGAGCAGCGCTGTGGGCACTACACATCCAGCCCACAGCGCTGCTGCCATCTGATCCCTCCCCCTCTGTACCGATTGGTACAGAGAGGGGAGAGAGGAACCGGCGTCATGACATGACGTCGGTTTGTTTACATGTGATCGCTCCGTCATTTGACGGAGTGATCACATGGTAAACGCCCGCAATCAGCGGCCGTTTACCGTGATTCGTGATGCGCCGGGTCCTCTGTACCCGGCGGTCACTGATGTTCTCGGGTGCGCGCCCCAGGGGACGCGCGAGAGCAGAATTCTGGAAGAATGTCACTGTACGCCCTCCAAGAGTTAAGAAACCGCCCTGTAGCCATCATTCGGCTATGGGCTGGTTGTTAAGTGGTTAAGGAAAATCTGTTTCAAAGTGTTACTAAACACACAAAAGTAAAATCGGTCTGTATATGCAGTAAAGCATGCTTGTTATACTCACTGTGGAACCAAAGGGTTAATCCTTTGCATTGTGTAAAAAGGCTGTTTGATCCTGTCTTCTCTGATCCTCTCCTTCTTCCACTGTCCCCAATATATTTCCTGATAATACCGAGCCAGGGGACAGGCTGCACATGCTCAGTTTGGTGTGTATTGCTAGAGAGTTTTTTCATTTTATTGGGAGGGTGCATGTGATCAGCACAGGGCCAATCAACAATGTCCAGACAGAGGGTCAGGGGTCCTCCATCCTGATAGGACAGTCAGTGCAGAATGAAAACTCCTCCTACAAGCTTTAACCAGACACTCATAGATATCATAAAACTGCTATATACTGCTGATGTGAAAAGGTATTAAGCAGTTTATATTTACTAAAATAATTGCATTTCCATTCCACGTTAAAGCAGAACTAAACCCATAGATGTAACTTTTTCCCAACACAGTTTCATTCAAGGCATGCCATGAATGATAACTGGCAGAGTTGCTTGTGCTCTCAACTGAACAATCAAGTCATCAAGTGGCTGGTGTCATAACTGATCACATGTTCAGCACCATGGCAGATCAAACAGAAGCTAAGAGGGCAGGTTCCTTGGTTATAAATAGGACACTTCCACTGAGAAATATAGCGGCTGTCATTGCAGACCTATTTTTTTTTTGCTGGTTGTCCTCTGCTTTCAATACCTTTTGAGCTACTGAAAATACACAAATGTTTTGCCTTTCATTTCTATTTTAAACTGAATGGGTTATTTTACAAGGTTTTCATTTACAGTAGCTTTAAATCAGTTAAAGCGTATAAAAGCGTATGATAGGGCAAAATAAGCAAAACATACTTAGCATATCTATAGATTTCCCCATGTTTTTTCCCTTGAAGCATGCTGCAAGTACAGAAAAAAAAACAGTTGATGTGCTAGAAATACAGTGTGCTCCTACCTTTCACGTTGATATGAACACACAGCTCTGCATTCTAAAGAACTCGGTGTCAGCCCTGCCTACTACATTTCTGATGGAATAAAAGAACACAGATCTTCTCCCCCCCCCCCAATCTCCATAATCCCTCCTTGTGCACAGGCAGAGAGCATAGGAAGTTATTAGCTCACAAGATTTCTGCCAAAATCAACAGGTATTTTTTGCATTTATCGGACAGATACAACAAATCACTTCCAATGGTATATTTATCAGACTAAAAGAAAGCAGTTAAAAATAATAATCTTTTACATACACTTTAAGGTCTTTTCTTTAGTTACAATGGCACAAAGTGTTATGATCTGGAAAAGGTTAAATCTAATTATCTTTTTCTCTCTTCCATACCTCCATCTCTGGAAAAAACACACGGACACTCTACAACCATTTTCAGTATACCTTGCCTTTTTTGCATATTCTACCATGAACAGCTGTGACCTTGGAACAAAAAATAACAGTTGTAAAAGACTGAATCAGGTGATAGGCGAATGCCCACATCGTACAGACTATAGTAATACATGGGTGTTCAAGTGCATCGAAAAATGCATTTATGTGATGAGAGCATATGATTGGATGCAGCCACCGTTCAGCTGACAACTTTCTGCCCAGCTTCTTGATTTTAATTTGCATATTGTATGGCCAGTTTTAGCCAGTAACATGTGGGAGAGATAACATTGTTGTATTGTGAAGTGAGTTAACAGCAGCGTTTTTGTTTGGGCAGAAGGCATATGTTCACCATCCAGCCCCAGTGCTAGCAGCCTCTAAAATTTAATGAGAGGTTGAAAGCTGCTATGGGTGGACACTGTGCCGAGGGTACTAACATTTGACAATGTATGTGCCCAGGGACAGGAGCGCAAGATGTCTACTTTCTGGGCATTCATCCCTGGGCACATATGGACATAAAAGTTGGTATCACTTCTCATAGACCTTTACAGGCTGCTGGCACCGGAGCTGGATGGCGCACTTGTGCCTTTCACCCACGCAAAAAAGCTGCAATCTTCTCTGGAAGACTAGGTTCAATCTGTTCACTAGGATTGATTCACAAAAAACGGCCATAGATAGAGCAATTTTCTTTCCTTTCCTTTCTTTCTTTTCAGTGCAGTCATGGGCAGGAGAGGGTGTGTGGTAGGCTGCACCCTCTGTGGTCTCCATTTTTTCCCTGGTGACCAGTTGTTGATGCTCCTACTGCATGATCTCCCTTGCAAGTGACTGTAGTATAGTATAGTATGCTGGGAGGTACTACAGCCAGATGGGTGTTTCAGCTTAATATTTCAACAAAGGTAAGACATATGGCAGATGGTAGAGGGAGAGAATGGGGGAGAAAATGAGGGCAGTGGAGGGAGGGGTTGTATGCAGAAAGAAGAGCTACTATTTGATGCCATTTGGCAGGTATGTGTGTGTGTGGCGGGCATGGTTGAGTTCCTGCACCTATTCTCTGAAAAAAAAAAGCCCTGGCTGCTAGCAATAATCACATGTAAAATCTGACAGGCTGGTTGTACCCAAGTTGATCGATCGATCAACTTGGGTAAAATCAGCCTGCCCATACATGGTTGGAATCTCGGATGGTCTCTGCTGAACCAGCCAAGATTCAAACCGTCTATGGCCGGGTTTAGGAAGCACATCTATTAACCTGTATACAATTTTGCAATGTCAGTTCATATCAGAAGTCACTACAGATAGGACTACGCTATTACATCTGTTTCATTAGCAGGGATTTGTTTTTACATTACAGTGACAGTGCATATTTTAGCACTGATCACTATATTAGTGTCAGAGGTCCCCAAAAAAGTGGCACTTAGTGTCATATGTCCATCGCAATGGCACAGTCCCACCAGTACATGTTGAAAGAGTAAAGACCGGGCATCCATAGTTTAAACGAATAGTGTAGGAAGCGCTTGTAGCTTGGGAACAAGCAGTTTTTTTTATGTGAGTAGCTACTTGTAATGTGTTTTTAATCTAATAAAATTAATTTACACTATGGATGCCCATGCCTGGTCTTTACTCTTTCAGTCCCTGCCCCCTCCCCCCGGCACAGTCCGCTCCATAATAAATGGGTTGCGCAACAGGCCTATGCCTTCCCTCAAATGTCTTTTATCCTGAAATTCCTGAAGAGATTGTTGGCAAAAAATCTGACAGTCATTGCAGTATTACCCTACTGGCCTCGCAGACCATGTTTCTCTCTGGCAATGGATCTCAGCACGTGCCCACCGATCACTCTGCCGGTGACTCCTCATCTCCTGTCGCAGAGAGAAATCCTATATCTGCAACCATCACGACTGGCCTTAGTGGCCCGGAGATTGAAAGGCAGGGGTTGCAAGGGTTCGGATGTTCTCCAGAGGTTATTAGAACTACAGAGTTCCAGAAAGGGGTCAACCAATTCCATCTAATGCAGAATATGGGATAGGTTCATGAGTAGGGATGAGCCGAACACCCCCCGGTTCGGTTCGCACCAGAACCTGCGAACAGACTGAAAATTCGCACGAACGTTAGAACCCCATTGACGTCTATGGGACTCGAACCTTCGAAATCAAAAGTGCTCATTTTAAAGGCTAATTTGCATGGTATTGTCCTAAAAAGGGTTTGGGGACCCGGGTCCTGCCCCAGGGGACATGTATCAATGCAAAAAAAACTTTTAAAAACGGCCGTTTTTCGGGAGCAGTGATTTTAATGATGCTTAAAGCAAAAAAAAAAGTGAAATATTCCTTTAAATATCGTACCTGAGGGGTGTCTATAGTATGCCTGTAAAGTGGTGCGTGTTTCTCGTGCTTAGAACAGTCCCTACACAAAATGTCATTTTTAAAAGAAAAAAAGTCATTTAAAACTGCTTGCGGCTTTAATGTAATGTCGGGTCCTGTCAATATGGATGAAAATCAGTGAGACAAACGGCATGGGTACCCCCAAGTCCATTACCAGGCCCTTTGGGTCTTGTATGGATATTAAGGGGAACCCCGCACCCAAATTAAAAAAGGAAAGGTGTGGGGCCCCCAGGCCCTATATACTCTGAACAGCAGTATACAGGCGGTGCAAACAAGACAGGGACTGCAGGTTTGTTGTTAAGTTTGTAATTTTGAACTGGTACATTTTTAACGTGTTTAGCTCCAGCCAAAAAATCTATTTTAAGCTTTTTGGAAAACCTAGGGAAGGGTTATCACCCCATGTGACATTTGTTTTGCTGTCTGTGCTCCTCTTCAGAAGATTTCACCTCACTTTTTGTCCCAATGACAAATGTCTTTTGAAAATTTGGGTTTTTTTGTGAAACAAGGATTAAAGCATCAGTGGAAAGGGGAAACGTTTTTCCCATATTAACTCTTACAGGAGAGAATTTCCCTTCCTAGGGGTAGATTTCATCTCACTTACTGTTGTCTCCTTCCGTTTGCAAGTAGGAGTCATTTGTAAGTTGGATGTTTGAAAGTAGGGGCCTGCCCTATATACTCAGCAGAAATTTGGGCCTTAGGTGTTGTTGTGGCCACAACACTGTAAGCCCTCACAGGGCCCTGCTGTGAAATATTAGATCAAGAATTGTAATTACATGCCCCTGTTGAACAGGGGCAGAAAAATTGGGCCTTTGGTGGTGGTGCTGGTGCCACAACACTGTAAGTCCTCACAGATACTCTTGGTGGGCGCAGAAACGGGCCCTGCTGTGAAATATTAGATCAAGAATTCTAATTACATGTCCCTGTTGAACAGGGGCTGAAAAATTGGGCCTTAGGCACTGGCGCTGGTGCCACAACACTGCAACCCCTCACAGATACTCTAGTTGGAGCGCAGGAACTAGCCCTGCTGCAAAGAATTGCATAAAAAATTTTAATTACATGCCCCTGTTAAACAGGGGCTGAAAAATTGGGCCTTAGGAACTGGTGGCGGGACTGGCGGTGCCCAGAACCAAAAATGTTCTTACAAGCTATCATCATGATCATTGAGGAGAAAGAGGATAATTACTCAGTATAACAGGATAGTCAGCATCAGCATAGGCAGTCTTTGAAGGGATCTGACATTTCAAAAAAATGTATTCGGTTACATCAGCATCAGGTGCTTGGTAGCTGGTGGTGATCCAAGACTGATTCATTTTTATGAAGGTCAGTCGATCGACCGAGTCGGTGGACAGACGCACCCTGTGATCAGTTACAAAGCCTCCAGCAGCACTGAATGTGCGTTCCGAAAGAACACTGGATGCAGGACAGGCCAGTAGCTCAATTTCATACTGTGCAAGCTCTGGCCAGTGATCCATCCTCAAGACCAAGTAACCCAGAGGATTTTCGGTGGGAAAGGTGTCCAAGTCAGATCTTGCCCCTAGGTATTCCTGCACCATGTAAAACAGACGCTGGCGATGGTTGCTGGAACCGATCATACCTTGGGGCTGCGGACTAAAAAATTGTCTGAACGCATCGGTCAGACGGCCACCTTCTCCACCGGTCCTTCTTTGACTGACCGAAGCCTCAGCAACACGTTGTCCAGAAACAGGAGTTTGTAACCTCCCAGTCTCTGGGAACGTGTTGCACAGACCTTTCTGCAAGGCCTCCCGAAGATTTTTCAACCTCTGCTCCCTCTGTGATGGCAAGATAAGGTCCGCAACCTTACCCTTGTAACGTGGATCAAGGAGGGTTGCCAGCCAGTATTGTTCCTTCTCCTTGATACCACGAATACGAGGATCCTTCCGCAAGCTTTGCAGGATCAGGGAGGCCATGCAGCGAAGGTTTGCTGAGGCATTCGGTCCGGAGTCCTCTGGATCACTAAGGACGACATGATCCGCAGCCACCTCCTCCCAGCCACGTACAAGTCCATGTGTTTCTTGGGACTGTAAATGATCCCTTAAAGACTGCTGCTGATGCTGAGTGCCAGGCTCCACCTCCATACTGACACAATCCTCCTCCTCCTCCTTGTCCTCTTCCTGTGTGGTCGGCGGGCATGCAGGAACACTGTCTGGATAAAGGGGGCCTTGAGAACTAAGGAAGTCCTCCTCTTCCTGCCTCTGTTCTGCCTGAAGTGCCCTGTCTATTATTCCACGCAGCGTGTGCTCCAACAGGTGGACAAGGGGGACAGTGTCACTGATGCATGCACTGTCACTGCTCACCATCCTCGTGGCCTCCTCAAATGGTGACAGGACATTGCATGCATCCCTGATCATGGCCCACTGGCGTGGGGAAAAAAAAAGCTCTCCTGACCCTGTCCTGGTGCCATAGTCGCACAGGTACTCATTGATGGCCCTCTGCTGCATGTGCAGCCACTGCAGCATGGCCAACGTTGAGTTCCACCTGGTGGGCATGTCACAGATTAGGCGGTTCTTGGGCAGGTTAAATTCCTTTTGGAGGTCTGCCAGACAAGCACTGGCATTATATGACCAGCGGAAATGCACACAGACTTTCCTGGCCTGCCTCAGGACATCCTGTAAGCCCGGGTACCTGCCCAAGAACCACTGCACCACCAAGTTAGGGACGTGAGCCAAACAGGGCACATGGGTCATTTGTCCCTGTCGGCCAAGTGTGTCCCACGGCCACATGCTGATGAGGATGCACCGTCTCCACGACCAGCACTGTTGCCTCTAGACACAGAGCCTCCTTGCCCTCTTTTATTGGCTTGTGACTGTCTGCCTCTCCTTGTTGGCCTTCCAGACATACTAATGGCCTGCAGTGAGATGTAGCTGCACTAAGCTAGGATATATATATATATATATATATATATATATATATATATATATATATATATATATATATATATATATATATATATATATAATACTGATACTGCAGCTAGCAAAATCAACTGCCTGCCTGTAGTATGAGAACACCACCAATCTTCTACAGGTAGCTTTAGATGAACACTGTGCAGAGGTCGCATTACACTAACTTGTAGCTTTAGCTGAACACTGTGCAGAGGACGCACTACACCAACGTTAAAATAATGTAGCTGCCTGCGGTAGTGATAGGATCAGGAAAACACCACCAACCTTCTACAGCTAGCTTTAGCTGAACACTGTGCAGAGGTTGCACTAGACTAACATGTAAATAATGTAGCTGCCTGCAGTAGTGATAGGATCAGGAAAACACCACCAACCTTCTACAGATAGCTTTAGCTGAACACTGTGCAGAGGTCGCACTAGACTAACGTGTAAATAATGTAGCTGCCTGCGGTAGTGATAGGATCAGGAAAACACCACCAACCTTCTACAGATAGCTTTAGCTGAACACTGTGCAGAGGACGCACTACACTAACGTTAAAATAATGTAGCTGCCTGCGGTAGTGATAGGATCAGGAAAACACCATCAACCTTCTACAGGTAGCTTTAGCTGAACACTGTGCAGAGGACGCACTACAATAATGTGTAAATAATGTGGCTGCCTGCAGTAGTGATAGCATCAGGAAAACACCACCAACCTTCTACAGATAGCTTTAGCTAAACACTGTGCAGAGGTCGCACTACACTAACTTGTAGCTTTAGCTGAACACTGTTCAGAGGACGCACTACACTAACTTGAAGCTTTAGCTGAACACTGTGCAGAGGTCGCACTACACTAACTTGTAGCTTTAGCTGAACACTGTTCAGAGGACGCACTACACTAACTTGTAACTTTAGCTGAACACTGTGCACTACACTAACTTGTAGCTTTAGCTGAACACTGTTCAGAGGACGCACTACACTAACTTGTAACTTTAGTTGAACACTGTGCACTACACTAACTTGTAGCTTTAGCTGAACACTGTTCAGAGGACGCACTACACTAACTTGTAGCTTTAGCTGAACACTGTTCAGAGGACGCACTACACTAACTTGTAGCTTTAGCTGAACACTGTGCAGAGGTCGCACTACACTAACTTGTAGCTTTAGCTGAACACTGTGAGGAGGACGCACTACACTAACTTGTAACTTTAGCTGCATAGGTGTGCGCAGCCTATTGCATTAGGGTGTGCACCTCAAAGCTCCAACACATATGCATTTGTGACATATTAACCGGCCTCTTCCACATGTGCCATCCTGAAACAATGGGGGGGGGCACACAGAGGGGCCTGGGCAGCAGAAAGAAGAGAAACAGGCAAATCTCCCAACTGTCCCTGATTTCAAGGGACTGTCCATGATTTGGAGCAATGTCCCTCTGTCCCTCATTCTTCTTGATTTGTCCCTCATTTTGGTCTGATCTATATAGTTGTGTATAAAATGCACTTTTTATCTATCAAAAAGTGTTTTCCAGCACTAAATCTTTCATCTGATCTCTAAATTGCTGCATTTGTAAATTCCAAAAGCCAATATAAAGGAATAATAGTGGTAAAAAAGCACTTGTGGGTTTAACCAATCTTATTTTTTTTTTTTGTACATTTCACCTTTAAGGAGGTGTGGCAGGGGGTGTGCCTTATGCCTGCTTAATTTTGCTGATAGTTGTCCCTCATTCCCATCTCAAAAAGTTGGGAGGTATGGAACAGGGACAAGAGGGGTGGCATATATTGGTACCGATCCCCTGTATTTTCCTCCTGTGGCAGCTGAATGTCAGCAAGAGGGAGAGGAGGAGAAGCCTACTTTCAGCTGCTGCAAAAGAAAATACAGATCGGTTCCACTAATTTCCACCTCCGCCGCCTATCCTGTCCAGGGTCTGGGGGTTGGCAAGTAAGGATCGGGGCTTACCTGTCACCTGCCCACGATTGACGGATTGCCAACTCCAGGATTAAGGTGTGCCCAGGCACACCTGGCACACCCCTTGCGCACGCCTATGTTTAGCTGAACACTATGCACTAAACTAACTTGTAGCTTTAGCTGAACACTGTTCAGAGGACGCACTACACTAACTTGTAGCTTTAGCTGAACACTGTGCAGAGGTCGCACTACACTAACTTGTAGCTTTAGCTGAACACTGTGAGGAGGACGCACTACACTAACTTGTAACTTTAGCTGCATAGGTGTGCGCAGCCTATTGCATTAGGGTGTGCACCTCAAAGCTCCAACACATATGCGTTTGTGACATATTAACCGGCCTCTTCCACATGTGCCATCCTGAAACAATGGGGGGGGGGCACACAGAGGGGCCTGGGCAGCAGAAAGAAGAGAAACAGGCAAATCTCCCAACTGTCCCTGATTTTGAGGGACTGTCCATGATTTGGAGCAATGTCCCTCTGTCCCTCATTCCTCTTGATTTGTCCCTCATTTTGGTCTGATCTATATAGTTGTATATAAAATGCACTTTTTATCTATCAAAAAGTGTTTTCCAGCACTAAATCTTTCATCTGATCTCTAAATTGCTGCATTTGTAAATTCCAAAAGCCAATATAAAGGAATAATAGTGGTAAAAAAGCACTTGTGGGTTTAACCAATCTTATTTTATTTTTTGTACATTTCACCTTTAAGGAGGTGTGGCAGGGGGTGTGCCTTATGCCTGCTTAATTTTGCTGATAGTTGTCCCTCATTCCCATCTCAAAAAGTTGGGAGGTATGGAACAGGGACAAGAGGGGTGGCATATATTGGTACCGATCCCCTGTATTTTCCTCCTGTGGCAGCTGAATGTCAGCTGAACACTGTGCAGAGGTCGCACTACACTAACTTGTAGCTTTAGCTAAACACTGTAAGGAGGATGAACTACACTAACTTGTAGCTTTAGCTGAACACTGCACTACACTAATGCCCTGTACACACAGTCGGACATTGATCGGACATTCTGACAACAAAATCCATGGATTTTTTCCGACGGATGTTGGCTCAAACTTGTCTTGCATACACACGGTCGGACAAAGTTGTCGGAAAATCCAACCGTTCTGAATGTGGTGACGTAAAACACGTACGTCGGGACTATAAACGGGTCAGTGGCCAATAGCTTTCGTCTCTTAATTTACTCTGAGCACGCATGGCACTTTGTGCATCGGATTTGTGTACACACGATCGGAATTTCCGACAACGGATTTTGTTGTCGGAAAATTTTATAGCCTGCTCTCAAACTTTGTGTGTCGGAAAATCCTATGGAAAATGTGTGATGGAGCCTACACACGGTCGGAATTTCCGACAACAAGGTCCTATCACACATTTTCCGTTGGAAAATCCAATTGTGTGTACCGGGCATAACTTGTAGCTTTAGCTGAACACTGTTCAAAGGACGCACTACACTAACTTGTAGCTTTAGCTGAACACTGTTCAGAGGACGCACTACACTAACTTGAAGCTTTAGCTGAACACTGTGCAGAGGTCGCACTACACTAACTTGTAGCTTTAGCTGAACACTGTGAGGAGGACGCACTACACTAACTTGTAGGTTTAGCTGAACACTGTGAGGAGGACGGAGGACGCACTACACTAACTTGTAGCTTTAGCTGAACACTGTGCAGAGGTCACACTAAACTAACTTGTAGCTTTAGCTGAACACTGTGAGGAGGACGCACTACACTAACTGTAAATAGTCTAGCTGCCTGACTGTGGTACTAATAGGATCAGAACAACACAAGCAATTTTCTTCAGGTAGCTGTAAATACTGTAACAACACAAGCCTGCCTGTCAGTAGGAAGATAATAACAGGAACGGATCTAGCTAAACTGAATACAGTGTGTATATATATATATATATATATATATATACACACACACAACACCTGGGATGCATATATATATACACAATAGACTGTAAGTGCAGCTAACTGACTGACTGTCCTGCCTAATCTATCTAACTTAAATCAAATGACACTGTCTCTCTGTCTCTCTGTCTCTGTCTCTCAACGCCGGAACACATTACACAGGGCCGCCGTGCAGGCGGCCTTATATAGTGTGGGGCGTGTACTAAACCCCCTGAGCCATAATTGGCGGGTCATAGTGCATGCTTGGCCAATCATCAGCCAGCAATGCACTGCGATGCCGCAGTGAATTATGGGCCGTGATGCGCCACGCGAATTTGGCGCGAACGGCCCATATCGTTTGCAATTCGGCGAACGATCGAACAGACAATGTTCGAGTCGAACATGGGTTCAACTCAAACATGAAGCTCATCCCTATTCATGAGATTTGCAGTCAGACGTCAGTTTGACCCTAGTGACCCAAATGTATCTCAAATCCTGTCTTTCTTGCAATCCGGATTTGGGGCTCAGCCCAAGGTGCAAATTTCAGCCATCTCGGCTTTTACCTAAAAGAAATGGGCAGCAAACCTGCTGGTGGAGCGCTTCATGAGAGCGGGGCTTAGACTACGCCCTCCCAAGAGAAATAGGTTCCTTTAATGGGACCTGGCAGTACTCCTCAGTTTTCTAGCAAACCATCCTTGTGCTCCGACGGAAGACTGTTCATTATGGGATATCACCTTAAAAATGGCATTTCTAATAGCCATAACTTCAGAGGGAAGGGTGTCGGAACTCCAAGCATTGGGGGCAGCCGAAACTTATACCATATTCTTCCCAGACAGGGTTTTGCTGAGACTATTGGATCACTTTGTCCCCAAAGTGGCATCAATATTTAATCTCTCAAGTGAGTGTGTGCTTCCAGCCTTCCCAGCCGAATCAGATGCTGACCTGCACGAGTTGGACATTCTAAAAGTCCTAAAAGCCTATCTCCAGGCTACTTCGGCATTCAGACTTTCTGACAGACTTTTCATCATACCTATCGGAAAATTTAAAGGGAAAGAGGCTTTGGCCAGAACCATCTCAGCCTAGATAGTAAAAACTATTCACCAGGCATACAGTATAGAGTAGAAGGATCCTCCAGAGGTGGTTAGAGCTCACCTAACCAGGGCGATATCTTTTTCTTGGGCAGCACGGGCAGGAGTGTCTCTGGAAAAGGTCTGCAAAGCGGCTAGCTGGTCATCACATCATACGTTCTAGAAACACTACAGGGTAGATCCAGCATCTCTTACTACAGTAAACTTTGTGAGGAAAACTATCCAAGCTTCTATGTCTATTGTCAAATAAAGACTAAGTTTGCACCAATAAACCCTCCCTCTCAAAAGTTCATTATCTATCATATGTATGCTGTCATGTTGGCGTCAGGAAAATGGAAAATTGTATCAAATACTTACCATAATTTTCCTTTCCTGATGCCAATACATGACAGCATACTTTGATCTTTGTGCTTTATACGGAGAACAGGGGAGGTAGCTCTAAGTCAGACTTTTATCGAGCTAAACAGATCCTGTGGGTGGATATAGGGGCGGAGCTATATCATATGTATACTGCCATGTATTGGCGTCAGGAAAGGAAAATTACATTAAGTATTTGATACAATTTTCCATTTTACAAGAAATGTTTCGGTGCATTGTATTTACTATTCTGATATTGGTTTTCATGTGCCTTTTACTTTAAACACTTGGATTGTCTTTGTAATCCATTGAAATTTGTTAATAAAAACTATATTAAACCTTAATTAGGGGTATCAAAGTAAAGGGGGCTGAAAACAAAATGCACGCCACACTTTTCAGATATGTATTTGTAAAAAAATTGGAAAACAATTTATCATTTTCCTTCTACTTCACGATTATGTGCCATTTTGTGTTGGTCTATCACATAAAATCCCAATAAAATACATTTACGTTTTTGGTTGTAACATGACAAAATGTGGAAAATTTCAAGGGGTATGAATGCTTTTTCAAGGCACTTATATAAACAAATCAGTTGAAAAACAACATATACTGTATATCTACAATCAAGCACAGATCATGAAATTCAGTGCAAACTGTGAGATATAGTGACAATTCACACAACAGTCCATTAATTAAATAAAATAAATTGAATACAGTCCAAATAGAAGTGAACAGCTCCTTGGGTGAAATGAACATATAAAGTAGTGCCACGAGGAAGACAAGGTGCCACCAGACCACTCCATGCACCAGTAAAGCAGGCTCCTTACCAAACATAGATCCCTCAAAGGGATCATGAAGCGCCTTACTGCCCTGCAGCACCACTCAATTTGGTTTTTATAGATCCAGATTCCAAAACTCTGAATGGATGCACTGCACTGTATGTACAAATCTTGGGGTTCCCCGTAATCACCTTCTATCTGCAACACAGCCCCTCAGCAGAAGACTACTATTCCCAGCATGCTACGCAGCCAACCTCTTGTGTTCACAGTGCAGCAGGGCAATTGCCTGCAATTTGTAGAAATCTTCTTTAAAGGGGTTGTAAAGGTAAAAATTTTTTCACCTTAATGCATTCTATGCATTAAGGTGAAAAAACTTCTGACAGAACCGCCGCCCCCAGGCCCCCCGTTTTACTTACCTGACGCCTCGAAAGTCAGCTTTGCGTTCCCGACATCTGTTCCTCCGCTCACCCTGGCCGCTGATTGGCTGCAGTGGATGGATTGAAAGCAGCGCAGCCATTGGCTCGCGCTGCTGTCAATCACATCCGATGACGCAGCACGCCGGGGGGCGGGGCCGAGTGATACAGCGAGCGGCTATAGCCGCCGGCTGTATCACGGGAGCGCGCCCGCAAGCACTCACCACCGTGCGAGGGAGCTCGCATTAAGGTGGTGAATGCTTGCGGGGAGGAGCTGAAACAGCCGCCGAGGGACCCCAGAAGACGAGGTTCGGGGCCACTCTGTGCAGAACGAGCTGCACAGTGAAGGTAAGTATAACATGTTTGTTATTTTAAAAAAAAAAAAAAAACACCTTTACAAACGCTTTAAGTTTACACAGACTTAGGTTTAGCTTAGCATCAAGGGCTCGTTCACACCATATGTGCATAAAATCTGATGGGAAAACTGCACAGATTTCGCTTCACATCTGTTTACTTCAGTTTCACATCAGTTTACATCAGTTTTCATGTGCGTTTCAGTGTGTTTCTATGCACGTTGACATCGGTTTTCACGCGCGTCAGTTATGTGCCCTGTCCAAACCAATGTTGATTTCATGTCAGGTTTTTTTTTTTTTTTTTTTTTACACATTCCAGATTCCTACACAGAAAAATTCTGCACGCTGTGCTGTGAACAGGGCACATACAGAACCATTGTTTTCTTTGAGCCCTTGCAAAACGTGTGCAGAAAAACTGACGTCTCTGTACCCTGGTGTGAATGAGACCTTAGGGTTAAAGTCTATCTAAAACAAAACATTTTATTTCAGTTTTAGATAACTTGGGAAGGAGTTAGAACCTTTGTCTGGTTTTTATTGTTATCCCTGTTTCCACTAGGGAGTTTCACCTTCTCTATCTGTCCTATTGACCATTGTCATTGGGACAGAATGAGGGGACAATCCAGAACTGTGAATTTATACCGGAACAGGAGATGAGGGGGAGTCTTTAGGTAGGCACACATGGTAAAGTGACCACTGGAAATCTCCGACACTTTGGATCGATTTCCCCACACCTGCTGTCTAAAAGACAGGAAGTGTATGGAAATCTCCACAATGGTACACAGGGGGAAAAAAAATCTGAAAGGCATTTAAACTATTCCCTACCCCATCAAAAACAAAAAAGTTGCCTTTAGATGTGCTTTGCACAACTGAACTTTCAGTTTTAAGCTGGAGTTTAGGTATGGTAGTGTTTACATATTTACATTAGTCCAGCTTGGACCAATGTATATATAGTATGTATAAACCATACCTGTGTGATCCCTGTGGAAGTTGGAAATCACTGTAGTAGACAGTTGGGTCATGTGCCGAATGGCTGCCCTACTATTAGTAAACACAGGAGGTCGGTTTCTCTGCACCATTAAGACTCCATTCCCACCTGAGTGTACTGGAATCTGACAATTCCAGAGTTGTAGCAAAACACAGGACGCGTTTGCGATGCCATTGTTTCTTAATGGCACCCCAAACGCGGTGCGATTTTGCGGCGACAAAACACTCTAAAATCGCTGCAAAAATCACACTGCCAAATGCGCCTGGCTCTGTGCCAAGATTTAGTACATAACCTTCTTTGGAGCGGAGGGAGGGCCATTCAAATGAGTGGTGCCGCTTTAAAAATGTGCCATAAAAACACTCAAAAAAGCTAAAAAAAAATGCAGTGCAGCAAGTGTCTCTGCAGTACGCTTACAGTAGGTGTGAATAGAGCCCAAGAGAACACTTTGCATTTTCAAATTTTTGGTTATTAGATGAGCTTCTCCACCTTGTCCAATCTCCCCACCTCTCCACCAAATGCCTTTACATTAAGAAAGGACACTTAGGGACCTCTGTATAAAAAAGTATGCTAACATGAACAATTTCTTGATCCCCACAGGAACCAATCAGCTTCTTTCTTGCATTTTTAACTTTGCACTGCAGTAATGACAGGTGCAAGCTGACTGGTTGCTTGTTTGCAAACATTTCATTCACAAGCCCCTTGCTGTTCATGCAAAGATTACTATTGATCAACAAAACAATTGCATGGGGTTCTACTGTTATGTGTTAATAGGAAATCTTGCACTAAATAATTTATAATATGAAACTTTTTTTTTCTTTCTTTAAGAATATCTGTTTAAATTACATCTATATTTGAGCTATGTCTACATGAGAATATTATTTCTTATTGGTGACCTTGTGTGCCTGAGAAATAAAGCAAATCTTTATTATTACAAGTACTTTAGTCTTCCTCCATAGGCTCTTCCTGTTTAATTACAACCTACAGCCGGTCATAGCAGCCGGTCAGCAGGGACCAGCCGAGATTCGAATCATGTATGGGCAAACTGAATGTACCCATGTTGATCGATTGATCAACTTGAGTACAACCAGCCTGTCAAATTTACCTGCGATTATTGCAGGTGGCGCTTGTAGCCTCTAGCAGTAGTCACAGTGTTCTCCCGGAGGGAATGGCTTCCCCAGCGTTGCATGACTGCGCAATCGCCAGTTAAAGTGGTGCAGTGCCAAATAGAAAAAAATGGCCTGGTCATGAAGGGGGTAAAACCTTCTGAAGCTGAAGTGGTTAAAATCTCATCTGAAAATATCAGTATTTATTTTGAAAATAAGTGCCAGAAGCTGCAGACATCCCTGAAACAGTACATAAGGTTTCAGGAGTATAAAATCCCCATTTCCTCCTGGGATAAAGTTGATCCAGGGAAAATCCTATTGCCTCTCTGGGATCAGGAAGGAATTTTTTCCCCTGCTGTAGCAAATTGGAGCATGCTCTGCTGGGGTTTTTTGCCTTCCTCTGGATCAACTGTGGGTATAGTATTGGGTATATTGGATTGTACGATTTTTTTTTTTTTTTTATGGTTGAACTGGATGGACTTGTGTCTTTTTTCAAAGTGACTAACTATGTGACTAACTATGTAACTATAATAATGTGTTTATAAATATGGAAATGACTTCTTGGTTGATATTTACTTGTTGTTATGTAACCAGTGAAATGGATTCACACCCACACAACTCTGCTTTTCCCATGTGCATGACTGTCAGCATATGTACACAACAGTTTAGGAAAGCATGAACCGTACATTGAAAAATACCCATTTACATCCATAGCATTTCCAGAAGCCATTCATTCCTATGGAACACGGTAATATCACCAAGCTGTGCACTAAGAAAATACATGAAGTATATTTTGTTGCAGTAACCCATTCATGTCATGTATAATTGGATAAATAAACTTATAGTTTTGACAATTTTATTTTTTGGTTGTTTTTTTGTCTTCCTTTTTTTATCAAATCAAAGATAATCATTGGATCACAGAGAGAGCACGTGGAAGCATATCACAGGGAACTTGGCACGCAGGTGTTTATTAAGAAACTGGGGTGTAGGAGAGGGAAGGCGTTAGGACCAGTGGCGGCTGGCGCTCAAAATGTTTTTGGGGGCGCAAAAAAACATCAATTGCAGCCACTGTGCCATCAAACGCTGCCACTGTGCCCGGAAACGCTGCCACTGTGCCCATCAAACGTTGCCACTGTGCCCATCAAACGTTGCCACTGTGCCCATCAAATGCAGCCACTGTACCCTCAAATGCTGCCACTGTGCCATCAATTGCAGCCACTGTGCCCATCAAACACTGCCACTGTGCCCAAAAGCTGTCACTGTGCCATCAAGTGCTGCCACTGTGCCCATTAAACACTGCCACTGTGCCATCAAACGCTGCCACTGTGCTCATCAAACGCAGCCACTGTGCCCATCAAACGCAGCCACTGTGCCCTCAAATGCTGCCACTGTGCCATCAATTGCAGCCACTGTGCCCATCAAATGCTGCCACTGTGCCCAAATGCTGCCACTGTGCCCATCAAATGCTGCCACTGTGCCATCAATTGCAGCCACTGTGCCCAAACGCTGCCACTGTTCCCATTAAACACTGCCACTGTGCAAAACGCTGCCAGTGTGCCCATCATATGCTGCCAGTGTGCCCACCAAATGCTGCCAGTGTGCCCATCAAATGCTGCCAGTCTGCCCATCATATGCTGCCAGTGTGCCCATCAAATGCTGCCAGTCTGCCCATCATATGCTGCCAGTGTGCCCATCAAATGCTGCCAGTGTGCCCATCAAATGCTGCCAGTCTGCCCATCATATGCTGCCAGTCTGCCCATCAAATGCTGCCAGTGTGCCCATCAAATGCTGCCAGTCTGCCCATCATATGCTGCCAGTGTCCCTCCTGGGACACCCCGCTCACACCCCCCCCATGGATGGATCACGGGACACCCCATGCAGGAGGACTGGCGCTTACCTTGGTAAGGTCACAGGTGTCCTCTTCTCCAGCGTCTCCTTTTTCCGTCTTTTCAGCTTCCTTCGCTCTGTCCCACTTCCGCCAAAGTGCTGAGCATCCAATAGGGATGCACTCTCTGCGCCCCGAGCCCACCCTTTTTTGAAGCCTATTAGAGCCTCTGGCTCTAATCAGGTGCTTCAAAAAATACACCCCCTCCTGCCCCGTCATAGGAGTCCATACATCCGGAGTCCTGAAAGGGGTGCTTCAAAAAAATACACCCCCTCCTGCCCCGTCATAAGAGTCCATGCATCCGGCGTCCTGAAAGGGGCCGGGCGCATGGATAGGGAGGCGGTAGCAGGGATAGGGGGGGCGGCGCCTGTGCACCCACAATGCACGGGCTGCCGCTGGTTAGGACACAGCACAGGGAGACAGGCCATGGAGTAGCAATGGGCACAGAATGGATAAACAGTTCACAGGTAGCTATATGGCCTAGCAAGGGGAGGTGATCCTCAGGGCAGAAGAAGGGCACAGCAAAGGTAAAGAGGAACTTTGACCAAAAGGGGAAGTGCTGCTTGTTTGCATCCTCCCCCCACTGCCACATTTAGCACTTTGTGGGGAGGGAGCCGGTACCTGGTTTTGACAGGTGCCCACTCCCGGCTCAGATTGCTGAGGAGATCAGAGCCAGATATTCTGCCCCCTCTCCTTCCTCTCGCAGTCTTCTGGGACACATAACAGGTCCCAAAAGACTACAGGACCATTCACAGGGCACAGTGCGGCTCTCACATGCACAGCAGAAATCCGGCTGTGAAGGCTTCACTGCCTGTTTCCCTTACTTGTGATACTGGCACCTGCACCCAAAGCCAATTAAAGAATTGGCTCGGGTGAGGATATCGCTGGATCCCTGGACAGGTAAGCGTCCTTATTTTAAAAGTCAGTAGCTACAGTATTTGTAGATGCTGACTTTAAAATTTTGGGGGGAGCCTGGAGCTCCTCTTTAACCACTTCAGCCCCGGAAGGTTTTACTCCCTTATGACCAGGCCATTTTTTGCGCTACGGCACTGCGTTACTACTACTACAGCGTTAGCTAAAAATTGCCTGGTCGTGCGACGCTGTACCCAATTAAAATTGATGTCCTTTTTTTCTCCACAAATAGAGCTTTCTTTTGGTGGTATTTGATCACCTCTGCCTTTTTTATTTTTTGCGCTAAACAAAAAAAGAACGTCAATTTTGAAAAAAAAAAAAAAAACAGCAATATTTTTTATTTTCTGCTATAAAACATACCCAATAAAAATTTTTAAAAAATCTAATTTATTCATCAATTTAGACCAATATGTATTCTGCTACATATTTTTGGTAAAAAAAAAAACCCCAATAAGCGTATATTGATTGGTTTAGGGGATAGATTTATGGCATTTTTATTATTTATTATTTTTTTTTACTAGTAATGGCGGTGATCAGATGACCGAGGCATTGCAGCGGACAGATCGGACACCTAAAGCCGCGTACACACGAGTGGAATGTCCTACAGAAAAAGTCAGATGGAAGCTTTTCATCGTATATACCGATCGTGTGTAGGCCTCATCTGACTTTTTCTTTCGAAAATTCTGATGGACCTAGAAATGGAACATGTTCTAAATATTTCCGACGGGCCCAATTCCTATCTGGAAAACTGATCATCTGTATGCTGTTCCAACGGACCAAAAAAGACGCATGCTCTGAAGCAAGTACGAGACGGAAGCTATTGGCTACTGGCTATTGAACTTCCTTTTTGTAGTCCTGTTGTAAGTGTTGTACGTCACCGCGTTCTGGAAGGTCGGACTTTGGGTTGGCAAGACCACTTGAATGGAATTCCGTCGGAGTTCCGTCGGAGAAACCTTCGGAGTTTATTCCGACGGCTAAACCGGTCACGTGTACGCAGCATAGCTGACATTTTTGACACTTTTTTTGGAAACCAGTGACATTACAGTTATCAGTTCTAAAAATATGCACTGACATTGTAATGGCAGGTAAGGGGTTAACATCAGGGGCAATCAAGGGGGTAACTGTGTTCCCTGGGTGTGTTTACTAACTGTATGGGGGAATGGGCTGCCTGGCACAACACAGAAATCTGTATTCATGCATAGCAGAAAGACAAGGTCTCTGGATCATCCCCTGCCAGAACAGAGATCTGCCTTGTTTACTTTGCAGATCCCCATTCTCTCTCTGCGGTGAACAATCGTGGGCGGCCGCAGACATCAAGTCTCCGCCGCGCCTGCTGATTGGCTCCCCTGCTGGTCAACTGGCACACGCGTGCCCACAGAAGCTAGTGCACGAATCGCCATACCAGTACGGCGATTCGCACAGCCGAGCCACCTTGCCGCAGTATAAGGCAGTATAGTCGGCAAGTGGATAAAGGAGAAGTACAGCCAAAGCTCATTTGGCTGTACTTCTCCTGTGGATCACAGGAGTGCAGTTCATTCTGCACTCCTGTGACCCATATTCAGCAGATAGCGGGCTGAAGTCTGCTGTCTGCTGACATCACAGAGCCAGTCCAGGCTCGGGCAAAATCGCGACACTGGGGTTGGGATTTGCCTACATGCCTGGATCGGTACCTGGCTCAGCCTCTTAGAAAGCCAGTGAGAGCCTGATCCAGCCGCTCCCGCCCCTCCACAGCCCAGTGAGTGAGGAAGATGCAGAGCAGAGAATGGTGACTGACAGTCAGCAGCTTTTTGCTTGGGGAGCTGTGAGAACCGAGCGATCTGCAGTGTTTGATCACTCGGTTCTCAATGTTAGAGCAGGCGGGGGACAGATGCAACATCGGACCGACGTTGCATCCACCTAGGTAAGTATAAATCTCCAAAAACCCCATACTTCTCTTAAGTGTCCATGGAGAGGAAATAGGGCACAGCAAAAGGGAAACAATAAGGCATGTTACTGGGAGATGATCCATAGAGCAGTAATATGGCACAGCGATGGGGAGATGTTCTTCAGGGAATTATAAGGTCACAGCAAAATTTAAAGTGATAGTAAAATAATTTTTTTAAAATAACAAACATGAAGTACTTTCCTGCTCTGTGCAGTGGTTTTGCAAAGAGTAGCCCAGGTCCTTCTCTTCTCTGGTCCCCCCCTGGTGCTCCTGACCCCTCCCTGCTGCCGAGTGCCCTCAGAGCAAGCAGCTTGCAATGTGTGTGCCAATGGCTCCCGCTGCTGTCTCAGCCAATGAGAAGAGAGAGCTCCTTCTGCTATCTCAGCCAATGAGGAGGGAGAGTCCCTCTTGTGCACATCGCTCAATTGCGATGGGGCTCAGGTAAGTATATCTCTCTTGCACAGAGAAGGTTTTTTACCTTCGTGCATGGAATGCACGAAGGTAAAAAACCTTCAGCCTTTATGGAGAGGAAATATGACCAGACATCCCAAGTCTCCTGCGAGGTGTGGGAGTCTCCCGCATTTGGTTGCGGGCTCCAGGACACCCGCGAGTGCCCTGCGATCTCCTGGCTGCAGGGCTGATTCTGGGTGCCATTGACATATCATCCATGTATCCCCCTCCGTTCTCCTCCGGCCGGCTGTCCTTCTCCGCTCTCCCCTCGTTCACCTCCGGCCTGCTGTCCTTCACCTCTCCCCCTCTGTTCTCCTCTGGCCCGCTGTCCTTCTCCTCTCCCCCTTCCGCTCTCCTCTGGCCTGCTGTCCTTCTCCGCTCCCCCCTCCAGCCCGCTGTCCTTCTCCGCTCCCCTCTCCGTTCTCCTCCGGCCCGCTGTCCTTCTCCGCACCCCCCTCTGTTCTCCTCCGGCCTGCTGTCCTTCTCCCCCCTCCTTTCTCCTCCGGCCCGCTGTCCTTCTCCGCTCCCCCCTCTATTCTCCTCCGGCCCGTCGTCCTTCTCCGATCCCCCTCCATTCTCCTCTGGCCTGCTGTCCTTCTCTGCTCCCCCCTCTGTTCTCCTGTGGCCCGCTGTCCTTCTCCGCTCCCCCCTCTGTTCTCCTCCGGCCCGCTGTCCTTTTCCTCTCCCCCCTCCGCTCTCCTCCGGCCCGCTGTCCTTCTCCGCTCCCCCCTCCGTTTTCCTCCGGCCTGCTGTCCTTCTCCCCCCTCCTTTCTCCTCCGGCCCGCTGTCCTTCTCCGCTCCCCCCTCTGTTCTCCTCCAGCCCATCGTCCTTCTCCGCTCCCCCCTCCGTTCTCCTCTGGCCTGCTGTCTTTCTCCGCTCCCCCCTCTGTTCTCCTGCGGCCCGCTGTCCTTCTCCGCTCCCCCCTCTGTTCTCCTGCGGCCTGCTGTCCTTCTCCGCTCCCCCCTCTGTTCTCCTCCGGCCTGCTGTCCTTCTCCTCTCCCCCTTCCGTTCTCCTTCTCCGCTCCCCCCCCCTCTAGCCCGCTGTCCTTCTCCGCTCCCCCCTCCTTTCTCCTCCGGCCTGCTGTTCTTCTCCCCCCTCCTTTCTCCTCCGGCCCGCTTTCCTTCTCCGCTCCCCCCTCTGCTCTCCTCCGGCCCGTCGTCCTTCTCCGCTCCCCCCTCCGTTCTCCTCTGGCCCACTGTCCTTCTCTGCTCCCCCTATCTATCGCTCCTGTGTCCTGTGATAACTGAGCAGAGTAAACTGTGTTTATGAATGGACAGGAGACTGTTTCCTGTCCATTCATGTTCAATGCAGAGAAAGGGACTGGGGAATCTGTGTCCTCAGTCCCTTTCTCTGTCTCAAAGGGGAGATGTTAGGGGTCTGTTTAGACCCCTGATATCTCACCAAAGCCCCCCAACAGGGCTGATAAGAAAAAATAAAATGAAAATATTTAAAAATGAAATTGTATAAAATATATAAAAATTACCAGTTACACTTACCGGTAACTGTGTTTCTGGGAAGTCTTCCAGGACGGCACCCTGAGAAATGACTGGTCCACCTGACAGGAAACACAATCAAAGAGGTTAAAAGCCCCCGCCCCTCCCCGTGCTCCTCAGTTGTGACAAAGTATTGACCCACACCAGTGCACACGAGTGAAGAAAAAACTAACACCACCACATTCTATACATACAAGTGTAACTGGTCATTTTCTCAAGTCGTCTTCCAGGACGGCACCCTGTGAGAGGAGCAAGTAGCTCAGGCCTACCTTAGGGCGGGATAACCACTTGCAGGACCTTCCTGCCAAACACCAGATCTTGAGGGGACAGTAACTCCACCCTGTAATGCTTCAGGATGGTGTTCTGGCTTGTCCAAGTAGCGGCTCTACATATCTGCTCCACCGAAGCTCCAGCCCTTTCCGCCCAAGAGGTTGCCAGAGATCGCGTGGAATGTGCCTTAAGGTTCCTAGGGGCTGCCTTACCGGAATGCTAATAGGCTAAAGAAATAGCGTGCTTAATCCATCTAGCTATGAATGCTTTACTTGCTTGTTGGCCCTTCTTTTGGCCGGAAAAATTAACTAAAAGATAGCTGGACTTTCTAAACTCCTTAACTTTTTTAAGTAGGATAAAAAACAACGTCTGACGTCCAGACAGTGAAAAGTAACTTCCCTCTAATTTTTGGGATCGTTACAAAAGGAAGGCAGCACTACTTCCTGAGTTCTGTGGAACTTGGATGCTACCTTAGGATGGTATACTGTCCATTGCTCTACTGGCACTGTCCACTGCCCTACTGACACCATCCACTAGCCCCCAAAAAGCATTTAAAAAAAATTAAAAACAAAATACTAAAAAAAATGGCATTGTAAATAAAACTAAAGAACTACTGACACCATCCTGCACATACTACCCACCGATGGACACTCCACACTCCTCATGTGCACATTATACCCACCCACATACACTCCTCTCCTGTACATACTACCCACTGATGGACACGCCGCACTGTACATTCCCTATTTATCATTACTGCGTTCTGTACTATGTAAGTCATCTCAGACTTTTAAGCCCTTCAAGCCATGCCCAATATGTAGCGCAATTTAAGCCACGCCCACATTTCTCCCAGAGTGCAGAGCGCCACCTCCCTGAAATGAGTTTTTGCAGGTTGGGATGTCTGTAATGCACAACAAAAAGGAAGAAGCCCACAGGTCTCCCCACATGCATGTAATGTGGGGCGGTAGGAGACATGCAGGGAGCGGAGGGGGAAGCTGGGTGCTGTGATAACCATGATCACTGATCAGGCAAGATGTAAAAAAAGGTAGAAAAGCAAAAAAAATAATCTAAAAAAAAATAACAGTCTTTCTTTTTTTTTCTTTTGTTTTGAACAAAGTGGAGATGGATTTGAACACCTATTATTTTTTTTTGCCGTCTATGTCGCCGTTAGGGAGATTCACCTCTGTTTGCGTGACCAACATGCACTGGGACGGGGGCACTTTACATTTTTTTTTTATTAATTTATTTTATTTATTTTAGCAATGTTGCTTTACCTTTTTTTTTTTAGCACTTTTATTGCTGCGACAAGGAATGTAAACATTTGTCACAGCAATAGGCATGTGACAGATTCTATTTATGGAGAGATCTCTGGCCTATAAGACCTTGCACTTAAAAACATTCAAAATGCCAAGATCAGTGTTTTTGAATACTTTCAATTTCATGATGTCATGTCATCGCTTTTGGGTTACCATAGCAGAGACCCGAACAAAGCCGATTCCAGCGTTGCATGGGTATCCGACTATCCGGCGGACGTGCTGGCTATCGCCAAAGAGAGCCACAGGAGGGGGTGGGATGTCCCGTCCTGCTGCTGCTTAATAGCAATCGAGTGGCTAGTTAGCCACTTCTGTTGCTATTACAAGAGAGCCCACCATCTACCTCACCCTGGTACAACCACTTGAAGTCAAATAATGTACCAGGTACAGCTGACATTCGGGGGGGGGGGTCATTTATGAGACCTCCCCATGGACACTTAAAGTAGAACTATAGGCCTTTTGTTTCATTTTGCAAAGAGTAAGGGAGGGTTATAACCCTTGTCAGATTTTTTTTTTTTTTGCCAACTGTGTCCCATTGGGGAGATTTCCCTTCACTTCCTGTCCCAAGACCAAAACAGGAAGTGAGGAAATCCCTGCAAGTTAAGGGCATCCATTGCACCCTCTCCCAAGTCACCAGAAATAGTGTCCCCATTTGAAGATTTCTCCTCTATTACTTTTCGGTGGATAACCCAAAATTTTAGATTTTCTTTTACTTTCACGATAATGGTAAACAGCGATTTTCCCACACATGCAATGTATCCCCATGAACGTCAGATCATGGGCAGTAATTCTAGAACTAGACCTCCTCCGTAAATCTAAAGTTGGTAACCTGTAAAGGCTTTTAAAGCTTTGCCCGTGGATAGTAAAATTTATGTTGTTTGTCGCTAGGATTGCCAACTCATCCCTTTAAACCCCAACACATATGAATTACACAGGTTTTGAGGCTAATTTAATGCAGATAAGGCACCAAGTGAGTTTAATTACCTTTTTATTCAGCCACAGAACCTGTGTAATTCATATGTGTTCGGGTTTAAAGGGATGAGGTGGCAACCCTATTTGTCACCAACGCATGGATGCGCACAATTTTGATGAGTGACATGTTTGGTATCTATTTACTTGTCGTTACATCATCTTTTATATTTTACAAAAATATTGGGTTATGGATTGTGTTTTTTGTGCATTAAAATTTAACAAAGTGTATTTTTTGCTAAAAATTGCTGCGCAAATACTGTGTGACTTACAGAAATGCAAAACCCACCAATTTATTCTCCAGTGCCTCTGCTCTAAATATATACTGTTTGGGGATTCTAAGTAATTTTCTAGTAAAAAATACTGATTGTCATATGTGAGTGTAGCAGAAAATGCCTGGTCTTCAAGTGGTTAATGACTTTACTACCTCTGCTGGAAGTTCGTGCCATGCATCCACTACTCTTCCTGGAATAAAACGCTTTCCAAGGATAGTTTTGTTTTTTTAATTTTTTCTTTTCAGTTCTATTTCATCCAGCATATTTGTGTCTTTGTAGCACACTGGGGTAGCTTTCTACACCGGGCTCAGTGTGTTCTCTGCCATCACCGTACACAGGCCACACCCCAGGCGCTGGCCCCGCCCCATCACGCAGAGCGCAGCGCTCAGCTCTCCCCGCGGACAGGTGCAGCCAATCACCGGGCGGCTCCCGTTATTGGAGGGCAGGACATATAAAAGAGCGGACGGGACACGTGCAACTGGTTGCAAAACGTAAAGAAAAGTAAAAAAAAAAAAAAAAAGTGGAAGCAACTGGAAGCGTTTTTAAAAATAGAGCACGTTCCTCCATCCCGAGGAGGACCCGAGCCATGGCCTTCCCACTGGTAAGGAGCGGGTGTTGTTAGACCGGAGTCATTGGAACTGAAGCGGTTTCTAGCTTGCAATGGTCAACGTTGGCCGACAATTGTGTGTTGTATGAGATGCATGTGATGGCGGGGGGAGGGGGTTGGAGCGGCAGGCAGTATTCTGAGCTGAACACAGCGTGAGTCTGGAGCGGTGTGTAGCGCCCTATAGTTAGAACAGGAAGCGTCTGATTGGTGGTTCTGGGGTACAGCATGACTGAGCCTATCACAGGCGGCAGGGTGAGGGTTAATTTGCGGGGAGGAGGTCACGTGTGTGTGTCTCCCCTTGTGTAGCACGGCTGGCGGGAAGACATGTGGGCGCTGCAGGTGAAGTATGTGTGTCCTCCGCTGTGGAGGGCGGGCATTGTGAGCGAGACGACGGCATTTCTTTCTTGGACGGCCCCCGAGGAGTACCGGCGCGGTGTGCTCTAGACTAGGCCAGGGGTGTGTGTGTATTTGTAAATAGGTGAGGGGGGTGTTAAGTGACAGTACACGGAATTCCTCCCCTAGGGGCAGCATGTTGGTGACGGTGGGAGGGGTCATGCTGTGTCCCATATCTCCACACACTGCTCACTTCTGAATGGCACAGCTAAAGACTCCTGTGTGGTGAGTCTACTGCTTGAGAATTTTTAAGTGGTTCTAGAATAATTTTCTGGCACTTTGTTCACATGTAACAATCTATTTTGTGCTGGGGGGAAGTGTGTGTGTAAAAAAAAAAAAAAAAAAAAAAAAAATTATATATATATATATATATTCAACCCCCCCAATTCAGTTTTTGGGGTAAACTTTGCATTAAAAAAATAAATAAATAAAATGTGCTTGAGGGGGATTGTAGCCATATTAGTGCACTTGAGTACTATCCATGATACTTTTTATTTGCACTATTTTTTCAGGAAAAGCTTTGGATATGTCTCTTTTAAGGTGCAAGCAGTACTGCTTAGACCAGGGGTAGGCACAGGGGCGGATCCGGAGTCTAGTCTCGGGAGGGGCACTGGCAGAAAAAAAAGGTGTTGCTTACAGGGCCAGATTAAGAGCAACATGGGCCTGGTGCTAAGGATTTTGGTGGGCCTTTTTATGGAAATAAATAAAATGAAAACACAAACAATTTTTTGTTAAATTAAAATTTGAGAGAGAGAGGGGTGTGAGATGTTGGGGAGGGGGGGGGAGAGGGAAAGGGTGTGAATGTGAGAGGGGACGAGAGAAGAGAGGGTGTGAGAAAAAGGGGAATGGAGAGAGGGTGGTAGGGGGTGAAAGAGAGAACAGGGCGAGAGAGGGGGGTGGGAGTGAGTGGGTGAGTCTGTGGGAGGCACAGCATAGTACATAACACGGGGCGGGGGGGGGGGGGAGGAATAGTACATTACATGGTTGGCACAACAAATTACATGGTGGATACATGGATACAGCACATTTAATGGTGGGCACAGTACATTACATGGTGGGCACAGCACATTACACGGTTGGCACTGCCCAATACAGCACATTACAAGGTAGGCACAGTTCATTATATGCTGGGCACAGCACATGACATGGTTGGTACTACACAACACATGCGCATGGTGGGCACTGCATATGACAGCGCATGACATGGTGGGCACTGCACAGTACATTCCATTGTGGGTACTGCGCGGCACATGCCATGGTGGACAATGTACAGCACATTAGATGGTAGGCACTGCATGGTGCAGCACATGACATGGTGGGCACTGCACATGACATGGTGGACACTGCATGGCACAGCACATTACATGGTGGGCACTGCATGGCACAGCACATGATGTGGGCACAGCGCATTACATGGTGGGCACTGAATGGCACAGCACATGATGTGGGCACAGCACATGGTGGGCACTGCATGGCATAGCACATTTCATGGTATGCAATTGCACATGGCAGGGTGGGCACTGCATGGCACAGCGCATTACATGGTGGGCACTGCGCATTACATGGTGGGATTACTGCATGGCAAAGCGCATGACATGGCGGGCACTGCGCATGACATGGCGGGCACTGCGCATGACATGGCGGGCACTGCGCGGCGCATCACATGGTGGGCACTGCACATGACATGGCGGGCACTGCATTGGTGGGCGCATGACATGGTGGGCGCATGACAGCACATGAAGGGCAATGCAATGCACAGCACATGACATGGTGGGCACTGGGCACAAGAGAGCACATTACATGGGGGGGAAGCTGGCAGTCTGTCCCCTAGCACAATAATTACACAACACCTCCCTAACAAATGTACTAACCTTATTATAACAGCATTTAAGATGTCCTTCCTCCCGGGCTCCTGCTGGTTAGGAGAACATCAGCACCCCTCCCCAGACAGCTCCCAGACACTGAGGATCTGTGTCAGTTGCTGTGATAGGAATCAGACATCGGTAGGCATGCTGTTTGCATATGTTAAGGGAAAAGTGGCATGCATAGTGCATACAATCCTCTCACCTCTCTACAGCCAAGGAAGTTCCCCTCCCTCACGCCACGCTGGAGCTGTCCCTGGAGAAGATAGAGGGAGGAGGTGGGTGGAGCCAACATTCACACACTAGGCGTGGAGGAGGAAGTTAAATCCTCCGCTCGCTCCACTCTGAAAGCTGCGACCTCCCTCTCCTCCTTGGCTCTGACATGACATCACTGGTTGCTACACGCCAGGCGGGCAGCGTTAGCAACCAGTGAGAGTCCAGGCCAGAAGCGTGGCCGTTCAACAACACCGGCGCTGCTGCTGATTCTAAACAGTGAGAGAGACACTCGGCAGTCAGTAATATTTCTCGGGGGGGAGCAATTGCCCCGTTGCCCCCCCTGGATCCGCCCCTGGGTAGGCAACCTTTGAGTTTGGAAAACATTGAAGAGAGCAAAGATCACCAGGGAGCAGTGCCCCACACCCCCCCCCCTTTTTTTTTTTTTTTTTTTTTTTTTTTTGAATTAAGTAGCAAGCCCCTAATAAAATAAAGACCGCATTAAAACCTAGAAAAATCTACTAAAACTGTCACTGTAAAAATATACACTTGGCCTTCCTTAAATGTTAGCTTCAGTGAGAAACTCTGTATTCCCTTTCATTCACTTTTTTTTTTTCTTTTTTTTTTTTTTTTTACCGTGTCTGAATCATTGGTCCCCCCCCCCTACAAATCTGATGCCTGAGTTCATCATGAAAGCAGAACATCTGATACTGCAGGCTGATTTTCTTGACCAAGTTCAGGCCTGCCTATCTGCTGATTTCTGGTCTGCAAGTAATAGGCCAGCGTAGAGGTCTTAGTAGGTATGGGGGGCATACAGAGGTCGGTAGTATGTATGGGAGGACATGGTACGGTAAGGTCAGGAGAGCAAGCTATAGGGGGGGGGGGGGCAGGAGAATATGGTGCTGGGAGATATGGAGGGCACAGTACAGGGGTTTTGGGAGGGCTCAAGACAGCATGATGGGGATCAGGAGGGCTGGAGTTACAGAAGACTTTTTTAAATAGTGGCGCAGGGAAGGTGCAGTGATCCTGATACCTGCCGGTGTAAAGGCAATCCTCTCTCCTTCCCATCTTGGATCAGGGAGGAGGGCCAGTGGCAAGGGGTGTGCAGTAGCCATACGAAGCGATTGGGTGTGTTCGGAGAAGAGCCCAAACCCGCCTGAGCATTCCCAAGGCTTTTCCCCGCCCCACTGCCATACGTATGCAAGGGGTGGGGACTGCCTCTACAAAAAGATTGGGTGAGTGCGCACGTGCTGCTCCGGAGTAAGGACCGGGTCGGCAACGGCGGGACGTCTTTGCGATCTACCGGTCAGGTAGCCTGCAATCGACGAGTTGCCAACCCCCAGCTTAGACCTTGAAGGGGGGAATACCTTGAAAGCTTGTCCTGAAATTACATATTGGGGCAAATAAGTATCACGGACAGTACTTAATTGTTTCTAATGCAAAAAACATAGCCCAATTTTTCCCATTTCCGTCTTTCAGGACAGCACCATAGAGAGACCTTGGCTCCTCCCCTTCTGAGGAAACACCGCCTTCAACTTAAAGCTTTAAACCTCACCGCTCTCCCCCGGCCCCTCAGTTCTGGTGTTTCCTCCGGTGGGGAGACATCGCAAGGAACCAGGGCCGCACAGCTAGGGAGGCTGAGGCTAATTGCAGGCTGACCAAAGGGGGCGCTCTCTCTCTGGCTCTCTCCTGCTCATTTTTTCTAAAGAAAGCTGCAGTCTAAGGGGCTAGGGTGGCTGAGTACCTTTTAGAAGACTGCACATCACGCTCCCCCAGCTTCTCTTAGTGAAGTTGTAAGCTGGGGGGGTCCGTTTTCTTTCTTGCCTAGCAGTGGCATAGGCGGAGGCACAGAAGACCGCCCTGCACTTGCAGCCAGCGTGGGAGCTCTGAGCGCTGGGTCGGAGGACGGGTGACGTCATTTCCGGCGGAGGTCGGTGTTTCCGTCTGACCCGTGACTTCCGGTTCCGGTCGCGGTGTTGAAAACGGACCGCGCGTTCGGCTGGTGCTGCCTCTGACTTGCTGTGGGGACAGTACACAGGGGCTTGGATCACCACTGCACTCTAAGGAGATGTCGGAAGCAGAGGCTTCAAGAACCGCTCCAGGAGAATCCTGCACCAGCCACTCTAAGGTAAGAGGAACCCTGGGGTGGTGTTCCCTTACCGCTTCCTGTAAAGCTCCACAGGTGTAGAACTCCCCCTGGTGGTGAAGGGGGGGAAAGGGTTGTGTCTGGGTCCCTGGTGATGGTTGGTCCCGGGAAGTGCACCCCTGGTGGCCCTCCGTGGTAGTGCTGGTGAAAGTTTGCTGATTGCTCCCTACTTTTAACTTGTTTTCCAGGGCAAAGCTACAGAGAAAAGCAAGTCGCCCCACAGTGCCAAGAAGAAATGCCCCTCATGTAAAATCACAATGGGGGAATCTTGGTCTAAACCCCTTTGCAGGGATTGTATAGAGGGGCTAGTAAGGGAGCAATCTGGAGAACAGTCTTCAGATTTAGCAGCATCCGTGAAAGAACTTTCCAATACGGTGCAGACTTTTAAGACATTATTTGCCAGTCTTCAGTTGCCACAGCCGCAGGTTGTTTCTCCACCAGCACAGCAGAGTGTTCCTCAGTCCTTAATGGATGCTCCCTCGGGAAGTGGAGAGAATCCAGGAGGTGCCAGATTCGAGGTTGAGGAAGAGCCTGATAGCGGGTCCTCAGATCCCCAGGGGGAATCAGAGGGAGAGGAGGCGGAAGGGGAATCCACAAGATCCTCTCGCTACAAGCTTTCCCTGGAGGAGGTGGAGGAGCTCCTAGGAGCCATTCATACCACCCTAGGAATCCAGGAGGAAAGGAAAAAACTTTCACTCCATGACCAGATGTACAAGGGACTAGGGGAACATAAAAGGAAGGTGTTCCCGGTCCATGAGGTCTTAGTCGACGCCATCAAAAAGGAGTGGCAAGACCCCGAAAGGAAGCCTTTCCTTTCAAAGGCACTTAAGCGTAGGTTCCCCTTTGCAGAAGAGGAGGCGCTGGTATGGAACAAATCGCCTAAGCTAGACGCAGCCTTTTCGCAGGTCTCCAGGCACACTGACTTGGCCTTTGAGGACATGGGGGCACTCCCAGATCCCATGGATAAGAGGATAGATTCCCTCCTGAAAAAATCCTGGGACTCTTCCATAGGGAACCTCAAACCTGCCATGGCGTCCACGGTGGTGGCACGAAACATGGAGTATTGGCTAACGCAAATTAAGGCGCATATAGAGGCGGGCACGCCTAAGGAAACAATCCTTTCGTCTTTTCCCATGCTCCTTAAAGGAATAGCTTACCTGGCAGATGCGTCAGCTGAATCGGTGCGTATGTCTGCAAGATCAGCCGCATTGTCCAATTCGGCAAGAAGAGCCCTATGGCTTAAAACATGGCAGGGAGATACCGCATCCAAGGTTAAGCTCTGCGGCATTCCTCTCACGGGGGACTTGCTTTTCGGGCCAGGTCTGGAAGCTGTATTGGATAGAACGGCTGACAGAAAAAAGGCATTTCCTTTTAAAAGAAAACCGGCAGAGACTAAAAGAAAGTCTCGGCCGTGGAAGAAGTTGGACCCCCCAAAATCTGATCAACAGAAAAAGGGGTGGGGACAAAAAGGGAAGGGGCGTGGGGGGGCTATTTTTCGCCCTCCTGAACAGCCCAAAAAGACAAAGTGACAGAATAACGGTGGGAGGAAGACTGGGGGCCTTCCTGCCACAGTGGGAGATGATCACCTCCAACAATTTTATTTTGGAAGTCATAAGAAGAGGGTACAGGTTGGAGTTTGCAGAACCTCCACCATGCAGACTCCTCGTAACCACGCTTCCGAAATGTGCAGAGAGGTCAGCGGCTCTCCTTTCCTCCCTCCAGGAGTTGGAGGAACAGGAGGTGGTAGTTCGAGTGCCAGAAGGAGAGACGGGCAGAGGCTTTTACTCCCACATTTTTGTGGTGCGCAAACCCTCGGGGAAGTTCAGGCTCATCCTGAACCTGAAGCCTCTGAACGTCTCTCTCACCTACAGGAGGTTCCGAATGGACTCTATCTATTCGGTAAAGACACTTCTTCCTCCAAACTGCTTTATGGCATCGATAGACTTGAGGGATGCCTACCTGCACATTCCCATTGCAGATCAGTGTCAAAGGTTCCTCAGGCTGGCAATAAATACCAGAGAAGGGACCTTTCACTGGCAGTTCAGGGCCCTTCCCTTCGGACTATCCTCTTCCCCCCGCATCTTCACCAAAGTCATGGTAGAAGTCTTGGCTTTCCTACGGATCAGGGGCATTTCAGTGATCGCTTATTTAGACGATCTACTACTTTTTGCCCCTTCCGCGGAACAACTGTCGCTGGACCTGCAGTTGACAAGGAACATCTTAGAGGGTCTAGGTTGGCTCTTAAATCTGGAGAAGTCCAATCTGACTCCTTCGCAAAAAGTAATCTTTTTAGGTTACCTGTTGGACTCAACAAAACAAAAGGTCTTCCTGCCTATGGAGAAGATCCAGAAGGTAGACAGGGCAATGTCGTTACTCCAGGGCAGCCAACAAATATCAGTAAGAAAGGCTATGTCAGCCTTGGGGTTACTGACGGCAGCACTTCCAGCAGTCCAGTGGGCAGGATTACACTTTCGCCCCTTGCAACTATTTATCCTGAGCATTTGGGACCACAGTCAGGAATCTTTGGATTCCCTGATAACTGTACCGGACCAGGTCAAGAGATCCCTATGGTGGTGGCGGAAAGAAGCCAATCTCTCTCAGGGTCTGGAATGGGTTCTGCCGGTGTCCAGATGCGTCACGACCGATGCGAGTGGCATGGGTTGGGGGGCGCATATGGGGGACCGGGTGGCTCAGGGAGGCTGGCGGAAGGAGGACGCAGGAAGATCCTCCAACTGGAGGGAGCTGAAGGCAGTAGCCTTGGCACTCAAAACTTTTCAAAAGGAACTTCAGGGACAGCATGTGAGAGTCCGGTCGGACAACTCCTCAGCTGTAGCCTACATAAACAGGCAGGGGGGTACCAGGAGCAGACCTCTGTGGACCCTGGTAGAAAGCATTCTCAGATGGGCCGAATTAAACGTCCTATCCCTCTCGGCAGTGCATCTGAAAGGAGATCAAAATCTGGTGGCGGATTACCTCAGCAGGAAACGGCTGAGGGAAGGCGACTGGGTTCTGAATCAGGGGGTTTTCGAAGCAATATCCCAGAAATGGGGGAGGCCATGCATAGACCTCTTTGCCTCGAGAGAAAACAGGAAGGTGCATCTCTTCTTCTCCCTAAACAGGTGGGATGGAGCTCTAGGGATAGACGCACTGGCTCAGAGTTGGGCTTTCGACAGGTGTTATGCCTTCCCCCCACCTGTACTAATCCCAGCCGTCCTAAGAAAATTCCAACTGGAAAACACAACTCTCATTCTTATTGCGCCACATTGGCCCAGGAGGCCTTGGTTCTCCATCCTGAGAAGTCTGGCAGCGGAACCTCCCTGGCTTTTGCCAGTTCAGGAGAATCTCCTTTCCCAGGGGCCAATCTGTTGTCCCCAGGTGGGGAGATGGAGCCTCGCGGCTTGGCTACTGAGGAAGATCTGTTGAAGAACAGAGGGTTCTCAGATAGCTTGGTAAAGACCCTCCTTAACTGCAGGAAAAAAGAAACCCAGGTCATCTACCAAAAAACATGGAGGCGTTTTAATAGCTGGTGTACAGAAACTTCTTTTGATACTCACAGCTCTATAGCGGTCTTAGAGTTCCTGCAGGCAGGGGCGGACAAGGGGTTAGCCCTTGGCACCCTGAAAGGGCAGGTTTCTGCTTTGAGTGTGTTTCTGGAGAAACCACTAGCCTCCGATCCTTGGGTCATTAGATTTTTTAAAGCATTGAGTAGGCAGAGACCTCTGAAGGTCCCCCCCTTCCCAATGTGGGATCTTTCCTTGGTCCTACAAGCACTTACAGGGGAACCCTTTGAGCCATTGGAGACGTGTACACTAAAATGGATTAGCCTCAAAACGGTGTTTTTGGTGGCAATCACTACAGCAAGAAGAGTAAGTGAACTCGAGGCCCTCTCCATTAGGGCCCCCTTTTTTCAGGTATTCCCGGACAGGGTAATTTTTAAGGCCGATCCGGCCTTCTTACCGAAAGTAGCCTCGGTTTTTCATAGAGGCCAGGAAATTGTTTTGCCCACCTTTTGTTTGAATCCTGTGAGGGAACAGGAACATAGGTTTCATAAACTAGATGTAAGAAGGTGTGTCCTGCAATACTTGGAGGATACAAAACCATTTAGAAAATCTGATTCCTTTTTTGTGTTATTTTCAGGAACCAGGAAGGGAGGCAAAGCCTCGAGGCGCACTTTAGCTAGGTGGCTAAGGTTAGCTATCAGTCAGGCTTATATATTTAGCGGGTTAGAAGCTCCTAAGGGTATCAGGGCACACTCCACAAGGGCAGTGGCGACCTCTCAGGCCGAGTGGGCTGGTGCGTCTCCGGAGCAGATCTGTAGAGCGGCAACGTGGTCTAGATTCGACACGTTCGTGAAACACTACAGATTGGACCTTCTGTCAGCAAAAGACCAGGCTTTTGGGCGTAAGGTTCTGCAGGCAGTAGTCCCACCCTAAGGTAAGGTGCTCGCTTATCCTCTCTATGGTGCTGTCCTGAAAGACGGAAATGGGAAAATCGGAGTTACTTACCGGTAACGTCCTTTTCCAGGAGTCTTTCAGGACAGCACAGTTACCCACCCTACTGTAGGGATATTCGTGATGGAGTTCATCGCAGAAGAACGTCAGGTAAGATCAAAGTTATTATGACGTGTTCTTGTGTCTCCCCAGCTAACCGGAGGTCCTCTTGAAGAACTGAGGGGCCGGGGGAGAGCGGTGAGGTTTAAAGCTTTAAGTTGAAGGCGGTGTTTCCTCAGAAGGGGAGGAGCCAAGGTCTCTCTATGGTGCTGTCCTGAAAGACTCCTGGAAAAGGACGTTACCGGTAAGTAACTCCGATTTTTGTAAATTATAAGATGTCACGCCGAGTAAATATCAAACAAACATGTCATGCTTTAAAATTGCATACGCCCGCACAACGGTGACAAACAAATTTAACATTATAGGTAGGGCTGCAACGAACGATTATTTTCATAATTGATTAGTTGGCCGATTGTTGTATCGATTAATCAGTTAATAACCTTAAAAAGAAGTGTGGTGTATAATTTAGTTAATATGTAAAGTTTAAAAAAAAGGCAATTTATTCTTAAATATCTCTATGCAGTGGTAAATATAAATAACCAACTATATGGTTAGGGAGCAAAATATCTAATCCACTCTGAGAATAACAGACAGGAGATATACTGTATATACTATTAGAGGAGATATACTATTAGAGGGATACTGTATATACTATTAGAGGGATACTGTATATACTATTAGAGGGTGAATCTGGTAAATATCAGATTCAGAGATCACTTTTTTATTTAAAAAACAGTGTTTTCCTAAAAAAGTCATTTTAAGAACGTTTGTTCGATTTTCTAATCATTAGTGGGGTCAAAACGATGTTCATTTTCACCAGTGATGGGAAAATTTGGACATAATAGAAAACTTCTTAGTCAAAGGAATTTTTATACAGTGTATGTGGTTTTTGTTCAGAAATTACATTAATTTTACAAACCATGTTAAAAACAAGTGAAAATTTCAAACATTTTTTCATTCAGCGAATGTACAAAGATTTTTCGTCTGAATATTTCGTCTGAAAATGAATTGGTGTCCAGCATAAGGCTCGGTTACACACCTATGCAGTTTGCCTTTGATCTGTTTCTGCAGTCCTTTTTGCTGTGCATTTTTATTTTTGCTCACGTGATTTTGCTGCAATTTGCGTTTTTTGCTTTTTTTTGCCCAATTTTTTGTTGGGCAGATTAAAAAAACACAAATTGCTGCAAAAACTCATTACATGATTCTCCGCAGCGTCTCCATTGAAGTATATTGAACCAAAAAAGCACCATTTTGCGTTAAAGTCCCTGACCTTTTCCAAATACGCAGCGGCTGAAAAAAGCGTAAATGTGAATGTGTCCCATAGGAAACCATGTAAATGAACTGTAGTGCGTTTCCGCAAAAAGTACCAAAAAAACAGATGTGAACCAGGTCTAAGACATTTAGTAACATAATTGGGTTAAAAAAATAAAAATAGCCCTTTATAGTACAAAAAAGCAGATAATCACTATAAGGGGCTAATTTTTTTTACTGTAGACCTGTGAAAGTAATATTTACAGTAGCGATTTGTTGTTTTTGTACTATAAAGGGCTCATTTTAGTTTTCTTTAACCCCGTTATGTTACTATCCGATTAATCGATTATGAAAATAGTAATCGATTAATTTCATAATCGATTACTTGTTTCAGCCCTAATTATAGGTGATGCTTTAAAAGCCTTTACAGGTTACTACTTTAGATGTACAGAGGTGCTAGAATTACTGCCCACATCTGCGGGACTGATGCACACGTTTACCTTTGTGCACTAGGACTGGGGGCACTTTAACCACTTCCCTACCTGCCTATAGTCAAATGACGTCCACAGATGGGATCTCCCATCCTGGGTGGACGTCATATGACGGCCTCGGGTTCCCGCCCACCGCGTTGCTCGGGACCCGGTGCGTGTGCCCGGCGGCCGCGATTGCCCGTTAACCGGGCCGGACCGTGGATCTGTGTGTAAACACACAGATCCACGTCCTGTCAGCTCAGGAGAGCGATCTGTGTTCCCAAAACGGAGGAACACTGATCGGTCTCCTCCCCTTGTACGTCCCCACCCCCTACAGTTAGAAGCATTCCCTAGGAAACACATTTAACCCCTTGTGTCCCCCTAGTGGTTAACCCCTTCACTGCCTGTCACATTTACACAGTAATCAATGCAATTTTATAGCATTGATCGCTGTATAAATGTGAATGGTCCCAAAAATGTGTCAAGTGTCCGATGTGTCCGCCATAATGTCGCAGTCACGAAAAAAAATCGCGATCGCCACCATTAGTAAAAAAATAAATAATTTTTTAAAAAAAATGCCATACATCTATCCCATATTTTATAGACGCTATAACTTTTGCGCAAACCAATCAATATACGCTTATTGCGATTTTTACCAAAAATATGTGGAAGAATACGTATCGGCTGAAACTGAGGAGAAAATAATTAAAAAAAAAAAAAAAAAAAATTGGGATATTTATTATAGCAAAAAGTAAAAAATATTGTGTTTTTTTTTTTTTTTTTTTTCTTAAGGCATGTAACCATCCTTGTGACAGGTACTCTTTATGGAGAAATCTGTCTATAAGACATGGACACAAAGACAGGGATTTCTTCAGAATGACAATGTAGGAATCTGCAACAAACTTGGTTAAAATGCTTGCAATGTAAGCAACTCTTGAGATAGACAGGGTGCCATGCCCACTGTGGGTTCCACCAGACCGGGGGTGTTTGATATGCAGTCCCAGCATATTCCCAGGCTGGATGCTGCCATCCGGTAGAGCACACATTGCACACTGTTGACCACTGAGTCGGTTGGACTGCCAAGTTTTCACTCCGATTACAGCCTTCTATTGCCTATTGGCAAGCCAATGGAGGCAAGGACAGATGAAGAATCTCCGCACTGAGTGGTGAGAGCCTCCGGGCAGCAATGTTATCTCATGCCTACCTCCTGCCATAGCGGGCATATCTAGCCATCATTGCCTTAGCGTGAATTTTGCTGCTATTACTGTACTTGATGGACAATTACTATGTGATATACATCAACAGTGCGGGTATGTTAGTCCCCAACGTTGAAATAATCTATTTAGTCACTGTTTAGCCAGATCACTGGCATGGAGTGATCTGAGGCTTTATATGCTTCATTCTGAGACACTTTAGACAGATTGGTTATAGACTGCCTTGCGCATCCCGATGCCATCTCCATTAATTATTGCAGATCCCATAGGAAACAGGAGGCATAACATAGGAGTGTGGTAGCAGTGCGAAATATATTAGGAAATATTTCATAAGAATTTCTACCAGGTTGGCGGCGAACTTGCATTTACCACTCTACAGCCCCATACTCGTGTGCAGAATGTTTGATCCCATGGAGGAATTAATGGAACCTCTGAGTTGTTAGAGATGCAGTCCCATTGACATGAGACCGTGATGCGCATTTGACAGCCTGCAGCTAAGGCTATCCCCATACCAGGAATGGTTATATATTTCTCTGTATGGTACAGTTGGGCTAAGAGTTGGGACATATGGGACCTTTAGGCTACATGCCCACAAATTTAAAAAAAACAGGCTGCAAAGCCAGTAGATGCCAGGAAAATGCGATTTTTATCTGCGTTTTGCATTGAATTCAATGCACGTTACTCTGTACTGGCGCTGGCTTTCAGCCATGTTTCTGTCTCCATTCAAAATCAATGGTTCCCTATGGGAGCCCATCGATTGTCTAATCATTAGTGGGGTCAAATCGACGTTCATTTTCAACCACAGTGAGAAAATTTGGAAATGGAAAACTTCTTGGTCAAAGGAATTTTCAGACCGTGTATGTGGTTTTCGTTCAGAAATGACATTCATTTTAAAAACAGAATGTTAAAAACAAAAACAAGTGAAAATTTCAAACCTTTCATTCAGCGAATGTACAAAGATTTTTCGTCTAAATATTCTCGTCTGAAAATTGATCTGTGTGGCTAGCATAAGGCTCGGTACACACCTATGCAGTTTGCTTTTGATCTGTTTCTGCAGTGCTTTGTTGTGCATTTTGACTTTTGCGCACGTGATTTTGCTGTGATTTGCATTTTTGCATTTTTTGGCCAATTTGTTGCTGGGCAGATTAAAAAACACACATTGCTGCAAAAAAGCATTACATGCTTTTCTGCAGCTTCTCCATTGAAGTATATTGAACCAAACAAGCACTGTTTTGCGTTAAAAAAAGTCCCTGACCCTTTCCAAATACGCAGTGGCTGAAAAAAGCATAGATGTGAACGTGTCCCATAAGAAACCATGTAAATGGACTGTAGTGCGTTTCTGCAAAAAGCACCAAAAAAATGTAGATGTTTTAGTAACATAATGAGGTTAAAAAAAACTAAAATTGGCCCTTTATAGTATAAAAAAGCAGATAATCACTACTGTAAGGTTAATTTTTTTACTGTAGAACTGTGAAAGTAATATTTACAGTAGCGATGATTTGCTCTTTTTGTACTATAAAGGGCTCATTTTAGTTTTCTTTAACCCCATTATGTTACTGGCCCATCGATTATGAAAATTGTAATCAATAAATTTCATAATCAGTAGTTTCAGCCCTAGTTGGCACTGCTGCGTGAGCAGTCGTAGCTGTACTTCAGCTCTTTAAGATGCTGTAGCAGGCGCCCGCAGTGCTCCCGGAGCCAATGCGGTGCGATGACCGGGCACCTGCGATCGCTCGTGACAGAGCAAGAACCGGGATTTGTGTGTAAATGCACAAATCCTGCTGCTCCTCAGGGGAGAGAGATTGTGTGCTCCTAAGTAGCAACACTGATTGGTCTCCTCCCCTAGTTGGTCCCACCCCCCCTAGTTAGAACACACCTAGAGAACAGTTAACCCCTTGATTGCCCCCTAGTGTTAACACCTTCCATGCCATGTCAGTTGCCACAAGTGTCAAGTGTCCTGATCTGTCTACTGCAGTACCGCTAACAAATCGCTGTCATTACTAATAAAATTAATAAAAGCCATAAATCTATTCCCTATATTGTAGGCGCAATAACTTTTGCAGGAACCAATCAATATACGCTTGTGTTTTTGTGGGTTTTTTTTTTTTTTAAATATGATAAATGCATATTGTCCTAAACTAATAGAATTTTTTTTTTTTTTTTTTACTTTTTGGGGATATTTATAGCAAAAAGTACAAAATATTGTTACTCTAGTAGTCTGTCCAGGACAGCACGAGAGAGGCTCCACCTCTGGAGGCAGGAAACACATATTCAGATCTTTAAAGGGTGGCTTGCATACCTCCTCCTCAGTCTGTTTCCTCCCAGGAGGCTGGATGGAGCTCTCCTTCCCCTGAGCCTAGGAGCTACCTATGGGGGAAGGAGGTCTGCAAAATACCTGGGAAAATGTGGCAGGTATCTTGGTCCCCTGGTCAGGCTGCAGAGGAGCTGGTACAGCATCATCCTCCACTATAGCCGAGGGAGGGCTGACGTTTCCTGCATGGCTGGCCAGATACTATGGTATCCTGTCAGGGGGTGGGCGTAGGCCCCAAGTTCCAGCCTGTGAAACGCAAGAGGGCAGGGACTTCTGGCGCACCATTTCCGGTTCATGCGGCGAGTGTAGACGCCGGAGCCATGGCGGTTCTCTTAAAAACGCCAGCCACAGGATGGGAAGCCAGCAATTTGGATCCACAATGTGATGCTCCAGCAAGGAACAGACAACATGGATTCTGCTGAACCAGGCGGCAGTGGGGCCAACCCAGCTCAGGTAGGTGAACACGGGTGCCTTGGACCTACGGGGTAGGGAACATGGACTCTTATGTAGGCCCTTTAGTTGTGCCCCCCCCCCTTGAGATGGGATCCGGACGAGCCATGTGAATCCTGTCAGCGGCTGGTGGGGGTGCACATAGGTGTTGGTGAAGGACACCCAGTGATTGGCTAAGGTTTTTGCTGATGGCATCTTGTCTGGGTTTTTTCCCTTCCTTTGCCTCCCTTCTCTTCTCTCCTTCTCTTGTCTCGGGCTCAGCCCAAAGAACCGAAGAGGTCGGGGGGGAAGAAGGTGTCCGTCATGTACAAACAAATTTAACCACTTAAGGACTGAGCCTTTCTGAGATTTTTGTTTTCTAACACCTCTAGAGAATAAAATGGCGGTCGTTGCAATACTTTGTCACACAGTATTTGCGCAGCGGTCTTACAAGCACTTTTTTGGAAAAAAATACACTTGAATTAAATAAGACAACAGTAAAGTTGGCCCAATTTTTTTTTTTTTTTTTTTCTATAATGTGAAAGATGTTACTCCAAGTAAATAGATACCCAACATGTCTCGCTTCAAAATTGCGCTCCCACTAGTGGAATGGCACGAACTTTTACTCTTTCCATAAGTGACGTTTAAAAAAATTCTACAGGTTGCATGTTTTGAGTTAGAGGTCTAGGGCTAGAATTATTGCTCTTACTCTACTGATCGCGGCGATGCCTCACATGTGGTTTGAATACTATTTTCATATGCAGGTGCTACTCACGTATGTGTTCGCTTCTGCACGCAAGCTTGACGGGGCGTGTTTAAAATTATTTTATTTTTACACTGTTCTTTTAAAAATGTCACTTTTATTCCCATTACAAGGAATGTAAACATCCCTTGTAATAAAAAACGCATGACAGGACCTCTTAAACAGGACATCTGGGGTCAAAAAGACCTCAGATCTCGTATTTACACTAAAATGCAATAAAAAAATAGCCCTTTAAAAGCTATGGGCAAAACATCACTTCTGCCCTGCAATGGTATGGAGACGGGTGGGGGGGCCATCTTCCCCCTCACTCATCTCCATACCCGGGAAGGAGAAGCATCCGATTGGCACTGGAGGGAGGGGGCCCCCTTCTCCTACCGCAGATGGTGATCTCGTGGTGAATCAGCCGCAGAGACCACCATTATCAGAAACTGGACTGCCTGCTTAAAAGGATACGTATATTGACATGCGGCGGTCTGGAAGTGGTTAAGGAAGGGTGTAACAACCCCCTCTGTAAACCCTGCATTCATTGGTTTACAAAGGCAATGGGGGCTTGTAAGGAATTGATTTCTGGTGTTCAGAAGGAAATGAAGGCCATTAAGTTGATGCTGGCAAACCTTGAAACCCCAAAACAACCAGCTGCAGTTCCTGCCCCCCTTCTTCAGCCCCAGATGTGGGTGACGTATCAGGGAGAGGAATCAGATTCTTTGGATGAGCCAAGTGAGATGGCATCATCCAAAGATATTCCGAGCCAAGGGACAAGTTCACCCAGATAAAGGCCCTCACTCGAGGAGGTGAATGCCTTTATTGGGGGTGCTGTATGAGACACTAGAGATAAAAGAGTAGGCCTACTTGTCCCTACTTGACAAGATGTATCAGACCCTGAAAAGACCAAAACAGGGTATTTCTGGTACACAGCACACTGGTGTACTCTATTAACCGTCAAACGTTTACCTGTACGTTACCCTTTAGGAGGCGCCTTGCAGGCACGCGCCGCCGAGAGCTTCGTGAGCATGATCGCGGGTCCCGCAGACTCTATGCCTGCGGGGCTACCCGTGATCGTCTTATGGAGAGGGAGAACGGGGAAATGCTAATGTAAACAAGCATTTCCCTGTTCTGCCTAGTGACACTGATCACCGCTCCCTGTAATTGGGAGCGGTGATCAGTGTTGTCACACATAGCCTCCCCCCCCAGTTAGAATCACTCCCTAGGACACACTTAACCCCTACAGTGCCACCTAGTGGTTAACCCCTTCACTGCCAGTCACATTTATACAGTAATCAATGCATTTTTAATTGCACTAATTGCTGTATAAATGTGGTCCCAAAATTACGCTAAGTGTCCACTCTGTCCGCCATAATGTCGCAGTCACGATAAATGCTGATCGCCACCATTACTAATAAAAAAAAACTATTTACAAAAATGCCATAAAACTATCCCCTAGTTTGTAAACGCTGTAACTTTTGTGCAAACCAAACGCTTATTGCAACTTTTTTACCAAAAATATGTAGAATGCGTATCAGCCTATACTGAGGAAGAAAAATGTGTGTGTATGTGATATATATATATATATATATATATATATATATATATATATATATATATATATATATATATATATATATATATATATATATATATATATATATATATATATATATATATATATATATATATATATATATATATATATATATATATATATATATATATATATATATATATATTCATTCTATCATAGCAAAAAGTAAAATGTTTTTTCAAAATTGTCGCTTTTTTTGTTTAGCGCAAAAAATAAACTACATAGGTGATCAAATGTCACCAAAAAGCTCTATTTGTGGGGGAAAAAAAGACGTCAATTTTGTTTGGGAGCCACGTTGCACGACCGTGTAATTGTCAGTTAAAGCGATGTAGTGCTGAATCGCAAAAAGTGCTCTGGTCTTTGGCCAGCTAAATGATCTGGGGCATAAGTGGTTAGAGTGGGTGGAACCGGAGCAAATTTTTTTTTTTTTTCCCCCAAAAGTCCAGAGATTCCCTTTCAGTGAGGATTCTGCCTGTGTTTGGAACAAAGTGGATGCAGCTTTTTCCCAGTGTGCCAAATCAACAGACCTCACCTTTGAGCACCTTGGGTGTCCTTGGGGAACCCGTGGACAAAGAGGATGGAGGTACTGCTGAAAAGGTCATGGGAAGTAGCCATGACGAATCCTAAAACCTGCAATAGCTACAACAATAGTGGCTCGTAATTTGGAGGTCTGACTGGACCAATTACAAGGCCATTTGGAAAGTTTGACCTCCAGAAAGAAATTTTGGATTCCCTTCCCATGCTGCACATGGTGGCAGACTATATGGCAGATGCATCTGCTGAGTCGATCAAGCTATTGGTGAAGACTGCTGCTCTTATAAATTCCTCTTGCAGGGCTTTATGGTTAAAATCCTGGTCGGGGGACCTGGTCTCAAAGGTTAGTCTGTGAGGCATCCCATTTGAAGGAGACCTCTTGTTTGGGCAGGATCTAGAAAAAGTTCTAGACTGTACTGCAGACAAGTCTTTCCCTATCAAAAGCCCCAGGGAAACTTTTTTTCATCCCCCAAAGACAAGGGCTGTCGCAGGGACAGACCTCTAAACCTAAAAAACAGTGGGGAAGGAAAAAACGGGTCCTGAGTTACTCTCCTAAAAAAGCCATCCAAAAACCAATGACTTAGTTCCCGTGGGAGAGAGAATGGGGTAGTTCTTTCCACAGTGGGAAGACTACCCAAACAAATTTTATATTGAGGATAATCATTGAAGGCTATCAAATTCAGTTCGAGGGCACTCTGCAAGGACATTTGTAACCACACCTCCCAGGGATCCTCAGAAGACTACAGCCTTGTAGTCACAAATTGCACACTTGGTAGACCAGCGGGTTCTTGTTCCAGTGCCACAGCAAGAAGTAAACCACGGTTTCTACACATGTTTTCGTAGTAGGAAACTTGGGCAAATTCCACCTAATATTGAATTTGAAGTCCCTAAACAAATGAGTGACCGAAAATTTTTTGGATGGAAACAATCTCTTCAGTGAAGTCAATTCTTCCTCCTGGTTGCTTCATGGCCTCCCTTGATCTGAGGGATGCCTATTTACACATCCTGATCCATGAGGAATCTCAAATTTTTGAGTGTCAATCCAGTGGGGAAGGCAGGTCTGACCTTTTCAATTCGGTGCCCTACCATTCGACCTGTCCTCATACCCCCCCTAGGATTTTTATGAAAATACTGGCAGAGGCACTGGCCCCCCTGAGACTGAAAGGGATATAGGTCATCCCATACTTGGACAACCTTTATATTTTTTTTGCACCCTCTGGGCTCCAATTACAAAGATCTGCGGGTGGCTATTTCCTTTCTAAACAAAAATGGGGTGGTTGATAAACATGGAGAAGTCGAACCAAACCCCGACACAGTTCTTGCTGTACTTGGGGTTCTTGGAGAACTCAGTGACGCAGAAGATCTATCTCAGAGGAGAAGGTAGAAAAGGTGAATGACTGCAGCCTTTTTTCAAAACTAGCAATTTCCCTCTGCTCAGATACATCAGGTCTGGGTTTACTGGTAGCAACAATCCCTGCAGTACCATGGGCAAGGGACCATTTCAGGTGTCTCCAGGCCAATATCAAGAACAGCTGGGACAGAGCGCAGGAATCGCTGGACACGACCTTGCACCTATCTCCAAAGACCAAGAGGTCTCTGTGGTGGAGGGACAAAGAACCTTGTGCAGGGTCTATTATGGTCTCTTCCGGTGGCCATCTGTATCACCCCGAACACCAGTGCTTGGGGCTGGGGGGCCCACTGGGGGTCAAGAGTAGCTCAAGGGTGCTGGGAGAAAGTGGAGTCCCAAAGATTAGCCAACTGGAGGGAGTTACAGGCGATCTGGGAAGCACTAAGGATATTTGCCGCAGAGCTGCAGTCACCATGTACAGGTCCTCTTGGACAGCGTGGTAGCAGTTTTTTTTAAAAAGCAAGGGGGAACAAGATGTCTGTCCTTAATCAGACTAACGAGTGCCATCTTATATTGGGCCGAGAGAAACCTGAAGTCAATATCCAGTCAGTCTAAAAGGAGTGGACAACCACCCGGCGGACTTTCTGAGCCGACACCAAGTGTACGAGTCAGAATGGTCACTAAACAGGGAGTTCCGACTAATAGAGAAATGGGGACTCCGGGAGGTGGACTTGTTCGCCATCAAATGCCAAGGTTCCAGTGTACTTTTCGCTAGGAAAGTGGGGGCCAAGGGGATGGACGCCTTGGCCCATTTGGGACGCCTTGGCCCATTTGGGACGCCTTGGCCCATTTGGGACGCCTTGGCCCATTTGGGACGCCTCCTGAGGAAATTTGTTCAAGAGCGTACCACAATACTAGTGGTCCCGTATTGGCTGAAGAGGCTGTGGTTTTCCATGCTATTACGCCTGACAAGAGCCTCTCATGCTACCTGAGAGGCATTATCTGCTGTCCCAGGGCCCAGTTCTGTTACCAAAAATGCTCTAAAATTTTCAGCTTGGTCTCTGAAGAAAGCCTCCTGAAGTCTAAGGGGATCTTGGACAGGGAGGTAAACACAATTCTTTCTAGTAGTGACCCAAACAACTTGTTAACTTTTGGAAAGGTTTTCTTGCTCATAGTTAGATACCAAGGTGGTGTCCATAGGTATCCCAGCCGTCTTGGAGTTTTTACAAGACTGTGTGGATCAAGGACTGGCCATTAGCACATTAAAAGTGCAGGTCTTGGCCTTGAGTGTCTTTTTCTCAAAAAGTGGCCATATCCACAGCTAGATGTATTGGTGGGCTGCAGGCACTTTCTATTAAGGAGCCTTTTCTGCAAATTTTTGAAGACAGGATGGTGCTACGTACAGACCCAGGTTTTTTGCCTAAAGTAGTGTCAAAATTCCACAGGACTCAGGAAATGGGTTTTGCCTTCGTTCTGTGGGTCCTCCACCAATCTAAAGGAAACAATTCCACCATCTGTATGTGAGAGCCTATGTCTTGCAGTATCTGGAATTGTCAAAGCATTAGTAAATCCAATGCTCTATTTAGCATTTGGAAAAAGATTGGGGTTCCAAACTTCAAAGGCACAATCGCAAGGTGGATTAAACAAGCTATTGTGAAAGCTTACAAAATTTAAAAAAGGAATGTTTCCCTAGTCAGGAAGGGGGCGAATCCTTCCGGGGCTGAAGTGGTTAAGCAGTGTTCACCACTTGCCAACACTGCAATGTAGCTTTACTGCGCAGAATCGTGTGTGTATATATTCCAGGTAGGGGGCATGCACCATCTGTGCTGTGATTAGTCGCAGCACAATCCAATTGGTGGGTGCAGGCCAATGGATGGCTTCCAGCACCCGCTGATTGGCAAGGAGGAAGATACAGAGCTCTGTTCTGTCAGTTGGGCTGTGCTGGTTTTTGTTTCCCTGCAAAGTAGGGAAAAAACACCAGCACATCCCCCTATTGAAAGCATAACTTAGTACACAAACACTGGTTAGGCACACGGTTAACCCTTTGATTGCCCTAGATGTGTAACCCCTTCCCAGCCCCTGTCAGTACAGTGACGGTGCATACTTTTAGTACTGATCACTGTATTGGTGTCACTGGCTCCCACAAACAATTGTTAGATTGCCTGCAATACTATTGCAGTGCCATTAGAAGTCGCTAATTGCCACCGTTACTAGTATAAATTAAAAAAAAATTCCAGCATGTGTACCATAGTTTGGGATATGACTTTCTCTAGTCATCTTCCAGGACAGCACACCTGAGATGACTGGTCCACCTGACAGGAAACACAACATATGAGGTTAAAAGGCCCCCTCCCACCCCTCTGCACCTCAGTTCTTGATTGTTTCCTAGCAGCGAAACGTTTGTTTTGTCAGACCTGAAGTTGGTAATGGCTGCCCTCCCCTGGGAGCTGGACGCCAAAGCCAGGGAAGGCTGTGGGTCCAGCCAGGGCCCAGTCCCTTCTCAGGGGGGCCCCAATGGCCGGGGGGGGGGCACTCTCCAGCAAGGAGTCTCCTGGGCACAGGGGTATCCCGGAGCTCCTATGGGCACATACCTTCTCCCTTGCTTTCCACCCAGACCAGGTGCATGGGGAGCTGAAGAAGCCAGAGGGTCAACTGGAGTCCAGGCAGCTGGAGGTGGGTGGAGGGTGTCTGTTTCTCGCAATTGCGGCTCCATAAGGAATGCAGGAAACACTCCTGGGATAGGAGTGAGCATTCTGACAGAGCATGATGGTGCCACTTCTGGGCGGCATCACTTCAGTTTCCGGTCTATGCCAAAATGGCGGATCTGGAGACACTAGAGGCCAAAACGCTCCTGACGGGACTTCAGCAAAATGGCTCTGATCAGCGGCATCCTGGCCATAAGAATCTGGTGGAGCCAGGCGAAGGTCCCACAAGCTCCTCTCATCTTCTAAATCTTCACAGCAGGGCTGCTTGGAACGGAACCAGCGGGGACCAGGAATGGAAAGAGGACACAGCAGTGTCTACAACCCAGGAGGAGGCCACGGGTGTGAGTCTTCCATCTGGCAGGTGGTAGGTTAAGAGGGGTCTTGCCCACACCCCTTGGGGGCAGGAGAAAGGGTACAAACTGTTAAAGTTTGGGTTCTCTCGACATTTTTGTCTCCTTAGAACCCAGTGAATCTGCTCAAGGGGACCACAAGGCTAAGGGCAAAAACCCTCCTCCCCCCCCTAGAACAAAAAGGTGTGAGTATTGCAATGAAAAGCTCACACAAGATCATGTAAAACCTTTGTTACAGATGCGTACATAAATTGTCGAAAGGAAACCTCACAGGTTGAGGGACTTCCTTACAGTACAGTCAGATGCTTTCTACGCTCCAATCTCTGAAGATGGTTATATCAGCTAAAGATGGGACTAGCACTAGTGGCAGAGAAACTGTCCTCTAGAGAAGGTGCTTCCTCTCAAGAGGGTACATCTGACCGAAGTCTGAAAACCCTGCAGAGGCCTCCCTCTTCAGGCGTAGATGAGTTTGAGGATCTGGAGGAGTCAAATAAAAGCTCAGGGGGAAAAATTCAGACTGAGAGCCAGGATAGTGATAGTCCTAGACATAATAGACACCTTTTTTCCCGTGGAGGACATGGCGCAATTACTAAGGGCAATCTATGCCTCTGAGGATATCCCAGAAACTCCAGTTCAGGCGACAGCCCGGAATGAGATGTACAGGAGCTATTCCCAGTTCATAAAACTCAGAGGTAATTTTGAGAGTGGAAGGACCTGGAGAGAAAGGTCCTTAAGCCCAAAACTTAGAAGAGAAGTTCTTCAAGACCCCCAAATTAGATGCAGCCCTGTCACAGGTCTCTCAGAAATCTGATTTGTCTTTTGAGGACTCTGGTAACATTAAAGACCAAATGGACAGAAGGACTGAAACGCTACTGCGAAGAGCGTGGGATGCCAATGCGGCAGTCATGGCTCCTGCCTTATCGTCGGCAAGGAATGTGGATGCTTGGCCTGGCAGGGTCTCCAGCCATGTTAGAGGGAGTAATTACAAAGAAGTCAGACTCTCTAGAGATGAGCAAGGCTGTGGAATATTTGGCAGATGCAGCAGTGGAAACTCAGGACAATGGGTAAATAGTGGCCCTCAACTCTGCAAGGAGGGCTGTGGGTTAAATCATGGGAAGGGGACCACATGTCCAGGTCACGGCTCTGTGGGTTGCCCTTTGAAGGTTCCCAGCTTTTTGGGCCTGGCTTGGATGAGGTCTTATGATCGGCGGGGAAGAAGTTACCAGTAAAATCCAGGAGGGGCAAAATTTCTTTGTGGACCCCCCCAACAAGGGCCAATTCAAGGCCAAGAAGGACACGAATAGAAGGTGGGGGAAAGGGAAAGAGCGGGCAGAAGAGGGGGGTGATCTTTTCTGGACATAAGGATACCAGCAAGCAGTCGAAGTGACGTCAGGGTAGGGGGTGACTTTCTCACTTTGTCCCTCAGTGGAGGAAGATCTCCAAAAGCCCCCTATATCTTACAGATTTTGAGAGTGATATCGGCTGGAACTTCTCTCCCCTCCCCCTCAAAACTTTATTCTGACCTATTGCCCCAAGGATACTTTGAGGGCAGCAGGGTTGATGGACAACTTGCAGGGATTGGTGAACCAGGAGGTGATTGTCTCCGTTCCACCGGAAGAGCTCTACCAGGGATTTTACTCCCATGTTTTGTAGTCCAAAAAAAATCAGGAAAATTTCGCCTGATATTAAACCTCAGAAAGCTGAACAGGTTTTTGTGACAAGAGCTTTTGGATGGAGAGCATATACACTGTAAGTGAAGGGTTAGTGTGTGGGTGTGGTGCTGTCCTAATTTATAGAAATACTTGGTAAATTGTGTGTAGCCAAATCCCATATATAAAGTCGCATAAACCAAAATTGCAAATAAAAAAATTCAACGAAAATAAAAACAAAACATAAAACAGCAAAGTGACTCCCTTTGGAGTGTGTAGGTGTAACGTTGTCCTAGTGGAGAAAAAAGTGGAGAAAATGTAAAAAAATGGAAGAAATCGCATAAAGGACTGCTGCCTCCACAAATGTGATTTCCACCAAGGTGGAAAAAACAGAAGGTAGGTGAAGGATTAGTGTGTGGGTGTGGCGCAGTCCTAATTCATAGAAATACTTGGTAAATCGTGTGTAGCCAAATCCCATATGTAAAGTCGCATATAAAGTATAAACCAAAATTGCAAATAAAAAATTCAACGAGAATAAAACCAAACATAAAACAGCAAAGTGACCCCCTTTGGAGTGTGTAGGTGTAACGTTGTCCTAGTTTAAAAAATACTTTGTAAATCGTGTGTAACCAAATCCCACATGTAAAATCGCATGTAAATTATAAACAAAATATAAACAAAATCGCATATAGCAAATTTAACGGCTAGGTTGGCCCCCTTTGAATTGGGGGAGGGGGAAGGGGAACAGGGGATGAAATCAAAAAATGACTTTAGCCAAAGCTATTCCATCCGCATAAAAACCCCATATAGTGATTGACAAACATAACATTGCTGAATAATTACATAGGTTAAATTGTGACTAGTGCTCAGTGCAATTTAAGTGAAAAACTTGACATCTTTGTAAAACAAGGCAGGTATTTGTATAAATCTTGGTGACCAGGTGCTCGTGTCTTGTGATCATGCGGACACTCACCAGCTTCTTTAACCCCTGCGGGGGTAATGCGCAGTCACAGTGTATGCCACTGTGCGGCAATCCACAGGCTGTTTCTGGGTCACGGTGACGTTTTAGGCATAAGAGAAGAAAGAGGAGATTCCATAGCGTAAAACCATAAAACACTCTTTATTGAACGCAGATGACAGAATGGTACTCACATTTAAGCAGTTTATAATAGGCAACCAAATGTCATCAAAACAGGAGAGCGTCAGATTTAGGTTGGTGATCCTCTGGGAGATGATGCAAAAGCGTCAGAATAGGCCACGCCCTACGCATTTCGTCATAGGGACGTCAACTGGAGCGTGGGACGTCACGTCATAGGGACGTCAACTGTGTGCGTATCTCCATGTCCCAGTTGCCCGGGAACACCAATCCCTGTTGAGGTTTGCAGTCCTTACAAGCAAAGAGATACAACACTGGCAGTTCTGAGCTCTCCCCTTTGGATTAACTGCAAGTCCAAGAGTTTTCACAAAGGTCCTGGCAGAGGTTGTAGCTCACCTTCATCTATTAGACGGATAATAGTAAAGGAGAAGCACTCAGGTCGCCACATCTGTAAACATGAGAAAAAAGGGGATACTAGATAGTAACCAAAAATTCGGACTATAGGCATGGAAACAATGGAGAAGGTAAAACCATTATTATTGAATCAAAATAGTGAAAAAATACATACAATAATTCATAAAGTGTTCAAAAAAGGATAAAAAATCAAATGATACAATTTGTACATTGAGCCCTTATGCGTCATGCATCTATGTGTTTCGCCATGAGGCTTCCTCAGGACACAGATAAGGTTCAAAATTGTAACATGGAGAGATTAGTTTTTGTCCCTTCTATCTGCAAGTGAGATATATTTCAATTAAAATCAAAAAACTATACAAACGTATAGCATAAAAAAAACGATGCTACGCTGGCCAAGAGCCCTGGGACAGAATGAAATCCGTTTAAACAAAATACTTTTTAAGTGAGCCTCATGTATACATTCATAGCCATCAGGAAGTTTATATATTATATAATCTGGCTACTATTTTCAGATATTTGACGTACATTTGCCCCTGCTAAAGCTCTCTATATAAAAAGAAACAGTAGGTATCTAACTTTTCTTGCCCCATGTGTTTCACTGTCTTATGTGCTGTTATCTATAACCAACAAGACGCCCCTTCTGTTATAAGTATTTTGCACTATTGGAAACTTCCTGATGGCTATGAATGTATACATGAGGCTCACTTCCTTTTTAAGGTATATTGTTTAATCTCTGTCATTCTGTCCCAGGGCTCTTGGCCAGCGTAGCATAGGCTTTTTTATGAAATGTTTGTATAACTTGAAATATATCTCATTTGCAGATAGTGAGATTCGTTTTTGTCCCTTCTATGTTACAATTTTGAACCTCGTCTGTCCTGAAGAAGCCTCACGGTGAAATGTGTAGATGCATGAGGGCTCAATGTACAAATTGTATCTTTTGATTCATGTTTTTATCCTTTTTTGAACTCTTTATGAATTGTATGTATTTTTTTCAATATTTGATTCAATTGTTTTACCTTCATTTGTTTCCATGCCTATAAAGTCCAAATTTTTGGTTATCTAGTGTCCCCTTTTTTTCCCCCCCTATCTAGATGACCTGATCTATGGGCAGTCTCTAGAACAAGTGAGAATAGACGTAGACCCTTCACTTTGAGGAGGGTCCTAGGCTTGATGACACCTGTATTCCAGCGGTTCCCTGGGCTCAGCTCCATTCCAGGGAGCTGCAGTTTTTCCTACTACCATCCTGGGACAGAGGGAGTAGCTGGACAGAATGTCCATTCCTGCAAGGGTAAGGGCCTCCCTAAATTGGTGGCTGGGTAAGGACAGGCTCACGCTGGGTTGTCCCTGGGCCCAGTGGAACCCTATAAGGATTACCACTGATGCAAGCATTGGGGCGCTCACTTGGAACCTCCAAGCACAGGGATCCTGACCCAAGAAAGAGCCTCCTCCAACCACAGGGAGCTCCTTGCGGTGGGTCAGGCATTGAAGGCTTTCAGAGGCAGGATTCAGAGACTAGAGGTCAAAGTCCTGACAGACAACGTGACAGCTGTCTCTTATCTGAACAGTCAGGGTGGCACGAGGTCCAGGAAGCTACTGAACCTGGCTTTGGATACTTTAAATTGGGCCGAAGAAAACCTTCAGTCCATATTGGCGGTCCAAATAAAGGACTGCCAATGTGGTGGCAGATTTCCTAAGCAGACAGCCCATCCACCAGGGGGAATGGGAATTAAACTAGGACATATTCCTCCAGGTAGGTCAGATGTTTGGATTTCCAGAGATAGACCTTTTTGCCCACATAGGGAGCAGAAAGGTGGAGCTTTTTTTTTTTTTTTTTTTTTTTTTCTCTCTCACCAGAGGGGGGAGTGGATGCTCTCAGGACTGGGATTGCTACCTAGCATATTCTTTCCCTCCACTAGCCTTAACTCCTGGTTCTACAGAGGTTGGCCCACTCAGAGTGCAAGTTGATCCTAATAGCCCCATGGTGGCCAAAGTGGATGGTTTCTCCTCCACTCCATCTCCTGCCCAGGCAGGAGCACCTTCAAGGGCCCGTCCTTCCCCCTGACCCGGGGTTCTTAAAGTTGACTGCATGGCTCTTGAGAGGGAGATTCTCAGACTTGAGGGATGCTCTGAGTAATTGAGACCCTCCTAGGTAGCTGGAAATTGGACACTAGGAAGATCTACTCAAATCTGTAATTTCTTCTCACTGGTGCCAGGATAGAGGTTTCTAATCCTTTGGTACCAGTGGTACATATTCTTACAAGCTGGGATTGTCACCAACACCTTGAAGGTACAGATAGCAGCCCTGTTTGTATTTCTGGACCAGAGGCTCACACTAGAGCCTCTGATTAAGAGATTTCTACTAGCAAGGGAGCGGTTAACCCCCGTAAAAAAAAAAATTGAGATTCCAAGGTGGGGATAACGCTGGTCCTGGAGGCGTTGACGAAAATGCCTTTCGAACCAGCTCAGGAGATCTCAGTAAAATTTTGACACTTAAGTTAGCCTTTTTTGCTGGCCATCACTATATCCAGAATGGTAAGCAACCTACAGGCCCTGTCAAGGAGCCTTTTCTGTTTGCTACTGGAAGATAGTGGTGCTGAGACAAGACCCACTATCTTCCCAAGGTCACATCCCAGTTTCATGGCTCTCAAGAGATCATTTTGCCCTCCTTTTGTGAAACCCTGAAAAACGAGGGAGAAAAAAAATTTAAGTTAGATGTCAGGAGGTGCTTGCTGACATACTTGAGGTGAAAGATTTCAGGAAGTCGAGTCACCTTTTGGTTCTATTTAGTGGCCCTAGAAAGGGAGGGCAGGCATCTAGGTCTACAGTGGCTAGGAATGGCTTATGAGAAGACAGGTTCCCCAGTACCAGTTAACCTTTAAAGCCCATTCAACAAGATCTTTGGTCGCCTCTTGTGCAGAAAGAGCTGGGGCCTCAATAGAACAGATCTGTCAAACAGCCACATGGGCGAAGCAGGACACCTTCTTGAAGCATTATAGAGTGGAACTACTGCCTCAGGATCTGACGTTTGGAAGGAAGGTCTTATAAGCGGTGGTCCCACCCTGAGGTAGGCCTTAAACTTCTTGTCCATCCTCAGGTGTGCCATCCTGGAATTTTACTAGAGAAAATTGAGTTACTTACCGGTAACTGCTTTTCTAGGGTATCTTCCAGGACGGCAGGACTACTTCCCACCCCTGGTTTGATGTAAGTACTACGGGAAGAGTTTCTCTCTCGCACTGGGAGAACTGAGGTGCAGGGGGATTACTTACCGATAAGTAACTCCAATTTTTGTGCAAACCAATTAATATATGCCTATATTTTTAACAAATATGTAGAATAGGTATTGGCCTACATTTTTGAAGACCTTTCTTATTTAGTGGATATGTTTTTTTTGCACTCAGTAAAAATATACTACATTTTAGGTCTTTTAGCCTAAACCCAGTGGTGATCAAATGCCATCAAAGAGCTTTGTGGGGAAAAAGGGACCTAAATTTAATTTGTGTAGTGTTGCTTGACTAGGCAATTGCCAAAGTAACGCAGGGCCAGGTCATGGGGGGGGGGGGGTAAATCTTCTGGAGGTATAGAGGGTAAAGGGTTCCTAAAGGTGTTTTTTTTTTTTTTTTTTTTTTTTTTTTTTTTAACACTTACTGCCACTGTGCAGTTGGTTAAGCAGAGTGGCCCAGATCCTCCTCTTCTGGGGTCCCTCACTGCTGCTGGTAGCTCCTCTTCTCGAGTGCCCCGTCGGAGAAGTGTGCTCCTTCAGGACACCCATGCGGGTGCGCTCCAAGTCCTGCATCTATTGATGCAGGACTCGACGCCTGCGTCATTGGATTTGACAGTAGCGGGAGCCAATCTATCCAATCGGGACACCAGCTAGAGCTGGTGTGCTTGTCCCCAAGGGGAGACCAGTTCAGGTAATTAAAATGGGGTGGTTGCAGCATGAGGTTTTTCACCTTAATGCATTAAGGTGAAAAACAATGAGGGTTCACAGCCCCTTTAAATCCAAAAGCAAAATGTTATATTGCAACTTCTGAATCTTATGGGCACACTAGCTTTCTTTTTATTTCTTTTCCTTTCTTCACTTGGTGATGCAGTCAGTAAGTGGGGTGTTTTTTTTGTTTTCTAAACAGATCAAGCTGTCCAGACAAAGTTGTAGCGGGTTTAGAAAAACCATTGCTGAAAAAAATAACTAGTCAGGTTACAATGGTCAGCATTTATTTATGTAAAGTTACCATTGCATCGGTTTGGTATCGGAGCTAATGCTAAGCATTTGCACAAGTACATGTGCAAATGTTCAGATACTAAAACCAATACCTTCAAGTCCAGACTGTAAGACTCGGTTTACATATATGCTATTTGGATGTGGTTTGAACTGCATTCTATTCGCATGACATGTGACCCTGCAACCTTTTCAATGGAGTAAGATCACATGTTAGTCTGGTACAATTTTGACCACGGTTCATGTGTAAATTCCATGGTCATACACTTTGACAATTTGCACTTTAACAAGTGGGGCTGAAATGCCACACTGAACCAGACCACATGTGCCTGAGCTTCAGGCAGAAGAATAGCACTGAATCATGCCACAGTAAGGGATAGGGTGAGTAATCCTTACACCCCTAGACTACAGTGCATCTGGGAAAGTATTTACAGAGCTTCACTTTTTCCACAATTTATGGTACAGCCTTATTTCAAAATGAATTGAATTTTCCTCAATTCTACAAACAATACCCCATAATGACGACGTGAAGTTTTAAATCTTTGTAATTATTAAATAAAAAATGAGAAATCACCACGTATTCAGCCTTTGCTCGATACTTTGTGGAAGCACCAATCACAGCTTTGAGTCTTGAGTCATGCTGTAAGCTTGGCACACCTATTTTTGGGCAGTTTCTCCCATTCTTTACAGGGTCTCAAGCTCCATCAGGCTTGATGGGCAGTGTCGGTGCACAGACATTTTAGATCTCTCCAGAGATGTTCATGTCTGGGCTCTGGCTGGGCCACTCTATGACATTCAGAGTTGTCAAATAGCCACTCCTTTTTATCTTGGCTGTGTGCTTAGGGTCATTCTGTTGGAAGATGAATCTTTGCCCCAGTCTGAGGTCCATAGCGCTCTGGAGCAGCTTTTAATCAAGGCTATCTCTGTACATTGCTGTATTCATCTTTCCCTTGATCCTGACTAGTCTCCCAGTTCCTGCTGCTGAACATCCCCACAGCATGATCCTGCCACCACCATGTTTTACTGTAGGGATGGTATTGGCCAGGTGATGAGCGGCGCCTTGTTTCCTGCAGACATGATGGTTTCCATTCAGGCCAAAGAGTTCAATCTGTTTCAGACCAGAGAATTTTTTTTTTTTCTCATGGTCAGGTGCCTTTTGACAAACGGAAGGCAGTCATGAGCCTTTTAATGAGTGGCTTCTGTCTGGCCACTCTACCACACTGGCCTAATTGGTGGAGTGCTGCAAAAATGGTGGTTCTTCTGGAAGGTTCTCTTCTCTCCACAGTGAAATGCTGGAGCTGTCAGTGACCATTGGGTTCTTAGTCAACTCCTTGACTCGGGCCCTTCTCCCCCAATTGCTCAGTTTGGCCGGGCAGCCTGCTCTAGGAAGAGTCCTGGTGGTTCTAAACTTCTTCTTCCTTTTATGGATGATGGAGGCCACTGTGCTAATTCAGCTCTTCAATGCTGCAGAAATGTTTCTGTACCCTTCCCCCAGATCTGTGCCTCGATGCAACCCTATCTCAGGTCTACAGACAATCCCGTAGACTTCATGGCTTGGTTTGCTCTGACATGCACTATTAAAGAGAAAGTAATCCCTAATGGGGTTTTACTTCCTCTTTATTTCCCTGCAAAGGTAAAGCTTAATGGGCTACTATGCATTGCATAGTAGCCCATTATGTGTCACCTGAAACTGAAGCCTGCAACGTCACCGCTGTTCCCCACTAGCAGCAAGCATCCATCTTCACCTCTCTTTGGGGCCGCAAACTCTACCTCTGTGACTGGCCGGAGTTGTGTGATGTCACTCCCACACAAGGAGCCGCCAGTCACGGCATTACTCCTTTAGAAACGACACGATCTGCCCTTTCTAAAGTGTGCATGCGCCGTAGACATCGGCGCATGGCTTTATTGTAAATATCTCCTAAACCATCGAGGTTTAGGAGACCTTTCCAGCACCTACAGGTAAGTGGTTGTACAGGGTGTACAACCACATTAACCGTGGGACCTTATATAGACAGATGTGCCTTTCCATATGTCCAATCGACTGAATTTACCACAGGTGGACTCAAAGTTGTAGAAACATCTCAGATCAGTGGAAACTGGATGCACCTAAGCTCAGTGTTGAGTCATGACAAAGGCGGTGACTACTTGTGACTCATTTTGCAATAAAAAAATTAAACCAACTTTCACATTTTAGGGTATTTGTAGAATTTTGAGAATAATGAATTTAGTCACTTTTTGGAATAAGGCTCTAACATAAAATGTGGAAAGTGAAGTGCTGTGAATACTTTTCTGGATGCACTGTATATGAGCATTTGAGATTTGCAGTGCAGCAGAATGGGGCCCACTGTAAGGCTAGTTTTGAAATCCTAGAGTTCAGCTTTAAAACAAATATTTGTCTATGGGTATCAAACGAAGTGTATGGTCTCAAAGACTTACTCTGGGAATTTGAGTCTACCTTTGCAATAGGATCCATTGGCAAGGATTAAAGTGATTGTAAAATCTGTCTATTAAAAATAAGTTATACTTGCCTGCTCTGTTGCAGTGGATTTGCACAGAGCAACCCAGATCTTGGCTCCCTCTTCTGTGTTCCTCGATCCTCCCTCCTGTTTAGTGCCACCACAGAAAGCAGCTTGCTATAGGGGCACCGAGTCATAGCTCCGTTTGTCCATTCAGACATGGAGCCCTGCCCCCTCTCCCCTGATTGACTGTCGCTTCTCTCAATCAGTCAGCTAGCCAGTGGTGCCTCTGTTGTCTCAGGAGGGAGAATCTAACTGCTGAGACATTTGTAGACATTGATGGACAGAGGAACCTCAGGTAAGTGTTAGAGGGGCTGAGGGAGGGCTGCTGCACGCAGAAGGCTTTTTATATCTATGCATGAAGATAAAAAAACTTTCCGCCTTTACATCCCCCTTGAATGCAAATTTTTAGCCTTCTCACAGAAGCTCCATTGGTTTCATCACATACAATGCAGGGCTACAAACTTTGCATTGTCTGTGGAGCAGGCAGGTGTACCTTGGAGCGCTTATGGGCTTTGTGGGCCCAGTTGAGTGTGCACTTTTGTGGTATGTCGGCTTTTTGTTTTCACAAGACTGAGGTTCATGGAGCTTGCTGTCTGAACTAAGCACATGGCCCAAAATCCTAGTTGCATCTTTACAGATGCCTTGGTCCAGTCTGTGAGGCTGGGTTTACATGAGATTTGGATGAATTTTAACCCACATCCAATTTGCATGACATGTGAGTGTGACAGGCTCTCAATGGAGCCAGTAAACATGTTGGGTAGCCGTGGAGCAGTTTCAAAATGGGTCCTATGTGTTTTTGGTCCGATTTCAAGTTCAGGCAAAGATTTGCACCTGCACCAGTTAACAAATGCAGAGGGCCCCAAACTGCAGCTGCACATATGTGAACCCGGCCTTAGACCTTTTTACCTACAGCTGTGCCCTACTGTGAATGACTTGGCTGATACAGTTCGCCAATTCTCCAGGATGAGACTTTAACATAAAAGGTTCTCTGGCTCAAATGCTGGTCAACTGCTCTCCAATGCAAGACATTGAGCGGTTACCCTTGAAGGAGAGCACCTCTTTAGTGCATACTTGATAAGTATGTGAGTATGAGCATGTGGGGGGGGGGGTACTCTGCACAGAGGGAGGCTTGTTTGTTCTAGTAGGTCATCTACTGAGGTTGAGAAGGGTTCTATATATGTATATATGTGTGTATGTGTGTGTGTGTATATATATATATATATATATATATATATATATATATATATATATATATATATATATATATATATATATATATATATTCTTCCATTGCCAAATCTAAGATGCAAATGTACTTGTAAGAATTCATGGCCTTCCAAGGTTTCATCAGTAAGTGGGTCCCAGAATGTCTGGGTCCAGGGTCATGTCCAGGGGCTGTAAACTGGAGTTTCTTTATTGTACATCATGGGACACAGAGCACCATAGTAATTACTATGTGGTTATAGACCACCTTCAGGTGATGGACACTGGCACACCTTAAACAGGAAGTTGCCTCCCTATATAACCCCCTCCTATACTGGGAACACCATGTTTTTTTTGCCAGTGTCTAAGGTGTTGGTCACAAGTGAAGATGGGCTCTGAAGCGCTCCAAAGCTGGAGGGATCCCCGCTGGATTTAAACAGCCTCCATAGACTGGATCCATCCAAAGTGCCACTGAGGCCAAGATGGATGGTACCTGGGCCTCGTATACAAAGCACAAGGTTTTGCCTGTAACACCTCTTGGAGTCCTGGACCCCAGGACTTTTTGGTCATGCTAAATTACCTAAATTTTTTTCCTGAGGGGGTGCTATACAGGTCCAAGGGTGTGGAACCCCTGTAATAGGGACCCAGTCCTTTGAAGTTTTGCTAACGCAGCCCACCATGGTGGGTGAAGTTTGGATCTGTCCATTACAGCAGTATCCTGCAGCAAGGGTAAGGGAAGAAGCCTAGAAACTAAAGTCCACCTATGGCTTTTTTTCTTCCATGAGTAAAATGTTGTATGCCTTTAAAGTCTCGACTAGAGGGATGAAATGCACATACCTTGATACGTTGCTTCTCAGTCAGCTCAGTGTCTGCTAAAACAGCATGTGTGTGGTCTCAGCAGCAGGGGGGATTTTCAATCAGGAACAAAGTTTGCAGCACCTTTTTCAGGTCAAAACGCTTGTTCTCCACTGTGAGGGAACTAATGGTGTTTGGGAGATAAGCGGTTTGAGGAGGGGGGGGTGCGTTGGAGGCTTCCCTATGTGTATTTTTCCTTACATTGCATGCCTATATAAGCAGCTAAAATATCCCCCACAAAGCCAATAAGTTTATTTACCACTAAAAACCCAGCTGTCCATACTTGTAGCCACGGCGCAGAGAACAAGAGCTCCCCTCCTATGGGTCTGCACAGACCCGAATGCCGTTTGCGTGCACAGACTGTCAAATTGAAGCAGAGGGGTGGGTTACTGGTGAGGGGGTGGGGCTTAAGCACAACACTGTGCGGAATGTAGCGTCCATGTGGAGCAGGCGCAGCTTGCACCCGAGTATTTTGAAAAGATGCTTCTCATAGTAGACCACCTCTATCAGGTAAAACTGAAGAGATGGGAGTCTGTCACAAGGACACAGGAGCACTGGGGCATGTAAGATGCATGCAGGCATTTCCAGTACAGGAAATACATTTAGCACCAAGCTGACTTTATATAGCGGCATTATATTGCTAGACTATTGCTTCGTAAATAGCACATTTACCTAGTGTCTCTGCTTTTGTGCTTAGCACTATGACTTCCAAAAAAGACACCACAAAAAAAGTACCAAAAATTCCATCCCCAGGCACTGGGAACTCCAGTCGTGCCTCCACATGGTCGTCCTCTCCTGAATTGCCAATCGTGGCAAGCCAGAGTGGGTCATTAGAACCAATTGGTGGTGCAGCTGCTTCTCACATCTCAGCCCCTGTATTCGTAACTGAAGATGCATTCTCCTCTGCCCTGTGGGGCCTAGAGGGAAGGTTAGCGGCTTTAATCGCATCCTCCACCCAAAGGGGTAGAAATTGTTAGATCTCCCTCTCCCCCAGCAGACCCCTTGCTAAGGGAACTGGGTACAGGATGAGGTATTGCCCTCTTCAGAGGAGACAATAGTGGATGAGCCTTTTTCAGCCTTGCAATCTGAGAAATTGCTGGTACAATCTCTTAGGGAGATGGTTTGTTCCTCTTTCAAGCTACCCCTAATGGAGTCAGCTGAAAGCTTTCTTCTTTAGGTTCCTTTAAAACCTTCACAGCCTTTTAATGTGTTTCTTGTACATGCATTACTAGAAAAGCTTATTTATACTGAATTTGATCACCCAGATAAGCATTTTCTCCCTCCAAAGATTTACAGCTCTCTATCCCATGGAGGAGAAATTCACCAAAAAATGGAATGTACCAGCAGTTGACGCTGCGATTTCCAATGTGAATAAAAGTCTAACTTGTCCAGTAGACAATGCACAAATGCTTAAAGATCCAACAGATAAAAGGTTGGAATTCCTGTTAAAATCCTTTTTCCTTGGCAGGGGCCATTACTCAGCCTGTAGTCGCTGCAATAGGCATCTGTCAGTCTCTAAAGGACCAGTTTAGACAGGCCCTTAAAAAGGTCCCTGCACAACAGGCCCGTGATTTGGCCGAAACTGTTTTGCCATAGACTCCATGAAAACGGAAAATTGTATACTCACCTTTCCGTAATTTTCCTTTCCTGTCGCATCTTCATGGCAGGATACAATCGCCCACCCTTTTTGAGGTGATATATAGATATAGATAATATCGCCTCAAAAAGGGTGGGTGATTGTACGCTGCCATGAAGATGCGACAGGAAAGGAAAATTATGGAAAGGTGAGTATACAATTTTCCGTTTTCCTGTCGCATCATGGCAGCATACACGTTGGGGAGTAACTCGCCAAACTGGGTGGGAAAGCAAAATAAATTTATTGACAAGAAACAGAAGAATTGGCCTGTATAACTGCCCTCCTGAATTCAACTGCTGCTAAACGTGCAGCGTCTATTTTATAATGGGAAACGAAGGTGTTTCTGGAAGACAAAGTGGCCGCTCTACAAATGGTTTCCGCTGAGACTCTGCAGTAAGCTGCCCATGAAGTAGCCATTGCCCTGGTGGAATGCGCCCTTAAACCTTCCGGAATTTGCAAGGTGCTTAAGGAGTAGGCTTTCTTGATGGCTTTCACGAGCCATGAGGCGATGGTACGGGCCGAAGCTGCCTGTCCCTTCCTGAACACATGTGGAATAACTAGAAGGTTTTCACATTTTCTGAAAGGCTTGGTTACAGAGAGGTATTGCAGAATGTTGCCCTTGACATCCTGGTTAAAGTGGAACGCGAGGAGGAGACCTTGGGGATGAATCTATCTGAAGGCTTCAGGGTTAGCCTCTCTGGGTAAATCATCAGATATGGTTCCTTGATCAATAGAGCTTGCATTTCTGAGACCCTCTTTGCCGATGTGATGGCAATAAAAATGATACTTTCAGAGTCAGGTCCCAGAGGGAGACGTCTTCGAGTGGGAAGAATGGCTCTCCGGATAGGGCCTCTAGGACAGTCGATAAGTCCCATGTTGGAAACTAAGGCTTTCTAGGAGGCCTCAGCTTCAGGCAGGCTTTCTGAAATTGGACCACCAGAGGATTAAGGGCCCACTTAATTCCTGTAAATGCGGAGATGGCAGACACCTGAACCTTCAGGGTGTTGGACCTAAGGCCTTTGTCCAGACCTGACTGGAGGAATTCAAGCACTTGTATTGCTGATGGGGAAGAAGGGTCCCAACCTTGTTCCTGGGCAAAGGAAGAACTTTTCCCAGATTCTCCCGTAGGTGTTTGTGGAGAGTTTCCTAGCTTGGAGCAGTGTATCGACCACCTTTTGAGAGCAGCCCTGGACTAGGAACCTAGACCTTTCAGCCTCCAGGCCGTTGTAATTTTCTCTGGGTTTGGATGGAGGAGCTGACCCTGGGTTAGCAGATCCGTTGTCACCGGGAGCGGAAGTGGATCCGTTGTGCTTAGCTGCAGGAGGGTGGTGAACCAAGGCCTCCGTGGCCAGAAGGGAATCACAGCCAGTACTAGAGCCGCTGAGTGTTTGAGCCTCAGAAGGAACTTGGCTATCAGTGGGGTTGGTGGGAAGATGTAGCCTAGGCGAAAGTTCCAGGGGTGTTGGAGACAATCTGATCCCTCCGCTGAGGGGAAGGGGTTCCTTGACAGAAACCTCTGACGTTTCTTGTTCTCCGGCGTCACTGCAAGGTCTGTCTGGATGACCCCATGTCTGGCATATAAGGGCAAATGCTGTGGGCTTAGACACCACTCGTTGTTGGAAACAAATGTTCTGCTGAGAGAATCCGCCAGGAGCTTTTGAATACCCGGAATGTAGGCCGCCCTCAGATCCCACAAGTTCAGTTGGGCCCAACGCATTATCGGACCGACCTCCTGCATCATGGAGATGCTCTTGGTACCCCCCTGCCTGTTGAAGTAGGCTACAGCTACTCGGTTGTCCATTCGAATGAGGACCTGTTTCCCTCTCAGGAGTGAACTGAATGCTAAGAGGGCCTGGAAGGCTGCCTTCATCTCTAGAACGTTGGATACTACATCCTTGGTTTTGAAGTGCCAATGGCCTTGAGCTGCATAATGTAGATAATGTGCCCCCCATCCCTCCAGACTGGCATCCGAAGTTACCACCTCCTGGTGGGGAATGACTATCTGCCTGCATCTGCTGAGGTTGTCGGGTTGAGTCCACCACCGTAGAGATCCTGGTTTCTTCTGAGATGCGAATTAACTGGGACATGGACCATCCATCCCACTGGTGCAAGAAGGAAGCTTGCAGGGGCCTGGAATTCCATTGTGCCCATCTGACCATTGGAATGGTCGCTGATAGGGAACCCAGGAGGCTAAGGTATGTTCTGGCTGGTAGGCATGATGCCGGAATGACATCCTTCACCTTTTGAACTAGTAGGGACAACTTCTCCCCCGGTAGTTCCACCGTGTTGGCTCGGGTGTCTAATTCGGCTCCCAGGAAGACCATCCTTTGGGTAGGTTGAGTGTTGCTCTTTTGCCAGTTGATTATCCAACCCAGACTCATTAGGGTGGAAACTAGGACCTCGCGATGTTGCACGAGTGATTCCTGGCTGTTTGAGAGGAGGAGAATGTCGTCCAGGTAATGGTGGACCCTTAGACCTTTCTCCCTCAAAGGCTATTGCTGGAAGTAGCACCTTCGTAAATGTTCTGGGGGCTGTTGAGATCCCAAAAGGAAGGCTCTGAAATTGGAAGTGCCCCTGACCCACCGAGAATCGCAGGAACTTCTGGAATGCCACGTGGATTGGTATGTGCAGGTATGCGTCCTGGAGATCTATGGAGAGCATCCAGTCTCCTAGATTTATGGCCTGGAGGATAGACTGCAAGCTTTCCATCCTGAATGACTCCACTCTGATGGACTTGTTGAGGTTCTTTAGGTCTAGAACCGGTCGAAATCCCCTGACTTCTTCTTGACGAGAAATAGTGGAGAATAAAATCCCCTGCCTCGTTGCACTGGCGGAACCTCTATCGCTTGTTTTTGAAGAAGTTCTTGGACGTAGCTTAGAAGGGACAACCTTTTTTTTTTTTTTTTTTTTTTCTTCCCCCCCAGGTGGAGGAATACGGGTTGGGCAGAACTGATCCCTTGGGGGCCGGTTCTTGAAGGATCATCTGTGGCCAAAACGGACAGTGGCCAGTGTCCAGGTAACGTCTATGGTCTCCGCCCAGACCAGCTTGAAACTGGAGAGTCTTGCTCCCACAACCGCTGGCCGGACGGGCGCACCTTCAAAAAGCCTTCTGGTCGCTGGAAGCGGGAGTCTTAGGCTTCTGAAACTTCATGAAGGTACTCCTTCCCTGGTCTGTACGCTTTCGCGTCTCTATACCTCTCTGGGAGATTCTGCTTAAAGGGAGGCGGTCTCTGTTTAGGCCTCCTATCCGAGGGGATGAGCCCAGACTTGCCACCCGTTACCTTAGAGATGGTGTCTAGTTTTGTTCCGAAGAGGTGCTCACCGTCAAACGGAATGCGGCACCAGTTAGACTTGGATGCTGGATCCGCCGTCCAGGGCTTCAGCCATAATGCTCTTCTGGCCGTCACTGAGGCCAGCATAGACTTTGATGCAGACCTGATGGTGTCGACCGAGGCTTCAGCCACGAAGTCACCAGCCAGGCTTAGCTCTTGTAATGCCTTCACTATTTTTTCTTGGTCTGCACCCTCTGATACTAGCTTCTCTGTGCTTGCAGACCAGCTCGAGATGGCCCTTCCTACTGCAGCGAGTGCTATCGCAGGCCTGCAGGCGCCTCCAGCTGACAGGTAAGCCCGTTTAAGATCCGTGTCGATCTTTCTGTCAAGGATCTCTGTAAATGTTACCGCGTCCTCTAACGGGTGGGTAACGTGCCTGGCAAGGCGCATCAGGGATGCGTCCACTACCGGAGGGGACACCAGAGGGTTCACCTTAGGCTCCTTGAGTGGGTATAGCTTCAGGAGTCTGTTATTCAGACTAGACTTTTTCTCTGGTCTCTGCCATTCCTCTTTGATTAAGTCTTCCAGTTCATCAATGAACGGAAAAGCTTCTGGATCCTCCTTAAGCTGAGGAAAATACTTCCTTTGCTTTGGCTGGGGTTCCTCCCATCCTATTGCCTCCTTAACCGATTTAACAAACGGCTCTATCAGACAGAAGTCAAATCCGGCCGACACCTCCAGACCTTCATTATCAGATAGGGAGTCTTGCTCCTTTAATGTGCTAGCCCGGGCAGGAGAAGTAGTGGTGGAAAAATCCACATCTAATATCGAAGCCTGAGGGGCCACGGCCCCAGCTGAGTCTCCGACTTCCGAGGCTCTCTTGTGGCCTCCTCCAGGCATCTTTGACAGGCCAGTTTGTCCGGAAGAGCCGCTGCACTGCAAATCCAGCATGCGTTCCCTGCGGGATGGGAGTGGCGTGCGGGGGAACGATGTTTGCGTGAGGACTACCTCCTATGGCGGGATCGACCATGCCGGGAATGCGACCTCGAGCGGCTTCTTCTGTGGTAGGAACGGCTCCGTCTGTCTGGAGCGGCTTCTCCTGCATGAGGACTTTGTCTTGACGCAGTCGTTCTTGAGGACCTGGTAGGGCTGACCAATTTATGCAGCGTTAGAAGTGCTCTTTTTCAATCTTCACTACTTACCCTTGTCTTCCCCCCCCCCCCTTACCTAATAGGCTGGAGGTGATCTGCAGAGGGAGTGGTCTCCATGGTGAGAAAGCGGACTGGAAACCTGCGGGGGAAAAAACAAGCAGCAATGCAGATAAAGAATAGAGCGGGGATCCTGACAGAGGCGGAAAAGGAGAAGGCCACTTGCCTTAGAGCGTTTTTCCTCTTTACTTTGCAGTGAGATCCGTATTGACACATGCAAACAGCCAGCAGCAGCAGATCAGCTAGTGCTGGGTTTTTAAATCCGCCGCCATCAGCGTCGGACGCATGCGCAGTAGCGCCGCGAGACACTCGGCGCCATCTTGGAAACTGGAAAACCGGCATAGAGGCGCCCAGAGTGACAGACTGCGCATGCGCGAGGACGCCGAGATTGCTCGGCCCTCAGACAGCAGCTGGGGAACAGAGCCCAGCAGAGAGGAACAAACAGCAAAAAAATGGTAGGAGAGGGGGAATGGAGACCGCTGCACACAACTAAGCCTGTTTAAGGCTTATTTCATAAGGCCATACTGAAGCTTCCCTGGCCAATCCTCCAGCAAGCCTGTTTAAGGCTTTTGTGGGCTGCTGCACCTGAAGCCTGTTTAAGGCTTATATTGTGGCAGACAGTTGAGAGATGAGAGATAGTGCCCCTGAGATCACCAGAGTGGGGCTCCTTCCATTTAGCTTGTTTAGAGGCTGTACAAGAAGGACTTCCACCCAGGAGAGGCTAGAACCTGGCTGGGGCGAAGCGGTAAGGGGGTGCTGATCTGTGCGTCCTGACAGGTGAGGAAAAATAAGAATACTGGAGCGGGTGCCTACTCTCTAATTTATAGCTATGTGGTCCTATCAGGTTGTGGAGGCGGAGTCACAACCCAACGTGTATGCTGCCATGATTGGATTGGACTATTACACATGCGAAGGATTCTGTCATTTAAAAAAAAAAAAAAATTTCCAGCCGAAGCACTTTGCAAAAGGCTTCTGACTAGTTTCCCTTTTCATGGGGATCAACTATTTGGGGATGAGTCGGACAAATACATCCAAATGATTTCTAGTGGGAAGAGTACTTTTACCAGTCAAGACAGTCGAAACGTCCCTCATTTAAACGGACTATTTCCCCTGCACCAGGGGCATGCGCCTCTAGGCAGTGGCGACGGCCTCAACCGTCAGACTCTAGGAGGAAAGCCTCAGGGTCAGGCACAGTAGAAGACCTGGGGCTGGAAATCTGCAAAGCAGAATTCGAAAGCCTCATGAAGAGGCACTCCCCCTCACCAAAGAGGAAATTCAGGACAGTTGGGTGATCTCCATGGTGTCTCTAGGATACAAACTAGAATTTTGGGAGTCTCCACCATCTTGTTTTCTGAGATCAAACGTTCCCAAAGATCTAGGGAAAAAGCTGTCTGTTTCGGGCACTAGACCGATTACTGGCTCAGGAGATGATCATACAGGTCCCCACAGAAGAGCAAGGTTTGGAGTTTTTATTCAAACCGCTTTACGGTACCAAAACTGAATGGAGATGTCAGACCCATTCTAGATATAAAAAAAATCGGTTCCTGAAGATCCGCTCCTTTCACATGGAGTTGATCAGGTCAGTTTCCAGCCTGCTAGGAGAACTTCTGGGGTCTATTGACATCAGGGATGCATATCTGCATGTCCATATATTCACTCACCAAGGGTTTCTACAGTTCAAGGTAGAACAGCAGCATTTTCAGTTTGTAGCCTTGCCCTTTGGGTTAGCTACAGCACCCCAGGTGTTTACAAAAGTTCTGGCCTCACCTCTAGCCAGGTTAAGGACACAGGGCATAACAGTCTTGGCATACCTAGACGATCTATTGCTAATAGACCAGTCAGTGGCTCGTTTGGAGAAAAGCGTGTGCATTACAACCAAATATCTGAAAAATCTGGGTTGAATTCTCAAATTGGAGAAGTCTTCCTTAAAACCGCTAGAAAGGCTGAAGTGCTTGTGTCTGATCATAGACACGGCCCAGAAGAAGGCATTCTTGCCTCAGGTAAGATCAATGCCATAAGAGTGCTGATGCAGGTGTTCAGGTCAAAGATTCCGCCATTCGCTTTTGCATGAGGTTGTTGGGAAAGATGGTGGCTTCATTCGAAGTGGTTCCCTATGCTCAGTTCCATTCGGGACTGTTGCAAAACAGTATCCTGTCTGCTTGGAACAAATCTGTACAAGCTCTAGATTTGCCAATGCGGCTGTCCCCAAAGGCATTCCAGAGCCTCAGTTGGTGCTCGGTATCTGGGAATCTGCACAAGGAAAAAACCTTCATACCAGTTACCTGGAAAGTGGTAACGACAGACGCCAACATTTCAGGTTGGAGCAGTACTGTAAAAGACAACTGTCCAGGGACAGTGGTCCAGAACCAAAAAAGCCTTGCCAATCAACATCCTAGAGATTTGGGCAGCGTGTCTGGCTCTGAAGCCCTGAACATTCAGGTTACAGATGTGTCCTGTCAGGATCCAATCCGACAATGCCACAGCTGTGGCCTATATCAAATCGCCAAGGGGGCACGAAGGGTCACGCAGCTCAGTGGTGAACCATATACTAGCTTGGGTGGAAAGGGATGTTCTTTGCCTATTGACGGTCTTCATCTCAGGAATAGAGAATTGGCAGGCAGACTGAGTCGCCAGCAGATGTTCCCAGGGGAGTGGTCCCTTCACCCCAGACTCTTTCTGGCTATATGCCAAGAATGGGGGATCCCAGATGTAGATCTTTTGGCGTTCAGGCCCAACATGTAGTTGGTCAAATTTATGTCAAGAACGGCTTCTTTACAAGATCAAGCTGGAAAGAAAGCCGGTAATTCTGGTAGCCCCAGCATGACCCAGAGGGTCCTGGTTTGCAGAAATCGTAAAGATGGTGGTGGAGGATCCATGGTCTTTTCCACTACGGCCAGACCTACTCTCATAGGGGCCGATATTCCATCCTACCTTACAAACTTTAAGTTTGGCTATTGAAGCCCACATTCTGAAGAGACTTAGTCTCTCCGGGTCAGTGATTTCTACCTTCATTAATGAAGCTGGCTTCTGGAGTCATATATTATAGACTCTGGGAGGGTTTGTTTCCTGGTGTCAATCCTAGGTTTGGCACCCTCGGAAATATAACATGGGTAGAATTCTTGTTTTTGTTCTACAAGAACAGATGAAGCTGGCCTTGCGTACTATTAAGGGCCAAGTCTCAGCTTTATCAGTCTTATTTCAAAGACCGCTTGCTTCACATTCTTTGGTCCGGGGTTTTTATACAGGGGGTAAGGCGGCTTATTCTGCCAGTCAGACCACCCTTGGGACTTGAACTTAGTTTTTTGCCAGTTTTGCAAAAAACAGCCTTTTGAACCGTTGCAGCATACTCCCTTGGTCCTTCTGACAAGGGAAAGTGTTTCAGGTTGCTATACCCTCTGCTCTTTCCCGTAAAGCCATATTTAAGGTGGGTTTTAGTTCACCTAAACCAAGATATTGTCCTACCATCTGTTTTTTCCAAAACCAGGTTCTAGGGTAGAGAACTTGCTACATTGTCTTGATGATGTAGTGAGAGCAGTCAAGGTCTATTTAAAGACTGCTTAGGTCTGAAAGACTGATGTTTTATTATGCTGCCAGAGGGTCCTAGGAAGGAACAGGTAGCGTCGAAATCCACTATTTGGTAAGTGGATTTGGCAAGTTATAATTCAGGCCTAATGGTTAAAAGGTAAGATTTTATCTTAAGTCAAAACGCACTCCACTAGAGCAGTTCATGCTTCTGGGGCAGTGCACCACCAAGCCTCCATGGCTCAGATCTGCAAGGCTGCAACTTGGTCTGCAGTCCATACATTCACCAGATTTTATCAAGTGGGTGTAAAAAGCATGAGTATCGCCTTTGGGCGCAGTGTGCTGTGGGCAGCACTATAAGTCAAGTCTGGCGCCCTACGGGTTGTCTCCCTCCCCTCAAATAGCATTGCTATATGACATACCACATAGTAATTACTATGGTGCTCTGTCCCATGATGTACAATAAAGGAAAATAGGATTTTTATAACAGCTTACCTGTAAAATCCTTTTCTTGGAGTAAATCATGGGACAGAGGTCCCTCCCCCTCTTCTGGGATATATGTATATTGCTTTGCTACAAAAACTGAGGTGTTCCTGGTATGGGAGGGGTTATATAGGGAGGCAACTTCCTGTTTAGGGTGTGCCAGTGTATCACCTGAAGGTGGTCTATAACCACATGGTAATTACTTTGGTGCTCTGTGTCCCATGATGTACAATAAAGAAAAGGATTTTACAGGTAAGCTGTTATAAAAATCCTATTTTTTGGACTCTGCTTCCTCCCAAATTCATGCTTTTAAATGTGCCTCTTCAAAAATGAGCAGCTCCTGTCTCAAGGGGTCTATTACCCCGTACCAAAAGGCTTTCAGGGCTTCTATTGAAAGATTTTGGTAATCAAATGACTGCAACAAAGTCAAACATTATGAGACTGGAATATCCCTGAGGAACATGCTGCTTCTGCTAGTCTTTACCCCTCTGGTAGGCACACAATGCCTTCAGGGACAGGGCTCCACCAAAATAGTGCACTGCAGCCATGAACCTGGGAATTGCTCTGCGTCACACCACAGGTGCCTAGGTGAGCACCTTCAAAGCTCAGTGCTCAAGGAGACATAGGTTGGACCCTGCTTTTTATTCCTTTTGAGGGGTCTGAGGGGGGGTTCTTCAGTGGCAATGCCAAGATTAGCTGATCAAGAAAGCTTTAAAATGTGCCCTTCTGGCTCTGCAACACTTAAAGAAACTTGCTAGACAAGAATCTAAAGTTGTTTTTTTCCCAAAGATCAGTACTTCTAGGACCCTAGTAGAAGAGAACTGAGGCATGAGTGAAAGGGGTCCTTGACAGCTTTCTGCCAGGGTCCAATCTCCTGAAGGCAGTAGCATCACCCAATTTACATTGTCATGTCCTCTAATGTACAAGAAACTTTTCACAATTAGTCCACTGAACTTGAAAATGTGAAATGCAGAACAAAAATTTAAACTTGACGCATAACAGGGGCCCTCGCCATGAGGTTCCAGTTTGCTTGTCAAGCAAGAAGTGTACTGTGCTTTCAAGAAAAGGAATTCACAGGTCAAAATTGCAATTATCTGATTTTGTACAGGACTGGTATTTGTAGACCTTGGCCTGTACCCAGCAATAAAAATAGTGGTGGGCAACAGGCCCACACGAAAATGCAAAGAACCCAAATAAAATACTGTTAACAGCCTGAACACCTTGTATCAGCTGAGGCCTGAATATCCACACATTCTACCAGGTGAACAGATGACCTGGAAGCAGCCTTGGAAATCTGGGATACAGATGCTTGATGTGAAATGCCCAGGTGATGCAAACAGCCCCGGTGGAATGCGCTCTGATGGGAAAGGGTAGAACTTTGGTTTTAGTAACACCAAGAAAAAAATTTTCATATTACTGGGTTATCTGCTCCCCCCCACCCGGTGCCAGCCTGTATGCTCATGCGGTTATGGGAGATCATCCATTAATCAAGAGGTGACATCCCACCCACTGTTTAGTTACAGCGCATGGAGGGACTGGACTGTCATTTAGGATCTGTATACACACCCAAATGTTAATACCATGTGACCTGAATCTCAGCTTTACAAGGAAATGTTCTCTCCAGCAATAGAGACCAAACTGAGCATGTGCAGCTTTACTACCCTCACTGCCTTATCTGGCCTTGCCAAGAGACCCTGCAGGTGGGTAAACATCTGTCCATACAGGAAATTTTCTACTCAATACAGAGGTTAACCCCTTAATTTCAACAATGAGTATAACAAGCATGCTATTCTGCATATACAGACAGATTTTACTGTTGTGGGTTTAACACTTTAAGAGCATGTCCTGGAGATGGAATAGTTTGATCACCTGGCAGTGTTGGAACAGGAAGCGGGTGTCTTCACAAGGACCCACAGATAAAACAAGACTGTCTTGCAGAATGTTGATTGGTAGTTTAGACCACTCAGGGAATTGTAAACTCCATGCAGCCTATAACACTTGAATCTGTTGCCATGTTCCAAGTCCTGTGAGTTATTTCCCCCCCCCCCCCCCCTCAAGAGGCCACCATGAGGTCAAGAATCCCCATGCTTAAGCAAGTTGAGGGGTCTCTGACTTCGAAGGTCTGAGCTAGACCTTAGGGTGGCAGTATTCTGAGAGGTTTTGACTGAGTTAAAGATATTAGACCCAGGTGCTCCTAAAGAATGTGTGGACTGGAGAGCAGACTTTTGGAAAATTGTCCAGCCAAAGGTTTGAAGCATGGATCAGGTTCTGGCTGAGCTTGGTCTCCCAGAGTAAAAAAAACTGGCATGTTGGAGCCACTGTACTAATGGACGTTTAGTATTGTTCTGAAAGGGGGGTGGCCCCCCTGCCAGAACACTCCAATTAACGATCTCCGCCATTGGCTGAACACGGATTGGGAGCCGATCGGCTGCACTTTTTCTAGCATGCATGTCTGACAGAAGCCTGCCGAACAGCTTCCTTCTGTTACACTGGTTGCCATACACACGGGCTTCAGTCTGCCTTTTTTTTTTTTTTTTTTAACTGCCAATGTTGCCCGGCATTCGGCCTGTGTACTAGGCTTTATGCTTTTTCATGCCTCCAACGGGGAGGTAATATAAGGTTTATTAGCAATCTGGGAAAATCTGTTTCTGTTAGAAGAATAGCTGGGGAAAATCATCAATTGGTATCCAAGTTTTCTTTTTATACTTATACATTTTCTGTTTACAGAACAGGAAGTAAAGATTCTTGTCCATACACCACTGTACACTGCTTTTCAAAAACTGTCGACTGTATACACTGGAATTTCTTTTTGTTTCTGTCTGAAAGTTTAATAAACTTTTTTTTAAGTGTTCTTAAATGGTTCAGATGAAAAGTGAGAGGCAGGGGTTTAATGGTTCCTAGATTCAGTCACTTGGAGAACAAGCAAAGGCTTCCGTATCAAAGTACTGTATCCAGTTTGTGGTGATTAAACCTTAAACTTTTTTTTTTTATATCCATCCAGAGGACATGTTACCTGAGGGACTGTTTGCTTGCAGGGGTGCTCCATCCCTCAAGGGCATCACCAGGGCGGCAAGGGGGTCAGCCATTGGATGGGAAGCTCTGGGCCCGGTGAGGCATTTTGAGTGACTTACTGAGTTGAGCTGCTTGGTAGCGGGGATCTGCAGGTGACCGCTGTTATTGGTCCCTTCTTGGTGTCAGGGTGAGCGGATCAACTCCGCCCCCCCCACCCACCCAGACTGGGATGTAGGTGCTGGGTACTCAATCTTCCTGGCTGTGTGGCTTCAGGCCAGTGCATCAGTTAAGAGATGAAGTAATCGGTGTGCACCGATTGGGAAGTGGTCCTGACTCAAAGGTAGAGAGGTCTGGCCAGGCTAGGTACTACATGTGGGTGTGTGTGTGTGTGTGTGTGTGTTTTTCACAACCCAAGGATGCAGGGGGATGAATTTGACTTGCTGTCAGCACAAGCTCTGGGGAGGCCAGTACCAGCAGGACATAGGTAGGCACCTGGTGGGGGGTGTTGTCCTATGTGTCTAGTGTTTCAGGGGTCTGAGTGGTCTGGATATTTGGTATTACCTAGCGGTCTGCAGCCACAGCAGGTGTGCAGTGTTTTACTGGGTGAGCACCACCTTGACGGTAGGCTTGTGCATTTACCCCCATGATTCCAGTGTTTCTTTGGCAGGTGAAGCTGCTTGGAGCCCAAGCCCATTTCTAAAGTATTGTGCCAAGTGCAATACAAAGATTCCTTCTAATTTCAGAGCCACTGTGTAAATGTCTCCAGGCTGTTAAAGGAGGCAGACACCCTTTGTTTTTTGGACATTAAAGCTCCTGTTCCTAGCAATCAGCCATTACCTATGACTTCCCTGAGATCAGGGGTCAGGGCTGTGAGCCTTGCAACCAGTGACGCTGCAAAAATCTAGTACAGATTTGGAGCATGAAGTAGAGGAAGAGTCAAAGAGCCCAAAGTTTAAGGTATCATTGCACTATGTAGAGGAGGTTTTAGGGGCCATTTGAGACCTTGGAGATGAAGGAAGAGAGGTCAACCTTCCAAACATGATCTTGTGTACCAAAGTCTCTAAAAGAATTCTAAGTATTCCCAGTCCATCATGTGGTCTTTTGTAGTGCTTAAAGGATTTGGCAGAGCCTGAAATTCATATCCTGGTCCTTAAAGCAGATTACATAGTACAGTGCTTGTGCTATGTAATCTGCCCCCCCCCCTCTAAACCCCTAAATCTACCACTTCCTGTATGGCCTCTCTAAACGGACCATGATAACCAGGGCAGCTCTGATCACTGTGGTCAAAGTGCCTCCCTCAGTGATAGGCTGCTGTCACCTCTGCTATCCCCCCCCCCTTCCTCTGTCAGCACCCTCTGTTTCGGCTCAGCCCCACCCACCCCTCTGCTATTAAAAAAATAAACCAAGAATTGTCACTGCCAGTCCCTCTATTAGAAGCTGGTATAACACACTGTTAAGCATTTTTAAAAATGAGTGTTGTAAATACCAAAACTTTTTTCTGTCTTCAGGCCGGTCACACGACTTGCGGCTGCTTTCCAGCTCTGGCGGATGGCTTCTGCGGGAGGGGCTGTGATCTCCATCCGATGTCAGCCTGGAAAATCGCATGACTGCTCCTCTGCAGAATACCTGTCTCATAGCTGTAAAGCAGATGCGAGTAACATGACTGGCCTGGTCGCGTGATTTCCCCGGCTGACTCGCAGCCCCTCCCGCAGAAGCCATCTGTCGGAGCTGGAAAGTGTCCGTGAGTCATGTGACTGACCTGAAGACAGCTAAAAATCGGTATTTACAAATAGTTTTTAAAAAATGCTTAACAGTATGCCAGCCTCTAATAGAGGGGCTGGCATAGAATTACAAATGGGTTCACAAACCCTTTAAGGGACTGCATGGACAAAAGGAGACTTAATCCTGAAAAGAGCCTGGGAGAATAGTGTAACCAGCTTGAAAGCCCACCTTGGCCGTGACGTCTGTGGCAGGAAACCTGGGTTTCTGGCTGCCCCAGCTGCAGGATCATGTTAAGAACACTACTAGAGACAAAGATCTCAAGTTTCTGCCTTTCCTTTTCAAAGTGCTGGTTTACGTTGCTGACATGTCTGCTGAATTGGTGAAGCTCTGCTAGAGTGGGGGCCCTGTCGGTGGCAGGCAGAAGAGCTGTTTGGCCAGGGGACTCTGCTTCCAAGTTATGGCTATGCAATCTCCCTTCTGGGGACCACCTGTTTGGAACAGGTCTGACTGCAGTTCTAGAGAACTGCAGACCAGAAGAGAGCTTTCCTAGCTGAAAAGAAGTTCTTTCCAAAGGGGATTTTTTTTTTTCGTGGGCAAAGTGACCTCCATAAGGGAGGGAACAATTGAAAAACACTGGACAGGGCACAAGGGTAGACCGAAGAGCAGCGTCCTTTGGCTCTTGGAATGATTACAGGATGCCAGGAGGATTGGCTACCAAACAATCGAGTATGTACTGAGCATCACTGCCAAGGGCTACACTCTGGCGTTCAACTCGGTCCCAGAGGCTCCTCTTGAGAACTCAAGAGACCCTGAAAAGGCTCAAGCACATCCCATTCTCCTGGGGGAGATTGTGGATCAAGGGGTGCTTATTCCAGTCTCAAAAGAAAGGGGAAGGGTTTCTATTCTCATGTGTTCGTAATTAAGAAGCCATCAGAAGGACAAGAAGCTGACAAGCGACCTCGCTCAAGCTTAACAGCGGCTGAAGGCATTGGGTTGGATACTCAACCTTGACAAGTCCCATCTTTGTCCTACCCAGAGTATCTTTCCCCCCCCCCCCCCCAGGTTGTCTGCTTTACAGACTGTGCTGCCAAAGGAAAAAATCCAGAATCTGAGTGGGCCTCATACAGAACCAACTGGTGTCAATTTGAGATCTAATGTCTGTTCTGGGATTGATGGCATCGTGGAATCTGGCCAACCAATGGGCTAGATTCCATTTTAAGGCCCCGTAAGCCTTTCTTTAATGGCCGAGACAGAAGGACAGGAAGGTACTGCTTCCGATGGCAGTGAAAAGAGCGTGGTGGAGGAACTACGCACATTTGAGTTGGACCTTTTATCTGGTCTTTCCTGAAGGCTTACAACAGATGCAAGCAGGGGGGTTGGGAGGCCCATCTAGAAGGCCAACCAGCCCAGGCAATTGGATGCTGGCAGAAGCTCAGGTGTCTGTGAATTGGAGAACTTACAGCAGTAGCCCAGGCAATGTATTTCAGGACCAGGTCAGAGGACACCATGTCCTGTCTGATAACTCCAGTAGCATATGTGAACAAGCATGGGGGCACCAGAAGCCCAACTGTAAGATATTAAATCTGCTCATGGCCAGAATTTAGCCCTGTCTCCAGTTCACTAAAAGGACCAAAATCAAGTGGTGGATTTCCTTAGTCACCAGGAAGTTTCGTAAGAGTGGGAGCTACACCACAAGGTGTTTACTGACAATACCACTTGTAGGGGACTGCAAAAGTGGATCTTTTCTATTCTCTTAATCCACAAGATCCAGCTGTGGAGGATGACGCCCTTCAGAACGAAACCCCCCCCCCCATCTGACTCTCCAAGCTAACCAAGATCCTTCAAGAACAGATTGCACTGTTTTGGCCCAAGGGGGCTTTGTTTTCACAACTTCTCTCCCTTTCAGCAGATCAACCTTGGCCTCTTCTTTCAAGATCCTTCCTGATCCGCCAAGGGCTATTCCACCCTGATCTGGGAAGAGTCAAATGGAGCGACACGAAGTGTCAGGAAAACAGGCACCAGAGCCGTTTACAAGAATGTGTTGAAAGTAACTATTGGTGCATAGTTTTAATATGTACTTGCCTAATATTCTGGAGCTCTTACAGCAGGGGGTGGAGAAAGGACTAGTACTTTGACGGTACAGATAGCAGTTCTGTCTGTATCTTGATTGTTTACAAAGATGCATGCAAAAGAACAAAAGAATCTAGGTTTTTTGAGCCACTACATGAGGCTTTTCTACACTGTTTAATGTTGAAGCCGGTCTTCTTAGTGGCCATTACTGCACAATGAATAGGAGGTTCAGGCTGTGTCAGCCTCTTCTAAGGATTATGGATGACAGGGTAATCTTGCAAACAGACCCAAGTTTCAGTCTTTCACAAGTCCCAAGACATGCTGCCTTCATTTTGCATTGTGCCTTACAACTGTAAGGAACAATTTAGCTACCTGGGTGTTAGGTGTTAAAATATCTGGAGGTCACAAAGCAATTCAGGTCTTCAGCTGCCTGTTTTGTCTTGTACATGGACAAGCAAAAGGGGAAACAAGCATCCAAGAACACCTTGTGGCCAGGTGGGTTAAGTAGGCCATTGTGGCATGCAACTCTTTCCACCACAAGAGCTAAGGGCACATTCTACTAAGGCTTTGTGAGCAGAGGGCTGGCACTGCCCTGGAGCAGATATGCAAAGCGGCAATATGGTCATGGTTTTTCACCTTTGTCCAACACTTGTCTGGACTCCATTTTCAGCCAGGACCAGGCTTTTGGGAACAAGGTCCTCACAACTTTTGCCCATACCCCCTAGTCTGGTGAGTACTTGTTTATCCTCAAGGGCTGGCCTGGAAGTCAACTGGGCAAAAAAAACCATAGTTGGACTTATCGGGAACTGTTTCTAGTAGTCTTCCAGGACAGCCGCCCTCCCACCCCATGTTAATTTGTGGGTGCTCTTCTGTGGCATGCTTTTCAGATCTGTCCTTCAGTTCTCATGGATAACTGAGCATGGGCCTGAGGGACTGCCTTCAGTGCTGATGAGCAACATGTTTCCTGATTGGAGGGAGCTCCATCTCTCAAGCACTGTCCAAGACTACTATAAACTAGGGCTGTTACTGATTGAAATTTTCATGTTCGATTTAATTTTTTTTTTTTTTTGACTAATTTCGATTAATTATAACACACATACAGATCCAACTACTTTTAGCTGATTTAGCACCAGTGTTATGGCAACAGCTGAAGCCAGACATGGTGGGGCATGGCTAGGATGTCACACGTCATAATCTCGGCCTTGCTATGCCCATAATCGCAGCCTCACTGTAGTCAGTGCCTGGATTAGTCTGCAGGCATCTCCCGCTGTGTCTCCTGAGCTGAGTGTGAAAACTTTGGCCATGCTGTGAGAAGTCCCGCCCTCCTAGATCAGCTTGTGCGATGGACAGCACACTGCTTCTATCACACAAGCTGATCTAGGAGGAGGGGTGGGACTTTTCTCACAGTGCAGCCAAAGTTTTCACACTCCTCTCAGACACACAGTGGGAGATGCCCGCAGACTGTATAACATATGGAGGAGGGAGCGGAGCGCTGCAGCCACAGCTTGGCCCAAAGCAGCCCCAGGGCAGGCAGCCTACCAATCAAAAAAATGTGATCAATCAAAAAATAACAATTAATCGAGGAATTCATTAATTTCCGCAGCCCTACTAGAAACTGTTACTGGGTAAGCCTAACGTTCTGTTTTTTTTTTTTTGTATTGCCACCTCCTTGACACTGCAGCTCAGTGGGGGTTTTAGTAGCAGGCAATGCTAAGACACTGCTACACAGGTCCTGCAGTGTGGTGGGGAACTAGTAACGAGCAGGAGGTAAATGCCCTGAGAGCAGGTCATAGCAAAGGACCATGGTTTGGCAGCCTTGCTGGCAGAACTACAGGGTCAAACAGAACCTGACAGCAGAGATTTCTTGTGGGGCAATAGGTTGCAGCAGTACTTTGAGGCACTGCCTGGTCACAGCAGTATTGGCCATGCAAACACACCTTTCCTTGTGGGGGGCAGTAATACACCAGCATTTTAGAGTATGCAATTTCCTGGTGTAACAGTGCACTGTTTCTGGCACAGTGCCCTCTTGGCTGACTGGGACTGTTTCCAGAAAGGGTCTCAATTTATTTTCTGGTGGGCCAATGTCTCCCTGATGGCAGAGGATGGGGATATCTTGCAAGTCCTTGCTGCTCCTCTATCTTGGAGTAATTCTGGTTCCAGAGCACACAGGTTTTCCAGTTTCTACTCGGATCTCTTCACAGGTTCCAAAATTAAATGGCTGTGCTTCCCTTCTGGATCTAAAGAGACTGAGTTTCTCAAACACAAGTTCAGATGTAATCTGCAGTTTCCTGACATCGCTGAACATCAGATACTTGCCTGCACGTTCCAATCCTTCCACCCCACAAAAGGTTCAGCAGTTTGCCATGGACTGCCATTTAAAATTGTGGCCCTGCTGTTTGGCCTTTCCACAACTCCCAAAGTATTTCGCCAAGGGTTCTGACTCTGGTTTGGGGGCTCCTGCGTACCAGGCTTAACTGTTATGGGTATCTGGAGGACTTGAGGAAGCAGTCCTGATTCTCTGCTGGAGACAAGTGTCTCACACTGCACTCTGGAGAGGTTTTGGGTAGTACCTGAATTTGCAACATTCAGCCTTGGCCCAACCCAGCAGTTGAAATAATTTTTTGGCCTTTGTAATAGTCTTGGCGAGAGATTTCCTTTTGTACATGTCTGGCTTTGAGGGCTGGGGTAGACTTTTTATTTATTTTTTGCCCAAGACTAGAATAAATACTGGTTTGCTCTTGCATTAGGGCTCTGGGAAAGATGGTAGCCTCCTCAACGCTCCCCCTGCCAAACCGCATTGAATGATGGGTGTGTCCAGAGTTCAGTGGGAGGATCTTGATGGCCATAAATGTGCGTCGTGCAGGGTTTAGGGATGTACTGTGCAGGGTTCATCTTTCACAGGCTGTCTGCACAGCTGGAGGTGGCAGAACAGTTCCATGTTCTTGCTGGAAAAAGCCCTGGGTGCAAAGGCCATGTGAGCTGGATTCAGCCCTCACAGGCCTTGTTTGACACATGTGCAGTGGAGGGATTCTGTCAACTGGTGGATCTCATCAGATGCTGGAGATGGAAAAAAATTGTTGCTTTTCTCCTGGAGGGTTCTGACATTAGCCAGCCTCATGGACTTGTGGTTGCCTTCTGGATAATTTCTCAGCCATTGGAACTTGCTTACTGCAGCAGGGGTCATTGGCCCATCAACATCCTGGGACTGAGGGCAATTTGCCATTCCCTAGTGCACTAATGCAGCTGAAGGGTCTTCTGTAAGGGTCCCATCAAACAATGTATGCCTTTCTGCCATTTTTCTTGTACAAAGAGTTTTATTGAAGATGTATATCAACAGAATAGTACAAAACAGTGATGGATACATCTAGAATTAACAGGTATAAGACTGCCGGTATCCGGCAAGTAGAACTGACATTCAAAGCTTAAACCCAGGTCTCAGGCAGCTCAAGGCCGAGGCCAGGCGACATACTAAGGAGAGTCTTCATCTCGTGTTTACTAGCCTAGCGGTAAACTGCAAACACAGAATATTATGTTTGCAAACACTCTTGAACATTTAAAGTATGCCTAGCGAGATGTTATGGTAATACGTAACATTGCATTAATGAAAAAAGAAAAAAAAAATCAGATTAAATTGATTAACCTCAAAAAAGATAACATATCATTGTATGGAGTAACTTTTTTCCCTTTTCTTTTTTTCTTTCCCTTGCTTTTCTTTCTTTTCATTACTGTAAATATCCAGTCTCTGTAGACTTAAGCCCAAGGGCCTGAATAAGGAGAGAGGAATTGAGAGTGGGGGTAGAGGGGGGTGAGAAGGAAAAAAAGGGGGGTGGGGGGACGGAGGCTCATTATAGGGAAAGAAGCGTTGGGTCAAATCTTGATGGATGATTATGGGTCACCCAGGGTTGCCATATCCTGAGGAATTTATCATGCGTGTCCAATAATATGGCCGTAAGCTTCTCGTTTACCATGATATCATTCAGACAGTTTTTAACTGCCTCAAAACTGAGGTTCGGGGTTTTCCAGGCCCTTGCTATGGTCAATTTAGTTGCGGTAAATATATGTGCTACTAATTGGCGTTCAGGACGAAGTTCTGCAATCGGTTTCCATAAAAGGGCTTCAAAAGGGTCCCGTTTTTTTATAGTGGTATTAAAAAGATTGCGTAGTAGTGCGTATACCCTGACCCATAATCTGCAAACCCTGGGACAAGTCCACCAGATATGTGCCATCGTGCCCTCCTGTGAGCACCCGCGAAAACAGAGGGGGGAATAAGGTGGGATGAAGCGTGCTAATCTAGCCGGGGTATAGTACCATCTATAGAAGACTTTGCAAGCATTCTCCAAAAAGAGAACATTCTTGGAGCATTTAGATAGCATAATAGTCATACCTTGCCAATCTTCCGGGTCTAATTGTTTTCCAAGTTCGGCCTCCCATTGAAGATGATAGGATCTCAATGGTGGTATCTTGGAATTATAGCACTATATATGAGGGAAATCAGACCCGAGGATTGGGGGCGAGATCTACAAAGGCTTTCAAATGGGGTCATAGTAAAGGGGGCCGAATGGGATTTTATAAGCTGTTGGAGAAAATGCCTAATTTGCAGGTAACTGTAATGTTCCTTAAAGGGGATATCGTGTGAGGAACATAAAGCCACGAAAGGGATGATCTTGGTTGGAGTGAATAGCGAATGGACATCTGTGAAGCCATTATCAGACCACCATTTAAACTGCAATGGATTATCACAACCTGGTTGAAATAAAGGGCAGTGGAGGAGACTAAGTAATGGGAGATGAGGAGAAATTAGGCCTGCTGAGTACTTAACCGCATCCCACAGTTTAAGGGAGTGAGTCAGACAGGGACCTATGGTAGCGGGGCGATGTGCTTTAGGAAGCCATGGAAGAGAAGCTAGAGGTGTTGGGTGTGCGTCGACTAAATCCATGGTGGCCCACAGTGGCATTTGTTTCTCATGAAGGTGAGATATTGGGGCGATACCCGCAGCTGTATAATATGCTTGCAGATTAGGAACTGATAGGCCACCATTGATTCTGCGCGCGTAAAGTACCTGTCTCTTGATCCTGGGTTTTTTGGGGCCCCATATAAACTGCATAGTTTTACGTTGATGTATTCGAATGATATGAGGGGGCACATGGACTGGTAGAACTCTAAAATAGAGCAGTTTAGGGAGGTACGTCATGCGTACTGTCACTATTCTGCCGAACCAAGAAATCGGGAGTGTGGACCAAGAGGCAAGCATAGCCTCCAGCTTTCGGAAAAGCGGAGGAAAATTGGCTTGGACAAATCCCGGGTACCTCGGAGTAAGTTTAATACCCAAATAGGGTAGTGAGGTTAACCACTGGAATGAGAATGCCGATTGTAGGGATTCTAGTTCCAGGGCCCAGAGGTTGATAGACATTGTTTTAGATTTTGCTGGGTTAACTGAAAGGCCTGAGAATGAGGCGAAGGAGTCTAAGAATAAATTGGGGAGGGAGATTCTGGGTTTAGTAATGGTTAATAAAATGTCATCCGCAAACGGTGACAATTTGTGCGCAGTGCCTGCTACTTCTACTCCTGATATATCTGGGTGAGAGCGTATGGCCTCTGCCAGGGGTTCAAGAGCTAGTAATAAATAAAAGTGGGGAGAGCAGGCATCCCTGACGTGTTCCCCTCTTAATAGGGAAAGTGGGCGATTTCATATCCATAGTAACGCACTGATATATGGCTGAGACTAGAGGTCGGCCGATATATCGGCCGATATTTGGCTTTTTTTACTTAATCATCGGCAGATTGTGCTGATAAAAAAAGCCGATTATAACTTCAGCGGGACTTGCAAGTGACTTCTGTAATAGAAGTCAGTGCAAGTTGTCTGAAGTTTGTCTTCTCTCCTCCCTGGGCAGCCTGCCAAGTCTGATAAGAAACATTGTATCTCTTCTTGGTTCTTTTATCAATAGACTGAACTCCATGTGTAGAAGTTCTCAGTTTAACCATTTAAAGACTAAATCTTTTCTGACACTTGTTGCTTACAAGTAAAAATCCTGTATTTTCTGCTATAAAATCACTTTAGACCCCCAAACTATATATATATATATATATATATATATATATATATATATATATATATATATATATTATATTATATTTTTTAGCAGAGACCCTAGGGAATAAAATAGCGGTTGTTGCAATATTTTATGTCATACAGTATTTACGCAGCGGTCTTTCAAACGCAATGTTTAAAAAAAAAAAATACACTAATGAAATTTAAAAAAAATAAGCAGTAAAGTTAACCCATTTTCTTCGTCCAAGTTTTGATTACCTGTTTTTGTGTATTTAATATTTTAAGATATAGTTATATTTTTTTAATCTAAATTCTACATACAAGTGAACTGATTGGAGGTTTGTTTTGTTTGTTAAATGTATAAATGTAAAAAATTTTCTGTATTACTTCAGGCTGCTCTCACACTGGAGCGGGCAGGCGTTGACGGTAAAACGCTGTTAGTTTTAGCAGTGCTTTACCGTCATTTTAGCGGCGCTATTCGGCTGCTAGTGGGGCGCTTATAACCCAGCTAGCGGCCGAGGAAGGGGTTAAATGTGCCCATGAAGCGCTGCTGCCGAAACGCTTTGCAGGCGCTTCGGCAGCGGTGCGCATTCATTTCAATGGGCAGGAGTGGTGGAGGAGCGCTATACACCGCTCCAAAGATGCTGCTTGCAGGACTTTTTTTTTAACCTCCTGCCAGCGCATCGCCTCAGTGTGAAAGCACTCGGGCTTTCACACTGAGACTGCAGGGGAGCCGTTTTACAGGCGCTATTTTTAGCCCAAAAGCGCCTGAAAAACGCCCCAGTGTGAAAGGGGTCTAACTGTTAGATTTTATGAGATGAAGGGGGAAAAAAAGGGAAAAAAAAAAAATCGGCATCATATATCGGCCATCGGCCACCGCGATTTCTAAATATCGGCATCGGCCAGAGAAAAACCCATATCGGTCGACCTCTAGCTGAGACCCAACTCAAAAAGGAGGTGCCGAAACCGTAGTGAGTGAGAACCTGTGTCAAATAGGGCCAGGATAAGGTATCAAAGGCCTTATTGACATCTAAAGAAAAACATTGTCTCCAGGGACCTTTCATGAGCTATATGTTGGATTTGGAGGAGTCGTCTAATAGCATCTCCTGCCTGCCTACGGGGGACGAATCCCACCTGATCCTTTTTTATCAGGTGCGGTAGAAAGGAATTCAGGCGGTTGGCCAGAATTTTCGTCAATATCTTCATGTCAATATTAAAGAGATTGGCTGAAAATTTGCCCAGGAGGAATGGGCCTTATCTGGCTTAGGGATCATCACTATATTGGCTGTCAGCAAATCTGGTGTAAATGTGTGACCTCCTTTGACCGAGTTATACATAGCCACTAGGTGTGGGGCCAGAACCTCTGCAAATTTTCGGTAATAGAGCGGTGAAACCGTCTGGGCCTGGTCTTTTGCCCACTTTTAGTTCCTTAATGCACTGGAGAACCTCAGAGACCTGTATGTCCCAATCCATTAGGGAGATGACCTTTCTGCCATTTTTATAGCTCCTACCTAATTTGCATTGCAGTACTGAAGGAATCCCAGTGTTTCCAACACTGGTCTTGGCCCAGGAGAATTTGGTATTCTGATATTGAACATGTTGGCAGACAATCTTTTTATTGACCCAACCTTCTGTTGCAAGGGCCAATGTTTAACCACTGGATTAACAGCATGGCTGTTTATGGCCAGGGATCTGAGCCTGGGGAGTTGCTTTAGTCATTTCTACCATACTGAAGGCTTGGCGGTGGTCTAGCGGGGAGCATCAATAGCTTCAAGAAACTATTAGTTAAGCACCTGAATGACCACAACATACAGGGATATACAATGTAATACTGACACATAATCACACATAGGTTGGACTTGTGTCTTTTTTCAACCTCACCTACTATGTAACTATGAGAGCGATAAAGGAATATTTCTCAGTTGTTCATTGACACACTGCTCCATTATTCAGAACCATAGGGTTAGATCGCCCCTCTACAGGAGTAGAACACTAGGCAGAAAAGACTTGGCTATGCCTATGGGCAGTCCTAGGTGATATACACCCTCCGCTATTTTTTTTCTTATTTTTTTTCTTTCTGCCTAGTCAGGACCTAGTTCCCTGCTGGGATCTCTGGTCCTGGCAATTTGTTTTTGCTTTTTAAGCTACTTTTTTTTTTTTTTTTTTTTTTTTTTTTTCCTCTTGGGTTTGTTACCTGTGCACTTGCTGGAGCCCCTCTCCTTCCCTGGAGTGGCCGGTCCCTCAGGGGTTCTCCACATTCTCCCTCCACCCTCCAGGTGAAGCCCAGGCCTCTGGCTTAGGTGCTTCCGACACATTATCCACCCCTCCCCTCCAGGGTTGTCACTATGGGTGGGTACACCTTGGCACCTGATCGTTGGGTGACCAGGCATCCGCAGATCCGCACCCCCTGTGGCGGCCCTCCACTAATTTAGGCTGCGGCTTACCGAGCACTTGCGGAGGGTGGCTGAAAATTTAGGCCGTGGCTTTTGCGGTCTACCAACCGGGTGATATGCAGGGTGGCCCTCCTTCCTTGGCTCTAGCCTGGTCCGGTCCCCTATTGGGCCTGTGCACTTGTGGTGGGCGGCTGAAAATTTAGGCCTTGGCCTGCTAGTCCACACGGCCACGCCGGATGCCTTCCAGAGGGATGGCACTGTGGGGGCTCTGAGGGTGACCCCCTTTTGGGGGGTTTTTAAGTGGGCCATCCATAGGTGCCCAATGTGAGGGGCCTTAGTGGATGCCTCCTATGAGGGGCCTCAGCCAGTGGATGCCTCCTATGAGGGGCCCCTACCCAATCTGGTCCAATACCCATTAACTGTCTCGCATGGCAAAAGTGTTCCCTTTTCCCCATTTCGGACTATTTGTAAAGACTGGGAGTGGCCAACCTGTTGGCATCGCAGCTTAACGGAACAGTACTGAGGTTTCTGGCAAGGTCACAGGCTCCTCTAGACATTGCAGATGCTCTGGTGGGGCCGGTAGAGTCAGACCTACGCCTCCAAGATTTTTCTACAGCTTTTTGTTGATTCTGGTCATTCTAGTGGGCCCGGATGGTCTTGGTACGCCGACCTGGTGCGCTTGGTCACTGATGTCCCTTGGCAACTTCCTCAGGGAGGTTCTACTGTCCCCAGGGCTGAACTTCCATCCTGCTTCAGTCGCTGGCTTTTGAAGGCCTGGCTGTTATGAGCCAGGTGCTGAAGTTACGATGCTGCTGAAGGCTAGGAAGCCTTCCTCTGGGAAGATTTACCACCGGACATGGATAGCATACATATCCTGGTGTGAGGCGCTTGCCATTTAACCACGTTCTCTCGGTGGCTCAGATTTTGACCTTCACAGGGGGGTTGAGCAGAACTTGGCGAGGTGTTGGCCTTAGCCGGTTCCTTTGGCATCCCCTGGACTTGCACTCCCTGGTGCGTACTCATAATCAAGGGGTTTGACATCTGCCTCCACCGGTGTGGTCGCTTCTACCACTATGGGATCTATTCTTGGTGTGTTCGGCTCTACATGAGCCTCCCGTTCGAAATATTCAGGAGGTTCCTCTGCTTGTTCTGTCCCAGAAAGTGGCTTTTTTGGTTGCTATCACCTCTGCTCCCAGTGGCAAACTGTAGGTGTTACCATGTCATACTAACTTGGTGATCCACAAAGATGAAGTGGTTCTTCACCCTTGTCTGTGGTTCCCTCCTCTGCTTCCTTTTGACTAAGGATGTATACACTACTGAAGTCGGAGCAACTTCAGTAGTGTACATTAAGACAGCTCTCATTCACTTCAATGGAATTTCTTATGTCCTGCGACTTGGGGTGACTTGAATGACAAGTCGGATCCCAAGTTGCTGTAGTGTGAACCGGCACTTAAGGAAAAATATCACACACAATGTATCTATAATAATCAAACCAAAAAATTGTGTACCAAACAAACTTGCAGATATTGCACTAGTACCATCTGGGAAATCACTAATATGGATACATATACACTTGACTATACTACATGAGAGTCTGTATTCAAAGTTGATCTTCAAAATATATTTCCTGTATCCAGTTCCGTATATTCCCATTGAGTCTACGAGAAAAAGCATAAAGGTGTATTTTCAGCTAATTTTATAGCTAATTTTTTATAAGAACAAATACAAGTCAGTCTCTATTCATTCTGTTAGGATATAGACTGTAACTTCTTAATCCACCATATCTCCCTTTTTAAGTATCCTGTCCACCCCTCTTATCCCTAAAAACTTCCTCCAAAACCATAAACCGAAGGTCAGAATCGTGATGTCCCTGTTCCAGGAAATGTCGGGATACTGGTAAACCAGGTTGTTTGTGTCTGATTGTACCTCTGTGTTGGGCTAGTCTGTCCTTAATTTTTGGTTGTCTTTCCGACAAATCAATTTGCAGGGGCATGTGAGGATGTAAATCGCGTATGAGGCTTGACATGTATGGAAACCATTACAAACCTTTCCCCACTATGGGGGTGTATATAATCACCTTTTTAAGTAATAAGTTACACTGGATGCAGTTAAGACAGGGATAACATCCCTTTCTCTTCTTCTCCAAAAATGTCATTTTAGTTTCCTGTGTCCTAGCCTTTTATTCCGATCTAACTAGGGAGTCCCTCAAGTGTTTTATTAAAGCCTATAGGCTTTAATAGGAACCTGTTGAAAAATGTCAATCTGCGGGTAAGCACATTTCAGGAGTGCCCAATGATTCTTAATGATTCTAAAATTTCACTATAGCTGTTATACTGGAATGAAAAAGGTAATCTTTGTTTCCTAAATATGGTCTCGCCCCCCCTCACGTTGCAATTTTAAAGCCTCCTGTGAGGTCATCCTCGATGGATACTTTAGGTCCCTGAATTTCTGGCACATTTCTTCCAGTCTAATTTGTCTGATACATCACTGACTGTTTCACCCTTATTAATTGGCTCCTTACAATTGATCGAAACACATGTGGTGAATGGTAACTGTCGAACAATAAGTTGGTTTCTGTCAGTGGGTTTTATATAGATAGGAATTAATCTGATTTCTGATCTATATAAATCCTTGTATTAGATAAGGGAACTGATTTGCCACCAATGTTAATTTTAAACTGAATCTCGGGACAGAATGTATTCAACATTTCATCAAATGCCTTTATATAAGACTTGATGTTGCCCCCATATCGCAAACACGTCATCTACGTAGCGCCACCAAGTGGCGCAATGCCTCTGAAACAGTTAATTTGAAAAAATGTTTGCTTGAAATCGCTCATGAATGCACAAGCATATGGCGGGGCAACATTTGAGCCAATCACAACCCCATTACGTTGCGCAAAAAATTGATCTTTAAACAGAAAATAGTTATTAAAGAAGTTTTTCAAATGACACAATCTGAACCTCAAAATATTCATTACTATTCCTGATTAGTCCTATTGCCACATCAATGACACTCTAATGTGGGCTGGCAACATCCCATGTTACCAGAATCTCATCTCCATGACATTGTGAATTTTCCCAAATTTTGTGTAGGAAGTCATTAGTATAAATGTAGGACCTGGTGTTCTTCACCAGGGGGGACAGAATTTTTGTCCAGAAATTGGGCTGTGGGAACAGACTCTTCCCAAGATTATGGGAAGTTCTGGTGGTAATTGACTGTCTTTATGTGTTTTGGGCATTGTATACATTACTGGAATCCATGTGTGTGTGTGTGTGTGTGGCAACAAGAATTCAAAGAGATCACAAGAGATAATCCCCTCTTTCAATGCTGGCTTCAAGATATTTTCCAATAGTTTTCTTACACCCCAAGTAGGATCACTAATCACCTTTTTGTACACTGCTTAATCATTTAATTGCCGAAAATTAAAATATATACATTTTATGCAAAGTGGTTGGAGGGAAGCTTCAGAATGGCAAAGATTTTATTACAAATTATGTGAGCAGACTGTAGTTCCTCTTTAACAGGTAAACTTTTTTTTTTTTTGCGCCATTTTTAATTTCCCAGGTCAGTCGACTTTAAAGTTTGTGTGCCTCCTGAAATGATCAATGCATATCCGTGTATTATCCAAAGACCTAGTGGTTTTGTTTGTGGACACCAGACAATCTCAGGAGTTTCTATTTAAGTCCTCCCAGAACCATGCCTGCTAATCAGATGGGGGTAAAGAGCCAATCACAGGAGCTCTTTATCACGTGATCAGCTGTGTCAATCACAGCTGATCATGATTTATCTGCTTTCCATTCTGCACACTGTCACAGGGGGAGGATAGAGCCAGTAACTGGCTAGTGTGAAGGGACATCTACACTGTTCAGTACAGCCTCACCAGTGCTGTTTCAGTGCCCACCAGTGTCCCCTCATCAGTGCACATTAAAAGATTGCCTGTTTGCAAAATGTTATAACTAACTAAAACGTGGGGTTTGTTCAAAATTTTTGGTCTATTTTCGTTTAGCAAAAAATAGTGGTGATTAAATTCCAAATTGATTTGTGTGGGGGAAACTCCTTCATATGGGTACAATGCTTCTTGACCATGCAAATGTCATTCAAAGTACGACAGCGCTGAGAGCTGAAAATTGGGCTGGCCATCTTTTTAATTAAAATGGTACACTCCTGCTCTGTACAGCGGTAATGCAGCGTGGCCCTGATCCGCCTTTTGTCAGGTCCCCCAACGGCAATCCTGACTCTTCCTCTACGTGTCCCCATAGCAAGCCGCAGGGCAGTCTGCGCACTCTCAAACTGAGTCTATGAAGCAGTCACTGCATTTGACAGCAGCAGGAACAAATGGCTCCTGCTGCTGCTTCAGCGCTGTGTGAAGAATAGATGCAGTCGTGCATAGCGCTTGATTTATTTTTTAACGGTAAATGTTTTTTATTTATAAGAATTATATATATCTATCATGACACAGTACTTGAACATCAAGCGTATGCAATAAGTCACAAGGTCTGAATTGACAATATAGTTACAGCTAGCAGTTATTCATTCAAGCATACAATGACATCTAGTAGTTAAAGCATTTTAGCAGTCATATTCCTAGTAGCATTGACGGATCATAGGAGTGGAAAGGGCAGGGGGGGGGTTCAGGGGGGAGAGTGGAGGAGGGAAGGGGCTATATAAATCCCACACCAGAATAACATTGCTATGTAGCTGCTGCCGCAAGACACTATGGGATAGTCAGATCACCGGGGAATACGAGCTGCCCCGGGTCTCCTATCCATGTGCATCAACCCATTGAGACCAGAGTTTATCAAATTTTTTAGGGCAACTTCTACTCTCATATGTCAACTTGTACAAGGGTAGGACAGAGTTTATCGTGGTCATCCACTTATGTTGCGGGGGGGGTGGGGGTGGCGGCTTCCCCCAGAGAAGAATCTCCCGTCTGGCATAGTATAGAGCATAGAACAGGAACAGTTTGTCGTGTCTGGATGCTTCAATGTTTTCCATATTGCCTAGTAGCGCTAAGGCAGGGTCCAACCTAAGGGACCAGTCCCAAAATGTGCCCAGGACTTCTATCACTCCCACCTGGTATGGACGTAGCACGGGGCACAACCATACCATGTGAAAAAAAGTTCCAGGAGCCACACCACATCTGGAGCAGAGAGCGTTCGTTCCGGATATATACTGGCTAGCCTCACTGGGGTATATGCCCTATGTAGTAACTTAATTTGAATGAAGCGATCCCTTGCTGAGATCATTTTTGTGGTATAGTCAGACACTCTTCCCAGCTCTGGGATGTCAGTCTTCCATTTATTAAAAACCTTAGTCAGGGATGTCATATGTGCTATTGAAAGGTAAAAGTAGAGGGAGGACAGGGGTTTGTCCATGACTTTAGCAATGAGCAGTCGTTCAACTGCGTCAGTCTGAAGGGTCAGCGGGCCAGGGAACTGGGCTTGTACCGCATGTTTAAGTTGATGGTACCTGAACTTCATGGAAGCAGGGATATTATGTTTAGCTTTCAGTGTTTCAAAGGAGGAAAAGGACCCTTCATGGTAGATATGTTTTAATAGTTACTATCCCCCTGACCGCCCACAATTGAGGGTCCGGAAGCCCATAGAGGTGTGATAGCAGGGGAATACCCCACAGGGACATATGGGGGTGATGACCGAATCTGACTTATAAATGGCTCTTGCCTTTTGCCATACCTGTATGGTTGTGCACATTAACCGCTTCAGCTCCGGAAGATTTTACCCCCTTCCTGACCAGAGCACTTTTTGCGATTCGGCACTGCGTTGCTTTAACTGACAATTGCGTGGTCGTGCGATGTGGCTCTCAAACAAAATTGATGTGTGGGTTTTTTGTTTTTTTTTCCCCCACAAATAGAGCTTTCTTTTGGTGGTATTTGATCACCTCTGCATTTTTTTTTTTTTTTTTATAATCTTTTGCGCTATAAACAAGAGCGACAATTTTAAACGCATTATTTTTTTTACATTTTGCTATAATATCCCCCAAAAATATATAAAAACATTTTTTTTCCTCAGTTTAGGCCTATCGTATTCTTCTACATATTTTTGGTAAAAAAAATCACAAGCGTTTATTGGTTTGCGCAAAAGTTATAGCGTCTACAAAATAGGGGATAGTTTTATGGCATTTTTTATAATTTTTTATTTTTTTTGACTGGGACGTTATGGTGGACATGTCGGACATTTTTGACACATTTTTGGGACCATTGTCATTTATACAGCAATCAGTGCGATTAAAAATGCACTGATTACTGTGTAAATGACACTAGCAGTGAAGGGGTTAACCATTAGGGGGTGGGGAGGGGTTAAGTATGTCCTAGGGGAGTGATTCTAACTGTGGGGGGGGGGGGGATGGGCTGTCACTACACTGATGACTGCTCCCGATGACAGGGAGCTGTGATCAGTAACACTTGTCACATCAGCATCTCCCCGTTTGTCCTCTCCGTGAGGCGATCGCGGGTATCCCCGTGGCAATCGAGTCCGCGGGACCTGCGACCCAACTCACGGAGCTCCCAGCCAGCGCTCACGCAATCGCACGGCGGGGAATTCAAATGGACGTACCTGTAAGTCCATTTGCCCAGCCATGCCATTCTGCTGATGTACATCGGCATGCGCTGGTCGGGAAGTGGTTAAAGACGTTACGAGAGTGGGCCTTGGGCCCTCTGTAGGGTAGGTTGGTTAACGCCGTATAGGATACCAGGATGGCCGCCTCAAGGGTCACTGCAGGGTTCTGTCTGGGCTGGTCAAGCCACCACCGGACAGTTACCAGGACTGCTGCCCAAAAGAGCTGGAAATGTGGCAACGCTAGTCCTCCCTGGGACAGGGGGAGCTGGAGTATCCTCCTTGCCAGTCTCGGAGCTTTCCCAGCCCAGACAAAAGTGGAAACAATGGAATCCAATTTTTGAAAAAAGGATTTGGGAAGTGTTCCTGAAAAAGTGTGTGAACTTGGGGAGATAGACCATTTTTACCAAGTTCACTGTGCCCACTCTAGACAGGGTCCTCCAAAGTTGGCATTTCTTGCCAAATTGGGTCAGGAGGGGGGAGAGGTTGTTCTCCATGTAGGATTGGGGGGACTCTCTAACAATTACCCCAAGATATTTAAATTCATCTACCCATTGGAGTGGTGTGTTGGTAGCCACCCTGGGACCCAAGCGATTAAGGGGGAAAAAAGGACTTATCCTAGTTGGCGCAAACCCCAGAGTATCTGCCGAATTGATCTATTATCTCAAGTGCAGAGCTCGGGGAGGATCCTGCGTTGGCCAAGTACAGCAGGGTGTCGTCCGCGCATAGCTTTTTTTTTTTTTTTTTTTGCGCCACCACACCCGTATCCCCTTCTGCAGCTAAGTCTATATGGGTAAATAACCTACGAATATTGATGTCCGTTCCTCTGCCCGGCATAAAGCCACACTGATCCGGGTGGACTAAGGCCGTGATCACCCGGCTCAGCCTGGTCGCCAAGATTTTGGCCAGTAATTTGGCATCCACATTGATCAGAGAAATTGGGCGATAGGACTTGCAGCGTTCGGGATCCTTAGCCGGCTTAGGGATGACCACTATCACTGCTTCTGACATGGAAACCAGCAGGATCCCATCCCTCAATGAGGCCAGGAGCATGGAGTGACATTTGGGGGCCAGTTCCTCTGCATACATTTTGGTAAAATTCTGTGGGGAATCCGTCTGGGCCTTGTGTTTTCCCGGCCTGGAGTGAGGAGATGGCCTGGTGTACCTCCTTGAGGGTAATGGGGGAGTCAAGTTGGTCTCTATATGTTTCAGTCAGAACAGGGAAGTCTACATTTGAAAGGTGTATATATGCAGATCCTCCATAGAGTAGTCAACCCGAGAAGAGTAAAGTTCAGTATAGTAAGACAGGAAGCCCTCATTGATCACCCTGGAGGACGTCTGACCCCATCTCCGTCAACCAGTGATGGGACACTCGTAGAGGCTGACTGTTTAATGACCAACCATGCCAGCAATCTACACCCCCCCCCCCCCCCCCCCCCCGTTCACCCTCTTGAAAGATCCTCTGCGTCTGCTGGAGCAGCTTCTTTTTGGTAAGTGATGTGTGGATCAGCATAACTTCCCTGGTGCTCTCCTGGAGCTTAAGTTCTGGCTCTCCATTTTGAGTATATTGCCGCTCCAAAGAGGCGGCCCTATCCTCGGCCCTGACCTCTACGGACTCCACCAATAAGTGATTGCTAATGCCCTCTTGAGGAGGCCTTAAAGGCATCCCACACTACCGCTGCTGGGGCCGACCCAGGGTTAGTTGCCCAGTAGGCGTCCATTTGTATGCGGAGCCTGGAATTTACCCCCGTGTCAGATCCAGAATCTCAACAACCTCCACAATCCGTGGGAGACCCTTCCAGGGACAGCTTGAGGAGCAGTGGTGCATGATCGGAAATACCCCTTGGAAGGATTGATATCTGCTGCACCCTGGGCAACAGGTCTCCCCGCATACATAAGGTCAATACGTGAGAGAGTTCTGTGAGTGGCAGGTAAAATTTGTCTGAGGGATGTTGCCACCTCCACAGGTCCGTTAGCCCATATGTTTCTGCCCAGACCGATAATTCTGAGGTAGGTTCTCCCGTGGATTTAAAGCGGTCTAGCCCGGGATTAGGCGACATGTTAAAGTCCCCTGTAATCAATAGGTTATCTGTACCATATTTGGCAAGAAGGGGGCCCAGTTTATGGCGTAATCTGAGGCAGGGGGAGGAATAGACACCCACTAGCACTATCTCCAGGCTCTCTACCATTGCATGCATTATTATATATCGTCCATCCGGGTCAAGCACAAGCCCCAGAAGCCGAAACTGCAGGGACTTGCACACAAGTATGCTAACCCCCCTGGCAAAGTTTGAATATGTTGAAGGGTAGTGATGACCAACCCAGGGTTTCTTAAGGCTAAGGATCTTCCTCCCTACCAAGTGGGTCTCCTGGAGGACACAAATATGAGGGTTATGGGATTTTAGGGCTGGAACACCAGTGACCGCTTCACTGGGGAATTAAGACCCCTTGTATTCCCTGAGACCAATGTTAACGATGACATTTAGGTGCCCAATATATCAACAATGGAGAGCATTCGGGGAATGGCCCGACCCGGATGGAACGAAAGCAGTAGACAACCACATTGTACAAAGAGTAGCCCCAGTAAAATTGCAGGTCCAATTGACTGTCAAATACATTTGCACAATAAAACTTTAAAATGAAAACAGTAACAAAACAACCCTCCCTGCCAACCCCCCCCCCCCCCCCCCCCTGAACAGCAGGTGGCTTCTCTTCCCAAAAATGGCATGGCAGCTGCCATGCATCAGGGGTAACGTGTGCAAGAGGCTATTGCAGAGATATATATGTATATATTTTTTATGGTGCTGGTCTCCCAGCAGCAAGCTGGGGGTACAAAACTTGGTGCAGCTATACAAAGATTTCCTGAGAAAAAAAATGTTAAACTTCTGGTTCGGATAAAATGTTCCACAGTGCATGGCAAAGGGGAGGAGGAGGGGGGGGCTGCAGCTGAAAAATCCCCTTTCAAAGTTCCCCTCTGCAGGGAGATACTGGATACTATGTCCCTCTCGCACCCTATGCAGGGGAAGGAAGAGGGCTGGACAAGGGGGGGGGGATTGCCACGTCACCTCAATCCCAGTGTCAAGGGGAGGATTAATAAAACACATCAGGGCAACTATACAAAATTTTCCTGAGAAGTAAAGTGTTAGTATAAACTTCTGGTTTGGGTAAAATGTTCCACAGTGTATGGCAAAGGGGAGAAGGAGGGGAGGGGTGCAGCTGAAAAATCCTGCCAGAGTTCCCCTCAGCAGGGAGATACCGGATACTATGTCCCCCTCGCCCCCTATGCAAGGGAAGGAAGAGGGCTGGACAGAGGGGGGGGAGAGAGGGATTGCCATGTCACCGTAATCCCAGTGTCAAAGGGAGGATTAAAAACAAACCTCAGGGAAATCCAGGTTGCATATAAGCGTTCGATCTGTAAGCTTAGATTTCAACAAAGCTGTAGATATTGTAATGTACTTCATCCCTCATGGATTGTGTCCAGCCAGGAAGACTCCTCCTCAGGCGATGTAAAGAATCTCACCCGTTCTCCATCTTGAACCCGAAGTCTGACAGGGAAAAGCATGCTATACTGTAAGTTTTTGGCGCGAAGACGGGAGCGGACATGGTCAAATGATTTTCTGACTCTGTGTCTCAAGGGAATAGTCTGGAAATATAAGGAGCTTAGCATTCTCAAACTTGAGATCCCCCACACTTCTGGCCTCCCTCAGGATAAGGTCTCTATCTCGGTAATTCAGCAATTTGAAGATGAATGTATGTGGGGGAGCCCCTTGTGGACCTCTAACTGTACAAATCCTGTGGGCCCGCTCCACCACAAACTGAGGGGAGAAGGTAGCACGAGGCAAGAGGGATCGCAGCAGCTGCTCTGTGAACAAAGTAGTGTCCTTCCCCTCTGCCCCCTCAGGTAGACCAATAATCTGCAAGTTGTTGCGTCTGTTGCAATTTTCAGCATCTTCAGCGTGCAATTCTAGGTGTTTGACTCTGATCTTTAATGAATGGGGGTCAGTCGCATGCTCTCTGCACATCTTCAGCGGCAGACACATGGTGTTCTACCTCCGTCACTCTACCCCTGAAGGCATCAATATCTCTCCTGATCAGGCCCAGTTCAATTTAGACACTGTCTATTTTCTCTGTGAGGGCCGTTTTACATCCATTAATAGCTTCCAGGAGCGATGCATGCTCTTGGAGGGGGGGGTCCGAGGAGCTTCAGCCTCTTGACTCGCCCCCTTTCCCGGAGCTGACATGCTGGCAGGGGTAGCTGCGGCCTTGTCCACGGTGTGCTGTATGGTCCCGGGTCTTTTTTGGCTCTGTCAATGCGCTGTGCCCCCTCCTCTGTATCCGGGCATGAGCAGGGACTGCCAGAGGGCAAGATTAAGCTGGTGTGGTGGCAGTTGAGGTCCCAGCACCGCGGGATTGTAGGATTTTTGATCCGGACAGCGGCGCTAAAACATGTTCGCTCCTGTCGCCATCTTGGACACGCCCCCCAGAAACATGCTTTTAACTCTCATTCTGTCAACTCCTCTACAGGATAAAAAGCGTCCATGCCACCAGCTGATGGTGACCTCTGGAGATAGTCCTGCAGGCTAGGTCACATTAACTTCAATGCAGGGAGCAAATTGTCTTCAGAGAGATGAGGGAAACTTCTGTAATGCTGAGTTCTGGTGTAGCAAGATGGCCGCCTTGCAAGACTATGGGATCCGGGCAGCTGCCGCCACCATCCACACCAGTCAGTGAGGAAACCCACCTCAGTCTTCTGCTGGAACACCGCTCTGTCCAGTAGGGGGGGCTCCGGTGGTGGGACGGGGTCCTAATTGAGAGGATTGCAGGCCTCGAGCATCAGCCAAGGTGTACCAAGATGGCCGCCGTGCACGTGCCAGGAAATGGAGACACCAGGCCCTGGATCACACAGTTCAGGCAGGCACTATTAGACAGCACCCTGGCCATGGCAGGGCCTTGGATGGGTGACCAGGCGGATGCTGAAAGGAGATCCACGCCTCTGAAGCCGTGTTGGACCGGCCGCAATGCACTCCAGCAGGACAGCTGGCTCAGGAAACACCAGGGATTCACAGGCCTCGCAAGGCTGGACCAGGCCTTGGCCTCTGGACTGCAGCAGGTATGTGGCAGGTGGGGATGGGTGATGGTCTCTTACCCCTAAACTGCTGGGATTAGGTCTACCCGGGAGGCATCAGGCTGGCAAGATGGCGGCTGTGGGTGTCTGGAATCGGCACTTCCCAGGCGTCCACGGTCAGATCCGCTCCAAAATAACTGCACAGGACACTGCAGGGGACTGAGTTGAGCAGGCTGGTATGTGGTTTGGATGTATGGATGGCGACGAATTATGCTCGCGCTTGATTTATTCCCCCCCCCCCCCCTCTACACAGAAGGGGGAGCATTCATGTGCTTTGCATTCTACTTTACACTTGCTTTACTTGTACTAATCCATGTTTCCATGTATCCATTTGTAATGTCTTACTACTTGGTCAGACTTGAGGTTATGACACAGGAAGGAGTCGACCAGCTGACCTCATTGGCATACACCATGCATCATCTACCCACCCACTCCCAGCTGCATGTTTTTTTAAATGCAGTCGGTGATTCCCTTCTTGCTAAATACACAATATACAATCAGATTGCATAGTGGACAAACACTCAGCTGTCAGTCCTGCTGCCTAGCAGGAACTTATCCCCCCCCCCCAAAGGTGGGGAGATGTGTTGGAACATTTTCACTCATCACACATGGGGTAGCCCATCCACCTGAACGGGCTGCCCTACTCGCAATCACCCCAAAGAAGCTTCTGAACTTTTTTTTTTTTTGAGTGCTTGGTGCGTTTATTACTTTGCCTTTTTGGTGCAGCACATTTCGGAAATGCAAGGAAACGCACATGAATGGAGCCTGTATAAATATGGCTATATAATTGTACAATCCTTTTTAGATTTTCCAAATTTATATAATGGGAGGAAACCCCTATCTAGTCAATCGCACTAATTCTGCAGGCCCTTACGCTACATAGTTGATGGCAGATCTAAAGGAAATTGTACAATTAGATTGTATGGTGGACTTTACAGAACCCAGGAGACCCTTCCCCCTGTTCAATACTACAGCTCTATCCACATAGGCTGTTATCTCCTCTCCTGCACACTTCAAAATGCCAAAAGAGCTATGCAAGATTAAACTTAACCACTTGCCGACCAGCTCCTTCAGATATACATTGGCAAAGTGGCACAGGTGTGCAAAAATGACATACAGTGGCTTGCGAAAGTATTCGGCCCCCTTGAACTTTTCAGGCTTCAAACATAAAGATATAAAATTTTTATTTTTTGTGAAGAATCACCAACAAGTGGGACACAATTGTGAAGTGGAACGAAATCTTTTGGATTTTTGAAACTTTTTTAACTAATAAAAAAATGAAAAGTGGGGCGTGCAAAATTATTCGGCCCCCTTGCGTTAATACTTTGTAGAGCCACCTTTTGCTGCGATTACAGCTGCAAGTCGCTTGGGGTATGTCTCTATCAGTTTTGCACATCGAGAGACTGAAATTCTTGCCCATTCTTCCTTGCAAAACAGCTTGAGCTCAGTGAGGTTGGATGGAGAGCGTTTGTGAACAGCAGTTTTCAGCTCTTTCCACAGATTCTCGATTGGATTCAGGTCTGGACTTTGACTTGGCCATTCTAACACCTGGATATGTTTATTTGTGAACCATTCCTTTGTAGATTTTGCTGTATGTTTGGGATCATTGTCTTGTTGGAAGATAAATCTCCGTCCCAGTTTCAGGTCTTTTGCAGACTCCAACAGGTTTTCATCCAGAATGGTCCTGTATTTGGCTGCATCCATCTTCCCCTCAATTTTAACCATCTTCCCTGTCCTTGCTGAAGAAAAGCAGGCCCAAACCATGATGCTGCCACCACCATGTTTGACAGTGGGGATGGTGTGTTGAGTGTGATGAGCTGAGTTGCTTTTACGCCAAACCTATCGTTTTGCATTGTGGCCAAAAAGTTCGATTTTGGTTTCATCGGACCAGAGCACCTTCTTCCACATGTTTGGTGTGTCTCCCAGGTGGCTTGTGGCAAACTTTAGACGAGACTTTTTATGGATATCTTTGAGAAATGGCTTTCTTCTTGCCACTCTTCCATAAAGGCCAGATTTGTGCAGTGTATGACTGATTGTTGTCCTATGGACAGACTCTCCCACCTCAGCTGTAGTTCTCTGCAGTTCATCCAGAGTGATCATGGGCCTCTTGGCTGCATCTCTGATCAGTCTTCTCCTTGTCTGAGCTGAAAGTTTAGAGGGACAGCCAGGTCTTGGTAGATTTGCAGTGGTCTGATACTCCTTCCATTTCAAAATGATCGCTTGCACAGTGCTCCTTGGGATGTTTAAAGCTTGGGAAATCTTTTTGTATCTAAATCCGGCTTTAAACTTCTCCACCAGTATTACGGACCTGCCTGGTGTGTTCCTTGGTCTTCATGATGCTCTCTGCGCTTTCAACAGAACCCTGAGACTATCACAGAGCAGGTGCATTTATACAGAGACTTGATTACACACAGGTGGATTCTATTTATCACCATCAGTCATTTAGGACAACATTGGATCATTCAGAGATCCTTGCTGAACTTCTGGAGTGAGTTTGCTGCACTGAAAGTAAAGGGGCCGAATAATTTTGCACGCACCACTTTTCAGTTTTTTTAATTGCTAAAAATTTAAAATATCCAATAGATTTCGTTCCACTTCACAATTGTGTCCCACTTGTTGGTGATTCTTCACAAAAAATTAAAATTTTATATCTTTATGTTTGAAGCCTGAAAAGTTCAAGGGGGCCGAATACTTTCGCAAGCCACTGTACCTGTACGTTACTCCATCGGCTAGTGGGCGCCTGCTGCGGGAGCATGCCTGCGGACTCTATGTCCGCCTGTGGCACAGAGGCAGAATGGGGAGATGCCTATGTAAAACAAGGCATTTCCCTGTTCTGCCTAGCAACATGACAGGGATCTACTTATTTTTGGTAAAAAGTAGAATACATATCGGCCTAAACTGATGAGAGCGATGGATATCCTCAATCAATACATTTATGGCCATAGATGTGCGTAGCCTATTGCATTAGGGTGTGCACCCCAAAACACATGTGTATTTACCCTATTTTTTTTGTTATAGCGCAAAGAATAAAAACCAGAGGTGATCAAATACCACCAAAAGAAAGCTCTATTTGTGGGGAAATTTTTTTTTTTTTTTTTTGGTACAGCGTCGCATGACCACACACCAAACACACATTTTGCCATGTGAAAAAACGAGGTGCAAATGCTGCAAACATGCAACCCACACCAAAATGTCCCATTAACCACATATAGTGCAGCAAATTGAAATCAACAGGCTGCCCTATGCGTGTCACAGGAAAAAATGAGCCACAAAATGTGCGCTTCCACTATGCTAGATGTAAATGAGGCGTGAAAGTTAAATTTGGTGCGCCACTGTGCTAGATGTGAATGAGGCCTGAATGTTAAATTGATGCGGTAATACAAGAACAATGAGGCTCCACTCACATCTATGCGTTTCCTTGAATTTCAGAAATGTGCTGCACCAAAAATCACTTTAAAAAAAATGCACCAAGATATGCTCTAAAAAAAGTTCTGAAGCTTCTTTGGGGCGATTGCTGTGTGTAGGGCATCCCATTCAGGTGGATGGGCTGCCCAATGTGTGGAAATGCTGCAATGCCTCCACCGTGCTAAAGACGCATGTGGGAATGCAAGTTCCCGCTATGCAGAGATATGAACAAGGCTTGACAGCTGAGTTTGTCCACTCCCTCCGTACTTGTATAAAAAGCCATACAGTATGCAATCTGATTGTATTTTGTGTAGTGAGAAGGGTGATCACTAACTGCATTTTATATAATGTGCAGCTGGGAGTGGGTGGGTAAATGAGGGTGTGTGCCAATGAGATCAGCTGGGCAGCTCCTTCCGGTGTCATAACCTATAGTCTGACCAGGAAGTAAGACATTACAAATGGATATGTCTGGAAACATGGGTGACAAGTAGTGTATCTAGTATTAATGGAAAGCATTGATATTTTGCAAAAGTACATGAATGCCATATTGGTACATGGCGCAAAGAAATGATTTGCTTATAGAATAAAATATTTATTTGCTTAGAGAGAAGCTTAAAATTTCCCCGACAGGGAGCTAGAATTTAGAGAAAAGTGAACTTATCCTTTTTAGTGCAAGGAATGCATAACATTTTTACTTTAGTATCATTTTAACAAGGGGGGGGGGGGGCAGATCTGACCCCCTGCACGTGAATGAAAATAGGCTACAGTATCTTTTATCTGCTGAATTTAGAACATTTTTGGGGGGGTGGAGGGGGACTAAAGATCCTCTAAGCAGCAGGTAAAAAGTGGTGTCATTGGGTGTTCAAAGTGCATACCCTCGGATAATGCCACCAATTATCTGTGCAGTACGTGTCACTCCAGCTATGTTCAGCTGCTGTGACGTCAACACTGCGCATGCGCAGATAGTTTGAGGCATTATCCAACGATCTGCAAAGGGAGAATGTAATCGTACAACGCACCGAAATCTGCCTGTCACATGATCAGTCAATTCTCACATGAGCCGAGGCAGGCAGAATCTGACGATTACATTCTCCCGACCGTGCATTGTGATTGACATGGATCTTCATAGCTGGATGACATGATTGACTATGGATGTACATCAGGGACTTTAATAAAGGACTTGTCAAACTGTTTTTCTTTAACCACTTGACCTCTGGAAGACTTCACCCCCTTCATGACCAGAGTGTTTTTTGCTGTTCGCCACTGCACTACTACTGGCAATCGCATGTTCGTGCAACACTATGCAAATTTTTTTTTTTTTGTACACCTAGAGCTTTCTTTTGGTGGGATTTGATCACCACTGCATTTTTTGCTATGTAAACAAAATGTTAAATTCTGCTATAAAACGCATTCAATAACCATTCCATGAATCATGTCTTAAATTTGGGTCAAACTGTTCTACTACATGTTTTTGTACTAAAAAAAAAAAAAGTTATAGCAAGTGAAAGTTATAGCATCTGGGTTAGATACTAGAATTTTTTGTCGTTTTTGTTATGCTAGTAATGGCGGTGATCAACTTATTGGGATGGATAGTATGGTAGCTAGATGATGCTGGCTGGGGGTAAACTGACATCGAGACACTAATACAGTGATCAGTGCTAATACCATCTAACACTGTACTAATGACACTAGCTGAGAATCCTTGTCTGGCGCCCACTAATTGGCTTGTGCTGTAACTGAACACAGCACAGCTGGGGTGACGTGCACACTCCCCCCTACCCAGGAGTGCTGGATCATGTACATAGTGAGGCAGTCAGCAAGTGGTTACAGGACTCGTCGCCCTGTTTACTTTTTGTGACTGAGTAGGGGTACTGTGCACCCTGTGCTAATGGGGGGGGGGTTGGACTAGGATCGAGGGTCTCCTTGTTAACGGTGGCTTCCAGATTTCTATAAGTCGCCCCACAATCACCAGACCCGGGTTGGGATGAAGATGCCCTTGTGCTAATCAACATGGGGACAAGGGTCTTTGCTGGGGGGGGTCCTTTGTTCTTTGGTATGTGGCAACCCCCCTGTTTTGAGGGCGTATGGTTTGGGGTTGCACGCTCTAATAAGAAGCTGGTATGGATTTTGGGGTGACTTCACACCATTTTGTTTTGGTGTAAGGGCCCTCGCCGCAAAACCACACACCTGTATGTCATTTTTTGCTTCAAGTGGTTGTACCAGGGTGGTAGATGGCAGGCATCACCCCAGTATTTGGAGCCAGTGGTCTGCTTTAGTAATCGATGCGGCTAAGCAGCCGCTCAATCCTTATCACAAGCAGGGGGGGGGGGCCCACTCTGTCCGGGCTCTCCTGACCCACCAGCCGGCCCGTTTTGAACAAAGCAGGAATCGTCTTTGATCGGGTCTCGGATCTAGAAACCCAGAAGCAACATCACAACGTCACTTCTGGTTTACTGGAGCCTTGAAGGCGCCAGATTCTTAAATGTCTGTACTCAAAACACAAATTCCTGATAAGTGACTATTGCTTCCATAAGGGATGTTTTACATTCCTTGTGACAGCAATAAAAGTGATTAAAACAAAAGGGACAGTGTAATTAAAGCGCCCCATCCCTCTGCTCACACGCCAAGTTAAACGCATATGTAAGTCACACCCACAAATGTAAAATGTGTTCAAACCACATGAGGTATTGCTGCGATTGTTAGAGCGAGAGCAATAAGTCTAGTGCAAAACCACCTGTAATTAAACGGGTAACCGTTAATCCCCATGGGCAACGCTTTAAAAAAAGTTAAGTACCGTTTGTCGCCATTCCACGAGTTAGCAATTTCAAAGCGTGACATGTTGGGGTATCTATTTACTCGGAGTAACCTTTCTCACAAATTGGGCTAACTTTTTTTTTTTTTTTTTTTTTTGAAGTGTTTTTCCAAAATGGCGTTTGAAAGACCAATGCGCAAATACAGTGACCAATATTTTATTTTTAATCTCTAGGTCTCTGCTAAAAAAATGGGAGTTCTAGGTAATTTTCTAGTAAGTACTGTCAGAAATAGGCCTGGTCTTCAAGTTATTAAAATCCATACCACACCCAGAAGACCTTAGGGACCTGCATGCAGGGTTGTGTGTTTTTTTTTTTTTTTTTTTTTTTTGTTTTTTTTTTTGTTTTTTTGTTTTTTTTTTTTTGTTCCTTACATTCTGCTAGTGGGGAATCCCTGCTGACAGCAGGCATGAGAAACTGATGTAAACTGAATCTGGTTTTTGTATGCATAAACGTGGCTGAATGGATGATGCCCATGTGAAAGGTGCCTAAATGTATATATTAAAGGAAAACGTGTTTTTGTTTTGGTGGTGTTGCCTTCCAGTGCCTGTCTAGTCTTCTAATTGCACTAATCCCCATAAGGTTTGGGAAGTATCTAAAATGAAACAACTGTTTTTATATATAAACCTTAAACTGTTTAGTCAATTTTACAGCCTGGTGTAAATCCCTTTTGCTGCTTTTTACTAGGGCGTGTAGTGTATTTCTAGAATGGGGTTAAATTCTTGTATGGGAGCACAATACACAAGGTAAAAGGGTAAGGTGCATTGACTGTAGATGAGTTTAATTTCCCATATGGTTTGGCATATTAAAGCATGTGTGGTGTTTTTTTTTTTTTTTTTGTTTTTTTCCCTTGCAGAAAGATGATCTAGGAAGAACAAAGGATTGTTGGGGATGCCCTTCTGACACGCCAGCACTTTCTACATGCAGCAATGCTGATATTTTCAGAAGGATAAATGCCATGTTGGACAACTCTCTAGACTTCACTGGTGTTTGTACCACTCCCAATGCCAAGGGTAAATGTGACCACCTGCAAGGTACACTTTTATGTGGGTATTACTGCTGTGCATCCGTACATGTGGATGTAATATAAAAACTAGATGTGCCATGTAAAGTGTCTATTGTGTGCAAAGGATCAATCCTCTGAAATTTTATACTTCAGTATGGGTTGGCTGCCAGTGAGGGTTAGAGGGTTCTTGTCACTTGAGGACTGGAGCAGTTGAAGGTTTTGGTGCTGCCAAGTATAGCACTCCAGATTTGAGTAGGCACTGCTAATATTCTAAAGCAGTGGTCTCCAAACTGCAGCCCAGGGGCCAGATGCGGTCCTTTTGGGCACTGGTACAAGATCCTATGCTGACAATAGGACAGTGTCCCCCCCCCAAAATGTGATGTTTACTCCCACTGATGCCGGGAAAATTTTCACTCCCACTGGCTAGTCCGCAACCCCCCCCCCCCCCCCCCCCCCAAAAGTCTGAAACGCAGTAAATTGGCTCTTGGCGATCCCTGTTCTAAAGCTACAGATTTGATTTCCTAGCATTAATTCTGAACTCTACTATCTGTTTTGGACAGACTGACCTTTTCTAAATCTATAATTTTAACTTGGTGTGCTTTCACACTGAGACGTTGGGGGCGTCGGCGGTAAAGCACCGCTATTTTTAGCGGTGCTATTCGGCCGCTAGCAGGCCCTTTTAAAACCGCCCACAAAGTGCCGCTGCCATTGATTTCAATGGGCAGGGGGCACTTTAGGAGTGGTGTATACACCGTTCCTACAACGCTGCAAAGATGCTGCTCGCAGAACTTTTTTTTTACTGTCCTGCTAGCGCACTGTTCCAGTGTGAAAGCACTCGGCTTTCACACTGTAGTAAGAGGAGAGTCTCTTTACAGGTGCTATTTTTATCACTTTAGCACCGGTAAAGCGCCTCAGTTTGAAAGCACCCTTAATCTCTATCTTCCTGCAGAAAATTTGCCAGCTTCTGAAGTGTTTACACCTAACTGGATGTTAAGCTGCAATTTTTTTTTCTTTTCTATCAGTTTTGCTGACGTGCAGCTCTAATGGGAACATGTACTGAAAATACAAGGGCTGTCATAATGGACCTCAAAATGCCAGCAGCAATTCAGGAGTGCAGACTTTGCTCTTGACCTCACTCGCTGTGTTCTCAGGACATGAGCTATTTTGACTAGTGGTGTCAGTCCACAGGCTTGCTTTAAAACTGGGCTCAAGGCAAACTTGTTTAAAATAACCACTTTTGACTAAAATAGTAGTAGTACTAAGTAGTTCTAAAGTCAATGTGTTGCCTTTAAAGTGGTGGTAAAGGTCTTAATGCATTCTCTGCATTAGGTAAAAAACCTTATCTTGAGCCAGTGCCGTCCTGTCTGCAGCAGCTTTTCTGCCCTGTCTTCCTTAATTGCTGCTGTCTGTCAAAACCTGTGAGCTGGGGCTGTAGCGTACTAAGTAGCAGCGCCCAGCTCAGGATTGAGCCTGCACAAGTGCCCCCATTGCAAGTGGCTTGTAGTGGGGGCACTTGGCAGGGGGGAGCCAGGAGCACAGACTGCACTCCTGAAGAGGAGATTCAGGGCTGCTCTGAACACTTTGCACAGAGCAGCAGATAAGTATACAATTTTTTTTTTTTTTTTTTTTTCAATCACTTTAATGCGTTTTCTGCATTAAGGTAGAAAACCCCACTACTTGTTGTACCCACCCAAATCTCTAAACACCACAAACTCCTCACTGCTGCAGCACTTCTGGTCTCAAAGGAGATACTGAGCCGCGCAAGCCTTGGGCTCCTGCTGCTGTCAAACTGTGGGGAGGTAGCAAGTGTGGCTTAACTGTTCGGTCAATGGATGCACACATTGTAGCTTGGGAGCACATGCATGGGTGCCCCCTTAAAACCAAGCTTGTTATAAGGGGGCACAGCTGAAGGAGGGCTCAGTGCCAACGGGGAACCACCAAAGAGGTAATGGTATGCTCTCCAATCTCTGCACAGGGCAGGTAAGTTATTGTGTGGGTTTTTTTTGTTTTTTTTTTAATCAAAGCAACCATTGGATATCACTTTAATGGTGTGGTCCAGGCATCTCTGCAAGATCCAGCTGTTTGGGTTAGTGACAAATAGGAAGTTATAATATGTAAAACTAGCACAAGACATTGAAGCTAAAGTGGTGGTCCTTGGTTCTGATTAGTAGTTTTGTTTTTTGTGTTTTTTTTTTTTTTTTTTTCCCCTGCACTTGTATACCAGATTTCATACAATGTACGCACATACAACTGGGTAACTAGGGTTATATTTCGAGATGGCTCAGATGGCCATGATTTATCAAATGTTTATAGGGCCATACACAAGCATTGTCTAGACCTGCCGTGTCAGTTTTTTTTCAGATGGATCCAGACTAAACCACAATGTATGCCCAGGGGCATATGCAAGTGGATCATCTGTTTACATCTACCTAGAGCTGTAATTTTCTTTAAGTACAGCCAATGCTTTGTCTGTACTTCTCCTGTGGATCCTAGGAATGCAGTTTGTTTTGCACTCCTGTGACCCAGTTTCCCCAGCGCCGATCCAGGCAAGAACTACTAAGTTGGGATCCACCCACATGCCTGGACCAGCACCCGGCTCAGCCTCTCAGCGAGCCCCTGAGCTGGCCTTGCCCTCCACATCCCCAGTGCTCCAGGGAGTAGAGAACCAAGCGATCGGTGGGGTTAGATTGCTCGGCTCTGTGTTAGAGCTGGCGGGGGGGACAGATGCTGCATCAGACCGATGCTGCATCAAGCTAAATATGATAAACCTTTTCCCATTCTTTTAAACAGCTGTAAATGGATGCTGTCTGTCATTTGTGTTTACTTTGCCTGCAATTGGTTGCTGCAATAACTAAAAACAAATGCATAAAAGGATGTAGACTAATGTGAACTGAATCTGTTTTTCTTGGCAAAAATGTGACTGACTCCTGTGTGAAAGGACCCCAACAGATCTGCTTCAACATGACCAGCACATTTGCTTATCTCTAGTGTTTCATTGCCAAGGCAATTCCTTTTTGACTCAGGCTGATTGTCGTTCCTGACTTCTCCATTCCTGTTTGAATTTTGGCCTGGAAAATGAAGGCTATGGCTGCAGGATAAATTGCTCCAATATATTTGCAGCAGCTCTTGCCACTCTGTCAGTAAAGGGACCTCTGGGCAACTTCTAAATTTCAATCTGAATTTTCAATCGACAGTCCACTTGTGTCAGATCTTGTGCTGCCCATGAGCAGAGTGGAAAGAAATATTTGTGCTTAAATTTTAATATAAGAGGCTGTCTAGACAAGCTGGGACTAGACATTCAGTTTACAGCAGAAGTGGGATAGATAAAATATTCAGTCCATGCATGGGAGCTGACATAAGCTTCAACTGGTTCAGTAGATATTTTGCTTTAAAAAAAGTGTCAATGGTGGACCATCTGATTGAATTTAGATATTTCTGTAAAGGCTTGCCTTGCTACTCCCTGGTAAACAGTGCTACATACACCAAGTTCCTGTCTGTATTCCAAGCAAACAGATTATGCTAGCACAATGATGAAGCCCAGCATTACTGCTGCTGATTCAGGCTTGGAGTCAATCCAGAACAATGTGTGGGAGGGGTGCTGGGGAGAGGGATGAAGGCAGGGCCACTTGAAGCAAAGTGTCTGCGTTTATGTGCGCAGGAGACTGCTTATTACTCGGGTAGCTGCAAAATCTATGAAAGTTTTGCTTCTATCCTCAGGATCGCATAATACAATGCCAAGACAATGATTCCTGAGCTCTCAACATAACAGGCAAGGCAGAACATCAGGGTGTGGGTATTGTTACATGACAGTGGATGCTACCTGCTGCAGGTGAAGATTTCTTATGTTTACTAGAATCATCCTGAAGAATTCTGATTTATTTTCTTCCTTTCTAAGCAGACTACCCAGATACAGAGGGAGCTACAGCAAGCAGGATGCTTTTCCCTACATCCCATGATCCATCCCCTCGTGGCCTTCCTGACACAAACGACTTGTGCCTTGGTCTGCAGTCTCTCAGCCTGACTGGCTGGGACAGACCGTGGAGCACTCAGGACTCTGATGTTTCAGGGCAGTCTAGCACACCATCAGCAGCACAGTCAGGTAAGATGCTGTCTGTATAATTGACACTGGACTTGGGCATTATGTTCTAAAACGTATTATGTTCCCTGCATTTATTGTAAAACTGAAAACCCTGTCTGACTGTAGGCTATTTCGTTTTTTTTTTTTTTTTTTTTTTAAGCCAGTTAGCCTGTTCACATTTTTCCTCTCCCTAGTGTTCGCAACAGTGCAGCTGATGCTGTTTGCAGCATTGTTTTAAAACACTCCAGAAATTTCTAGAGTGGGGTGAAACGCTTACAAAGTGCATTGCCATCCATTTCCCTGTTTCAGGGACCTGATGGCCTAACAATCTGTAGGAGGTTAGCAAAATACTTGTATGAGGCTGACAAGTGTATACCTCTAGAATTAAGGAAAGGTAAGTGCAATGCTCATAATTCAGCTTAATCCAGAGACTTGTGAACCTGGAGTTTCTACTTTAATGTTGGCCCCTATGCTAATTTGTACAAGAAATCGTATTTTTGATAATTTTTGGCCTATGCCAATCTGGCTGTGCTTTTTATTTCATTGTCATGCCAGCTTGACCAAATGCTGTTGGCTTGGGCAGCTTGAACTAAGATCAGGTTGGGTGGCCTGCTCAAATGTACGATTTAACCTAATGGTTTGTGAGATGGTAGACTTGGTATCCATAACTTTTTTGTGTTCTAATCTTTTGACTTTAATACATTTCTATGATGAAGTATATAGATACCAAAGACATGTGAAGAGATGTCAGGTCTGTGTATTAAAATGGAAACCTTTTGCAGTGTACGCAAATGGCCTCACACACTGTTGCGATCCTTGATGTGCATTTTTCTGTCTCTGAGCTTAAGGGAAATATGTTTTAAAGCAAGTTGCTAAGTTTGTTTTCTTTCCGCACAAATATTCCTGCCATCTTGAATATCGGCATAAAGTGCTGTTACTTGTGCAGCTTTGAATGTGACTCAGCTTGTGTGGTTCCTATGCTTTGAACAGGCCATAGCCTGTTCAGGCCAGAAAGACATCTCTTGAAAGGGACCTTCCACCAAGTCAGTTTACAGGATTGTGACTTAACATGCCAGTTTAATACTGCTAAGTATCTGTTGTGATGCGTTGGCTATATAATTAAAGCAAAATGTTGGCCTACCAAAGCTGTTTAGTCTCTTTAATTTATAGTAGGATTTTGGTCTTCTGAATGCCTAAGGCTCCATTCACATATATGCAAATTGGATGTTTTGAACCGCATCCAATTCGTATGACGTGAACCAGCAGCCTTCTCTATATAGCCGGTTCACATATATGTAGTGCGAATTGAAAGTAATGTACGATTTCTAAGCACTACGGTACTCTCTAGATGTGTATGCCTGGCTATTGCCTTCTATAGAAATGCATCTGAATTGCACTTGTCAGTTTTGAACACTAATTCGATCTGAAAGCGAGGGTCTCCCAATCCATGCCAGGCCCTTGTGTGTCTGGTACGGATTTTAAGGGTAACCCAACACCAGTCTTAAAATGGTGTTGGGTTCCCCAAAATACCAGACCTTTATCCAAGCATGCAGCCGGGCAGGAGCTGAGCACCCCCTACTGAACCATACCAGGCCACATGCCCTTAACGTGGGAGTGCTGCTTTGGGGCAGGGGGGTCTGCCCTCCCACCTGAAAGCACCTTATCCCCATGTTGACTAAGACAAGGGCCTCTTCCCCACAACTCTAGCTAGTGGTTGTGGGGGGTCTATGGGCAGGGAGCTTATCAGAATCTGGAAGCACTTTTAAAAAGGGGGCCCCTAAATCCTGCCCCCCTCTACGTGAATGAGTATGGACTACATGGTACCCCTACCCATTCAGCAAAAGAACAAAACACGTTTTTGACAAGTTCTTTAGTAAAAAAAAGTCCCCTGGTGTAGATCCATTGTGACTCATGACGCCCACCGCCAGACCTGAAAAGCTCTGCCTCCGCCAAAGGCTCCTGCCATCTGCCTGCTCTGCTGTGACCATTGAATAGCTAAGGGGTGGGACCACCCGATGTCACGGGCAGTGCCACCAGATGTTGCCAACCCAGCATGCTGCCGGTCTGACATAGGGTGGTAACTCACCAGTTTAGCCATTTAAGTGTCACATGGCAGAGCACACCCATGTTGAGGGCATGTGGTATTGCTTGGGGGGGGGCACGCACACTCAATTGATCGCCCCCCTTTTCCTGGCCTGCCAAGCTGCATGCTCGGAGAAGGGCTGATATGCTATAGGAGAGGGGGGGGCGGGGGAGAACCCACACTGGTTTCTAAATTTTAAAGTTGGGTTCCCCTTAAAATCCGTTCCAGACCCAAAAAACAGTTTTTGACTTTTTTTTTTTTTATTGCCGGCAATGTTTTTACATTCAGTTGTCCGCAGGGAGCCCTGCTGACGAGTTAAGGACATGGTGGCCAATCCTTTTTAACCAGCTAATGTTAAAGACTCAGGTGGCTGCTGTTTCTGGAAAAAGCACTTTCTGTGACTTCATTATGCTTCAATAAAATGTTTATGAATGTTCGCTGGTAGTATATTCCTTGCATATCTTGACACAAGTTAGGGTGACAATTGTGCAATGCAGTGATGAATTGTCTCAGTGCTGTCAATGGCCCCATCGATGCCTGAATTGTAAGTATTAGTGAACCTGTTGTGCCAATATATAGGTCTGCCTCTTCTGGCCCTAAAATGCTAGCGGTCTTCAGTACTTTTGGTCATTGACCAGAACCTCAGTTTAGCAATTGTCCCTGGTCAGTGGCTCCAAGCATTGAAACTAACAAATCACGACATCCCTGAGACAAGTTTTCAAAATGGGTCAGCATTGGAAGCGTACATTGTATAACCTCTGCAAATTAAACATATAGGTTAATTGGATGGGCATAAATTGCTAAATCATAGACATATGAAGGAGTTGAAGCAATTTGATTCCCCATTGTTCTAGGAAGGCTTTCTACAAGATTTTAGTCTTGTCAATATTTGTGCCCATTCAGCCAAGAGCATTTTTTTTGAAGTCTTACTGGTGGCTGTAATGAAGACCTGTTGGTAGGTTTAAGGTTTGGATCCTGTGCAGGACAGTGAAAAAGCTTTTGTATATTTTCATCAGCCCTCAAAATTTCCACTCGCATTTGACTGGAAATTGTGTGTAGGCGAGTGCTCGGGCAAGGGAGCATGTCCACTCAGCTTAAACAGATGTCAGGTCCACTCTGTGCAGGGAGACTGGCCAGATCGGGCCAGTGTCGGTGTCAAATCCACTCAATTCGTGCAGGGAGGCCTGTCTGCTCACCTCAGGCCAGTGTCGGGTCGGCTTGGGCGGGAGGCAGGTCTGCTCACCTCAGGCCAGTGTCAGGTAAACTCGGACAGGGAGATGGGACAGATTTGGGTAGGCACTAATGTAATTTTAAATTGCATTAACTCCATCTCCTTTTGCAAGTTTATTCTGTGGGGGGAGGCTTTAAAATCAGGGAATTTTAAACTGCATAGCGATGGCTTATGTGGGGCCACCCACTCTGCAGGTTTCTGACTGCTAAACATTAGGATGCTTCAAGAGCATGTTCAGTATGTACATTCTGTTTTCTGTGATTTTGGAAGCCCAGGTCTTGGGTGTATGTAGAGCACCCCTCAACCCTGCACTCGGTACATAGCGCAACCCTCAACCCTGCATGCAGCGCATATAGACTTGTGATTATTAAAGGTAAAAATTAAAAAAACATCCACTGTGCAGCTCGTTTTGAACAGGCCCCAAACCTGCTCTTCTGGGGTCCCTCGGCGGCTCCTCCCCACATCTGATAACCCCCTCGGAATCACTTCTCTGAGGGGGTTACCTTGGAGGTGCGCTCCCGAGTCCAGCATTTGGCGTCAGAGTCCGAATGCAGGACTCGGCTCCGGCGCTTGCGTCATTGTATTTGATTGGATAGATTGCTGTCAATCAAGCCAAGAACCCTGGCCAGAGACAGCGCGTCCCCGTGGGTCAAGTTCGAGGGGGTCAGGTACTTTTCTAACTTCTGCATAAAACATTTACTGTAACAGTGTAATTTCATGAGATAATTTAAGAGGGCGTGTTTAGGGGCAGGTTAGGGTTGAGTGGGACAACTGGTGGTAAGGCCCCTTTCACACTGGGGCGGTTTGCAGGCGTTATTGCGCTAAAAATACTTCCTGCAAACCGCCCCAAAACAGCCTCCGTTGTTTGTCAGTGTGAAAGCCCAAGGGCTTTCACACTGAAGCGGTGCTCTGGCAGGAGAAGAAAAAAATCTCCTGTCAGCCGCATCTTTGGAGCGGTGTATTAACCGCTCCTGCCCATTGAAATCAATGGGACAGCGCGGCTATACCGCGGCTATAGCCGCGCTATACGAGTGGATTTAACCCTTTTTCGGCCGCCAGCGGGGGGTTAAAACCGCACCGCTAGCGGACGAATACCGCGCTAAAAATAGCGCTGTTTTACCGCCAACGCCCCCTACCGCCCCAGTGTGAAAGGGGCCTAACTCTTAAAGCCTGTCTAGTAGCTCAAGACTTGAAATTTTGAGCCTGGTTTTCATGAATGTGACTGCTTCCTGATCACGGCTCACTTGCGACTTATCTGCAAATGTGGGGGTGTTGAGACAAACCACTTGCCAATGACAGGGGTGCTTACAATAGTCAGCTTTTATTTACTCATGGAAAAACACTTCTCCCAGAAGGGAAACCTGCAGTGTGAACTTGAGGTTGACTTTAATTTTTTAGATACACAAACGAAAGCTGGCTTTTCTTAATCAAATTTTGTTATTGCTTTTGGAGTAAAAATCTAAAGTTTTCTATTTAAGTTGCATTAATTTTTAGTTTATTCAGCATGAAATGAACTTATGTAGCATGTGGTCATATATTCTGCAATATTTACATTTTTGGTAAACTCAATGAATGCAAGCTGAGAACATGCACTGCATTGATGTATTCACAATTTCATAGTAACCATGCGATAAAACAAAGTTCAGGAATATTCCTTTATCCCATTGTTTTGCAAATCTATGTACACTACAAACTGATTCATTGAAGAGAAATTAATCTGTATCAGGCTCTTAGGCCCCTTTCACACTGGGGCGGTTTGCAGGTGTTATTGCTCTAAAAATACCGCCTGCAAACCGCCCCAAAACAGCCTCCGCTGTTTGTTCAGTGTGAGGCCGAGGGCTTTCACACTGAACCGGTGCGCTGGCAGGAGAAGAAAAAATCTCCTGTCAGCCGCATCTTTGGAGCGGTGTATTCACCGCTCCTAAACCGCTCCTGCCCATTGAAATCAATGGGACAGCGCGGCTATACCGCGGCTATAGCCGCGCTATACGAGTGGTTTTAACCCTTTTTTGGCCGCCAGCGGGGGGTTAAAACCGCACCGCTAGCGGTCAAATACCACGGTAAAATAGCGCCGACGCCCCCTACCGCCCCAGCGTGAAGGGGGCCTTAGTGTGAGAAGGCAAGTAGTAAAAGTGAAACCTAAGTGACTTTTAAACCTTGTGATCTTTCTGCACATAGCTTGAAGTGCTTTATTCCTCCGCAAAATGGCAGCAGGCTGTAAAAGAGGGTTAGTTTGGGAATAAATTAATGAAGTTCCTCTACCTATGGGTGAAGAAGGTATGCATGCAAGCAATGCAACAGATGCAAGGCCTGGTGGCTCGAATGATACAGCATGAGAAGATGTGCTGTGGACCCAGCTGATAAAGTTTAAGTGTTCAAAGGGATATTTTGTTTATGCACTTCAGTTACTAAATGTTGATGTAGTAAATACAAGAATACTAAGAGCCGGTTCACACAGGGGCAACACGACTCTGGCCGTGACTTTGCAAGGCGACCTGGAGACTACCTGAGCGCGCACCACAGCGCGACTTACAAGGCGACTTCAAGTTGTCTCCAGGACAGGCGCCTTTCCAGTGGCCAATCAACCATCAGCTTTGTGGGAGGGGTTTGCCTGAGAAAACAATTCTCTTCCTGTATTGTTGCTTCAGTTCGACAATCCAACTTTGGAGGCGACTTCCATTGAAATCAATGAGTACAAGTCGCCTAGAAGTCGGATTGAAGTAGTACAGGAACCTTTTCTGAAGTCGGAGCGACTTCAGTAGTGTACATTAAGATGGGTCTCATTGACTAACATGGAATTTGACATGTTGGGCGACTTCAAGTCAGATCCAAAGTTGCCCCTGTGTGAATGGGCTCTTAATGTTTTGATTTAATTTAAAAGAATTTGAGTAGTTCTCAAACTATGTGTAATTAACCTAGTAACCTAAAACTGGTTCTGATATCCGTTTTACTAACCTGACAGTTTATTCTAAATGGGAAACCTTTATTTTGATTGCAAATGAAAGATTCTAAATACCAGCAAGAATAAGTCCTTGCATTTAACCCTTTTGCTACCAGGCCCAGTCCATTTTTGCAATTTTTTCCTTTGCTTTTTTTATTCACTTATAGCTTTCAGAGTTGGCCAAAGACCCCCCAAACAATGTGTTTTCTGAACGCACATGATCAGTAGAATAAAAAATGCGCTACTGATTTTTCTAGATCCTGCGGTATTTGTGCAAATGTTTATCAAACCAATATTTGCAAAAAATACGCCAAAACCATTATTGGCAGGGAAAAAAACTGTAAATTTTACAAAATTCCTACTAAATATAAAAGCTTAACCTGTATTGAGTTAAAAACAAACACTTGTAAACTTTAAATTGTGCCTTTTTGCGACATGGTGAAAATTGAACAGACGCAAAAGTGTAAATATCCAAATTTCTCTAAATATGAAGGTTAATTTTTTCCCTTACAGCTTTCAGAATTTGTGAAATACCCCCCCCCCCCCCAAAAAAAAAATCATATCTTCTGAAAGCATATCTCTAAATTAAGTGGTATTTGCGCAAATGTTTATCAAATCAATATATTTGCAAAAAATACACTAAAACCATTATTGGCAGATAAAAACACAGCTAATTTTTTTACAAAATTGCTAAATCCCTACTAAATATAAAAGCTTAACCTATATGGAGTGAATAAATTAACAATTTGTAAATTTTAAATTGCACCTTTTTTGAGAAATAGTGAAAATCAGAGGTACGCAAAAGTTAGAAATCTGGAGGTTTTCCTGTTTCACTTGCAGCTTTCAGAATTTGTAAAAGACCCCCCAAACCATACATTTTCTGAAAGTACATGGCCAGTAGAATAAAGGTGCTACTGATTTTTAAGGCTGCACGATATTTGCGCAAATGTTTATCAACTATTTACGCCAAAATAGTGCACATGACTTACAAAATTCCTGCTAAATTGCTACTAAAGCATCGTTCACATGTGGCATACTAAAGTGTACGCCCACTGAGGGCCATGTTTACCCGCGCAGGGATGCACAGGTGTTCTGGGCATCCCCGTACAGGCAGTCCTATTTACGTCAATTTAGATGCAAAGGCTGCATAGGCATGGCTGCTGCTTCCAATCTGATATCCGTGTGGGTACATAACACCAAATGCAGACAGTGTGAGCTCAGGGACATGTAAAATTGGGAGCAACGGCTCTGTTCGTGCAGGTGCCACATCCCAAATGACCTCAATGGGACTGCCTGCACAGAGATGCACAGAACACCTGTGCATACCTGTACACTGTGTATACCCTGTGTGAACAAGGCCTTGGGATCCTTTCACACAACACACTGATCGGATCTGCCTGTCTGTTTTTTAGGCGGCCCAATCTGACCACCCATTGTTCTCTATGGAGAAGCTGATGTAAATGGACATGTGTCTGTTTTACACCTGCCTGCATCCGGTCAAGTCCACTAAACAGATGGATGGGGATCCCATTCCCCATCTATCTAGTGGATCACATGGCATCCGATGGAACTGGAGAGGTGGTCCGTTTCCATCCGACCACCTGATGAACAGCGAGCTGTGTCCATGTCCACTCTGTATCAGCAGACGTGGATCTGTCGTCCGCCAGATCCCCTGCTGAGCAGGCAAATCTGCTTGACAGTCAGCTCCCATCTGAAAGGGTTCTTGCCAGGAGCAGCTGGTCCATTAGGGGTGCTGGGGCACTGCCCCTTACATACGTTTGCATGAGGTTTTTTTTTTTTTTTTTTGTCCCCCCCCCCCCAGCCACATGATTAAAGCCTGAGGCTCCAATTGGCTTGAAAAAGGTTGGGCTTGGGGCACAGAGCATTGTACCCCAAATTCACCCTCTTGTGACAATAGCAAATTAATATTCACTATTGTCTTGCTGCATCTCCTGGACAATCAGGACAGATAGGATTGGCCGGGAGGGGAAGCTGAGGAAGCTGTGCAGGGGGCGTCGCCATGGAGGGGTGAGTGTGGGTGGACCCAGGGAGTCTTGCTATGTTTGTGTTTTAAAGTCAATTTGGGGGGGTAGGTAAATGCATGTTTACTAAATCACAACTTCACCCCCATCAGCACCGTTCCCCTGCCACGATCTCCAAGCTGACAGATCAAAGATCTGTGCAGGGAGAAGCTGCGGGAGGGGGAAGGATAGATGCCACTTGGAGTGGCCATGGATCAGGGGTGCGGGGGCAGTTTGGGGGGCGGGGTGGTGATCTGACCAGCGGATATAAGCTTATATCCATTGAAGTGGCCCTAAGCTTCTAGGAGAAATTGGGTCCGTATGCCGTACTGACTTGGCCACTTGCGGGCACTTCTGTAGGTCTGTACGGACTTGGCAGTGAAAAGGTTAAAGAGCACCTGATTCAGATGCATCATGGCAGTGCTTGTTAGTGGGCATCCACTCCAGCTGCTGCACATCCCTCACCTTGTCACTGCTGCATCACCAGCTGTCCCATTAAAGTGAATGGTACTGCCAGTGAGTCAATAGCAGGTCGAGGAGCCACTGCAAGACAGATGACAATTGCTCTTTAAAAATTACGATTTAAATCAAGCCTTTACTAGTGATTTAAATCAAATCCACCCTGTTCAGTTTCCTTTAGCTTTACCTTCAACTATGTAGTGCAAGGGCCTGCCTAATTGCATACACATTGAAAGTGTTTAGGTATGACCTCATTATATGGTTTTGGTAAATCTAAAGGAAAATTGTAGTGTATGGCCAGCCTTACATTTCCCCCTCCCCGCTGACCATGCTGCTGTCCTAAGGTGCCTCTGTGCTCCTTCATTCAGAGTAATGGCACTCTAATAAAGGAGGGGGAAGGGAAACAAATACAGCCACCACATGATTGGTAAGGTGCAACAAATTACATTTTGGGTTGTTAATTCAGCTTTAAGCATTGTCTGGGCTTTGCAGAGCCTATAGTTTGGGGTTTTTGCACAGTTTACTAATGGTTTTCTGCAAAGTTGCTTCTCTGCATATCTTGCCTACAAAAGCAGATTCATTTTGTTTAATTCCATTTTACAGTTTAGTTTAAATTTTTTGTTAAAACAAAACTAATCCTATTGAAAATCTGTAACTGTACTCATTCAGTGACTATTGGTGGTCATTTTAATTGCTACAACCAAGCCTGCTGTTTTGGCTGTGTCCCAGGGATGCTGTTAATACAGGAGGCTGTGTTCTGAAAAAGATTGACTGGTCCTGGATCTAATCCCTGCATATGCTTCTGCAATAAAGGGTGTGATTCAGCAGAATGCACCCCATGCTCTGCCTTACTATGTGCCAAGTTCTAAAATAGATATTGCAGGGGAATGAGGGCTGCGGTTCTGGTCTCAGGGTCTGTCCTTCTGGTTTTCAGCCTAAACCATGTCATTTGCATTGGTACATCTAAATAGAAATTTCATATGAATGTGTCAAATATGTAGTGTTTCAGTTAAATTTCTAGTGTTTTAAAAATCTAGATAAGGGTGCTTATTCTGGGATGCACAGAACTGAGTGTTTGCTCTAAGAATGACTTTATCCTTCATGGAATGCTGTCCTGATCTCTAAGTGATGGATCTGCATAAAAAAACACCAGCCCTTGAATGATGGAGGCAGAAAGGTTCAGAAATGTTGGTGGTGGGAGGGATGACAACTTTCTACTGTTTCGTATAACCACTTCAGCATTTGTTTAGGGCCATGTAAGCACATTGATCTTCAAAAATGCAGTACACAATAAGTTTTCATCTTTACCCCTTGCAGCCAAAGGCCTCTTTCAGACGAACGATCCGTTCAGGTCCGCCTGTCAGGTTTTTTAGGCGGACCCTCTATGGAGCGTTGGATGTCAGTGGTGACATGTCCGCTGACATCCTACCCGCTCCGATCCGAAAAAGTGTAATGGAGGAAAAACCTACTTTTCCATCCGTTATCGGATCGGGTGATGATGGACTGTACAGTCCGTCATCTGATTCCTCCCCCCCCCCCCCCTCGGATCCGTCCCGTGTGAAAGGACCCAAAAGCTGTAAAATTAAACTACCAGCTTTCTGAAGATTTATTACAATGTGAATTTTGTCTTACAGAATGCGCCTCATTGCTCAGAAGCATCGCTTAGATCCTGCTGGGGACTGGGTTCCATGCAGATGTCATACCTAGCACATCTTACCAGTTAGATCATGCTCAAACACAAGCAGAAATATTGCCCTTATAGTGGTCGTGGGCTTAAAGCAGAGTTCCACACAAAAATGGAACTTCCGCTTTTCGGAATCCTCCCCTCCCCCCCCCATCCAGTGTCGCATTTGGCACCTTTCAGGGGGGTGCAGATACCTGTCTAAGACAGGTATTTGTACCCACTTCCGGCATAGACTCCCATGGGAGTCTACACCTCTTCCCGTCCCCACCACGCTGTCTCCTGGGAAACACACAGCTCCCAGGAGAGAGCGGGGACCACTTGGGACGCGCAGCGAGACTCGCGCATGCGCAGTAGGGAACCGGGAAGTGAAGGCGCAACGCTTCACTTCCTGATTCCCTCACCTAGGATGGCGGCGGCAGCTGCCGAGAACCGAGCGGGTTCTCGGCGTCGCCTGCCGACATCGCTGGACCCTGGGACAGGTAAGTGGCCATGTATTAAAAGTCAGCAGCTGCAGTATTTGTAGCTGCTGGCTTTTAAATTTTATTTTATTTTATTTATTTTATTTTTTTTTTTTTTTTGCGGTGTGGGTGGACCCCCGCTTTAAGTGGTTAATATAAATTGGTATCTCTGATCTTTCAAATTCCATTGTCCTGTGGATCTCACAATCAGGGCTTTACACAGGACTTTGACTAGTTTGAGAATTAATGCCCACCCCACCATTCGACAGTTGCTCAACTACTCAGGTTATTGCCATTTGATAGCTGAATGGTGGGCTAGGGCTTATATTCAACTTCAAGTCCTATTTGGTCAATGCTTTGTCTAAGGGGCTACACAAATTTCAGTACAGAAGTTACCACCTTGTAGTGCCTGCAGTTATATTTGGTCTGGTTTGGTTCAAGAATGTTGTTGTATTTTGCTAATTGTATGTAGCTAATGGCTAGAATAGTATGTCCATTTCACATGCCTACTGTCCAGCAAAATTGATAGCAATAGGGCTTACCCTGTACAAATTGCTCCCAAGGAGCTGGAAGTTAACCACTTGACCTCTGGAAGGTTTTACCTCCATGACAAGCCTTTTAATTTTTTGCTATTCGGCACTGCTACTTTAACTGGCAATTTCAGTCATGCAACACTGTACGTAAATGAGAATTTTTATCTTTTCACATAAGTGACTTTCTTTTGGTGGTATTTGATCACCACTGGGTTTATTTGCTATAGAAATGGCAAAAGACCAAAAATTTAGAAAAACTGTTATAAAACACATCCAATGAAATTTCTTCATAAATGTAGGCCAAGATGTATTGTTACATATTTTAAGAAAAGTGTATTGGTTTGTGTAAAATTGTAGGGTCCTCACACACATTCGCTGGTCTTTCATTTCTTGAGGCCCTTAAAATGGCAGGACAGTACAAATCTCCCACCCCCCCACCCACGTCCACTTTTGGCAAGTAGACATTCTGGTATTGCTAATGGTGAGTTTTTGTGGGGGGGGGTTTTTTTCTCCCCGTTTTTTTTTTTTTTTTTCTTTTTCTTCAGAATTGTTTAGTCGCCACCACAGTTGCGATTATCCCACAGCTATCACATGGTAAAGGGTTCTGTGATTGGCCAAGTAATAGCTGTGGGCCAATCACAGTATCACTGAGTCGTAGCTGTTATGAATGAAATGAATTCATAACTGCTGTGCAAACACATTATCAATATGCACAAAGCTCATAATTCCCCCATACTCATTCACTTGGGGGTGGGGGGGCCGGGATCTAGGGGCCCCCTCTTTAAGGAGGCTTCCAGATTCTGATAAGCCCCCTGCCTGCAGACCTCCACAATGACCTGCCAGGGTTGTTGGGAGGAGGCCCTTGTCCCATCAACATGCTCCAAAGCACCCCCCATATCGAGGGCATGTGGCCTGGTATGGGTTCACAAGGAGGGGGGGGTCTAGAAAACAGGGGTTGTAGTGACTGGATGGTCCTTGGTACGATACGGCACCTCATCCCAATAGGTTTAAAATTGAGATATGCATCGTAGAATAGGGGATTATTGCGGTGCCAAAAGAAAACTAAGGTACATAAGTAAAAATATACAATACTTTATTAACAAGATTAAACAAATTTAAAAACCTTTTTTTTTTTGGTACAATAATGTATTGTACCAAAAAAATGTTTTAATCTTGTTAAAGTATTGTATATTTTTACTTATGTACCTTAGTTTTCTTTTGGCACTGCAATAATCCCCTATTCTACGATGCATATCTCAATTTTAAAGGAGGGGGGGGGGTGTTGTGGTTAAGGATGTTGGCAGCCTCTGCATCAAATGCCAGCGTTTAGAAGATGTCGGTGTGTTTTTTTTGTTCTGCCAAAACGCTGCTGTTCCAGAACACGCTGGCCCTGGGTTGTGTTTTTGGTTATACAGCTAAAAGCCTAGGTGTACATGCTGAAAGCAGCAGTAAAAATGAAGTGTACATGAGGGCTAATGGCTTTGTTGATCTCTCTGCTGTTACCCTGGCACATTGCCTGTCTACTTGGTCATTTTCTTTGGGGTTTATGTTCTCCCCATACAGATCCCCTTCCTTTTCCTGGTGGTCTGTTAAATGTCTAAAGTTAACCAGCCTCAGATACCTGGGTTGAGTAGTTCCCACTTTAAGGCTCGGTTCACACTGGAACCCGCTGTGGACTGCACAGAAGCGCTGTGCGTCCCTGTTCCCGGGACGAATCGGCCCAAATCTATGCCTGAATTCGGCCCTGAAACTGAGCCAAAGACGCACAGCGTTTCTTTGCTGTGCGTTCCACAGCCGTAACGGAGATATGTGAATCGGCTCCATAGGGAGCCAGTCGCATTCTCCTGCTATACAAATTGGAAGCTGCGAAATTCGCATAGGTGTGAACCCGGCCTTAAGGACCTCCTGACCAGGCTGCTTAACTACTTTCAATAGTTTTTTTTTTATTGCATTTTTCATAAAGATGGGAAACATTGGTACATTCTGTTGTACATTATAACTAGTGACCAAAAACTAAGGCTTTTGTATGAGTACAGTGGTAAAGTATGGGTCACACGAGCCTTTACACATTGGATAGTCAATTCTGGTGTTATAGCAGGGGTACCACCCACCAATTCCAGACACCCGACATAGGATCAAACTTTCATGGGGTGGAGGGCGGTACGGCCCACCGTCAAACTTTGTATGCAATAGTAATTATTGGAGCAAGAAAACAGATATGATGAGGCATAAACATATTGAAAGCCAGTACAAACAGATCTGAAATATATCTGTAAATTTGAACGTGGAACTCGTATTAAGTCGATTGCCTTAACGTATGTAAACACAAATTTGTGTGGTACCATATAGCATTTAGGGAGAGAGGGCGCAATAAAGAACTCCATCTACTACAATAGGAAAAGGGGTAAGAGGTCAGGGCACATGGGTTTGGAAGAATTGATTACTGAAAGCTTTAGAGTCCACCAAGAGTGCCTCTGACTACCTTATGCCCAGCCCCAGAGCTCCCTGGATTAGACCAGAAGAGAACCTCAGTAGAATACATTTTTAGTAGACCTGAACTGTTTCAGTTCTTAATCAGCAAAACTAAAGATAGAATTAAGGTACCAAAAGTTTTAATGGGGGGGGGGGGGAGGAGAGGAGGAGAAGAGGCTGGATAACTTGCCTCCACATTAGCAAATCAAGTGGTATTGAATTGATAGCTCCAGGTTGGAACAAGCCATGTGACACACGAGTGCTTGGAGCAGTCAGCTGTTCAAAAGCTTTTTATATCCAGACAAATTTACTGTAGCCTTACTGTTTTTGGTTGGACTTTAATTTGTCACTTAATTTACAGCCAATGTAACACTTTATTACTGTAATGTAAGCAGGCTGTATATACAGTAATGCGTCTTTATATTTGGCTGCAAAGTACTGCAGCAAAGTTTAACAAATTTCTTGGTATTCCTATTCCTTGCTATTGTAGCCCAAGGATGCTTACAGCAGCCTAGTGCCCCTGCTTGTAACCTTCCTTGGGCTACAATAGCAAGGAATTTAGAACAGTACTACTCCCTGAATAGTGTTCCTTTGGGCCGTGTTGGACTGCAGGAGACCTTGAGCTGTGGTCGAATTCTACTTTGGGCTTGCAGCACATGGTATATTTTGCAGCATAACTGCATTACAGTAATGGGGTTCAATTTGGGTTTAAAGGAATCTATGATCATCCTATCCACAGGTAACAGTGCTGCTGAGTTAACTGCAGAAGAGCTTTGTCACCCAGTTAAGTTTAAAACCTACAGATTTTCTAGCAATGTCAACAGGTAGAAAAAACTATTTGAGGAACGTGCTGCTGTTTTAATGCTAGTGATGTGCATATATGTAGTTCTTGTTTCACTCATGGTAAAGTTGTGTTTCCCACTGCTAGTCTATTAATAAAGGGAAAGCTAGACATACAATGTGTGCTATCATCCCTTCTGTCTAAAGAACATGCTGTATTTAATATAAATCATCTGTACCTTGTTGAACTACATCCCTATTGGAGCCAATTCTGGCATTTCTCTCCATGTAAAAATCACTTGGAACCACCAAACTGTGTGGTGGTCTAGTTTGTGTTTTTATTTTTTGTTTTTTTTTAGGCCCTTGGTTTTGCTTTTGCCACACTTGCACAGCAGGTTTTTTTTTTTTTTTTTTTTTTACCTCTTAGCGCAGAGGGGCCGCATATTTGTGTAAAAGAATGTAAACAAACCTATGCTGAAAGCGTGAAAATAATTTTTGGTGCTAAAAAACCAATGTGAAAAAAATTGCTACCAAATCGCTCAGCTGGCTTGTAAGGACAAGGCTTGCTACGCAAGCTGCTGCTGCTTGATACAATGTATTCAGCAGACTGTCTGCTGAATACATTGCATCAAGCAGCAGCTTGCGTAGCAAGCCACAAGCCAGCTGAGATCTGCCTATCTGCTTATCTGCATGCCTAAAACAAGTCAGGCACACGTGAGTGTATCACTGTGCTGTCTTGCCTGTGAACTTTCATTGCAACAATATTGCGCAATGTTTTCTCTGTTTATTTTACATAAAACCACTTGATACTGAGAAAATTACCATTCATTGTGGTTGTGGAAGAAATAGCTGAGGGTGAACAAATAAGTACTGCAGGAATCCAGATATCCCAGATTAATGAGGATTGAACTGTCGCCTGTTACTTATCCTATCTCATGAATGTAATCATCTATATTTAATCAGATTCTATTGGCACTATTTATCTATTTATACTCATCAATTGTATATATATTGCACCTTTATAAGCATATCATTTATTTATTATGGAGGATTCAACACTTATCACAGGGAATATATCTTATTTATTTATTGGCACTAATTTGGATTGATTACTATTTGCAAACGCATTTTTAGTATTATTATTTATTATTCAGGATTTATATAGCGCCGACAGTTTACGCAGCGCTTTACAACATTAGGGCAGACAGTACAAGTACAATACAATTCAATACAGGAGGAATCGGAGGGCCCTGCTTAGAGCTTACAATCTAGGAGGGAGGGTCAAGTGATACAAAAGGGTAATAGCTGTGGGGGATGAGCTAATGGAGAAAATAGTGCGGTTGTTAGATGGAGGCAGGATAGGCTTCTCTGAAGAGGAAAGTTTTCAGGGATCGCCTAAAAGTGGATAAAGTTGGAGACAGTCTGACAGATTGGGGTAGGGAATTCCAGAGGATGGGCGAGGCTCGGGAGAAGTCCTGGAGGCGGATATGGGAGGGGGTGATGAGGGAGCTAGAGAGGAGGTCTTGGGAGGAACGGAGATGGCGAGTAGGTTGGTATTTTGAGACTAGATTAGTGATGTAGCTGGGGGCAGAGTTGTGGATGGCTTTGTAGCTTATTGTTAGTATTTTGAATTTAATTAGTTGGGCGAGTGGTAGCCAATGGAGGGATTGGCAGAGAGGGGTAGCAGACACTGAGCGGTTTGTAAGGTGGATGAGTCTGGCAGCAGCATTCATGATGGACTGAAGGGGGGGATAGTCTGTTTAAAGGTAAGCCAATGAGGAGTGAGTTGCAGTAGTCAAGGCGAGAGATAACCAGGGAGTGAATCAGGGGCTTTGTGGTTACTTTGGTTAGAAAGGGACGTAGTTTAGAGATGTTGCGGAGGTTGAGGCGGCAAGCTTTGGAAAGTGATTGGATGTGGGGCTGAAAGGAGAGTTCAGAATCCAGGATAACACCTAGTACCCTGACATGTGGGGATGGGTGGATGGTTTTGCCATTGCTCTTGACAGAGAAGTCGGGGGAAGAGGAACGTGGGGGAGGAAATATTATAAGCTCGGTTTTGGACAAGTTGAGTTTGAGGAAGTGGTGTGACATCCATACAGATATGTCGGTTAGTAAGTTAGTGATGTGTGAGGAGACTGATGGAGTGAGTTGAGGGGTGGAGAGATAGATTTGTGTCATCAGCATAGAAATGATATTGAAAGCTGTGAGAGGCTATCAGCTGACCCAGGGAAGAGGTGTAGATTGAAAATAAAAGAGGTCAAAGAACAGAACCTTGGGGGACCCCAACAGGGAAGGGAAGAGGAGTGGAGGAAGTAGAATTGTAAGTGACACTGAAGGTGCGTTGGGATAGGTAGGATGAGAGCCACTGAAGAGCACAGTCACGGAGACCGAGGGAGTAAAGTTTTTTGAGGGGGTGGTCAACCGTGTCAAAGGCAGCTGAAAGATCCAGAAGTAGGAGTACAGAATAGTGTCCATTGGTTTTTGCAGTTAGTAGGTCATTTGTGAGTTTTAAAAGAGCAGTTTCTGTAGAGTGAGGGCGAAATCCAGATTGAAGGGGATCAAGAAGGTTGTTTTTAATGAGGTGGTCACTCAGTTGGTTGTAAACCAGGCGTTCAAGGAGTTTAGAGGAAAAGGGGAGCAAGGAGATTGGGCGTAGGTTAAGATTGGTAGGGTCCAAGGACGGCTTTTTGAGTATGGGGGTGACCAGTGCATGTTTTAGAGCATCGGGGAAGATGCCAGAGGTGAGGGAGAGATTGAAGATTTGGGTTAGAGAGTAGGATAGTATATCTATACACAATTGTTGCTTAGTTTACTTTGGAGATATCGCACCACTTCCAGTGGATTTGTATAACTGGAGGAACACAGTTTTTAAATATTTGATTTTTTTTCATTTGCGATTTTTATATATATGCGATTTTTTTTTTTTAGCGACTTGGTAGCAATTTTTTTCACATTGGTTTTTTAGCACCAAAAATTATTTTCTCACATTGATTGAACTTTGTATCAGAGCGCATCAATCTGTTATGTTTTAATTTTTAGGGGATTCTGACCACTATATAATAGCAGCTTGATATCATTGTCTAACAATTTTTATTTAATTAATTGCACGTGCATTCACATACATTTGATTGTATATGTCACGCTAGAACATTATTGCGCTTGGTGTTTTTGTTTATTTACTTTATAGTATGAGCCAATGCTTTCAAAAGCTGGTAATGGGTTGTGTTTTTTTTTTTTTCTTACCCCCCCCCCCAAATCTGGCAAAACTGGATGAGGGATGTTTCAGTCCTCAGTCATCTCTGTTAAGCTAATAGAACCACCAGCTTCAATACTGGGCTCCATGGTGGGATGGAAGAAACCGAAAAGGCAGCGGGGGGCGGTGGGCTTTTAGCTGCTAGGATTGCTTTTACATTAAAGCGCATCACCGACAGATACTGGTAACGCCACTAAGTCCATGACATCCATGGGTAGTTTCTTTTAATAGGTCGTATGTTTCCCAGGTCTTTCCTGTCCTCAGGGAAAGTTCTGAGGGAGGCGTTTCTAGTACTTTGCTGATGTGTGAATCTGCACAGTGCTGATTGCTGTGCTGGTCACATGATGATAAACTTTCAGGGGAGAATTTTATAATGGCAAGTGTTAAAGTGGTTGTAAACCCTTTACAACCACTTTAACCTACAGGTAAGCCTAGATTAAGGCTTACCTGTAGGTGATTGAAATATCTCCCAGACCTGCATGGTCTAGGAGATTTCCATTCGCCATAGGGCGATTTCTTCTGCGCATGCGCCGGAGTTAGAAAGGGCATGCTGTGCTGTTTCTAGCTCGGGTCATGCCGTTGAAGGCGGTTCCAGCGCGGGAGTGACGTCACGCGACTCTGGCCTGTCACAGAGCCGGAGTTCGTGGCCCCAGAAGGAAGAGGGGTGAAGAATGGACACTCGCTACTATGCATAGTAGCCAATTATGCTTTACTTTTGCAGGGAAACAAAGGAAGTAACATCCATCAGGGTTTACTTCCTCTTTAAAGCTTCATATAAATCTTTCAAAGTAACCCAACCCACCCCCCAAGAACATGGTATTTAGATTGACAATAGCTAGATATCTATCTAGAGGAGATTATGCCAATCGCAGGTAGTGTCATGCCCCACCAGCCTGTCTGGTGTGTTTTTGGGACGAACATGGTGAAGCCTCCATCACCATATAGCCTGTCTCCCTAGTGTTTAGCAATGAGGACCTGGAGGTAGGGGAGTGAATCTTGCCTCCTGTATATGACTCTATAGTTGTGCGTGCTGCACAGACAATAGAGGAAATTAACAGCTTAGAAAGGAACAGAAGCTTGCGCAAGCTCAGGAGGAACCATGAACAGCAGGATCAACCAAGACTTTTGCAGTCCACAGAAAATGCTTTTAGTGTATGAATATAATATAGCATGTTTTGACAATTTAATATGCAATTTGTATATTGCACAAATTTAATTTTTTTGTAGTTTTCTTCATTGGATTGTGTTTAATGTTTTTTTTAGTCCTAACTTAATGTGGCTTTTTTTTTTTTTTTTAGTTTTCAACCTGCTCAACAACCCTCTAGGAAAACCACCACCTCTTGGCTTCTTGCCACTGGATCCCATTGGCTCAGATTTTGTAGAGAAATATCCCTCCCCCCTGCTGCGTGGCTCCCGACTGGATAGCCGTTCAATTTTAGACTCCCGTTCCAGCAGCCCCTCAGATTCTGATACTAGTGGATTCAGCTCTGGTTCGGATCACCTTTCTGACTTGATTGTAAGTTGACAGCAGCGTTCCTGGTAACAAACTTTTCTTTCTTTTCACTCTGAGGGAACCAGGCTTACTGAAGCTGCATATTGGTTGCCTCTCCCGACAATTAAAACCATCTCCAGAAGCAAGGTTTTGAAGTATTCGAAATGTATTACCTGAGCGTGCAGGACAGATTTCTTTATCCTGTCAACTGGGTTATATGCAGCTACCTTCAGGTGTGGGATCAGACACTAGTGAAAATGGTACTAGAATATCAAATAGACAGTTTTTGCTTGTGGCCTTTAAACCTGCCTTTTCATAGATTCTTTCTTTCTTTTTTTTTCCATTTACTTAATCTTCTAGTATACCATAGCTGTTGCAGCTTTTCTTACAGCTTCTGGATTGGTTGAGTCATCAGCGGGTCCTTGGGACCCTACTTGGAGCCCTGACATGGGGCCAGTCTGTTATGTTTCTGCCCTGGATCCTGCTGTGAGCGATCCCTTTGCACACAGTGCAACATGTGGAGTAAGCACACAGGGTGCTCTATGGAGCTAAAACGCTGGAAACCCCTGCTACAGATACAAATGGGGAGGCTTGACTAAACACACTTCATGTTACTATTACAGCTTCAGGAGATTAATGGAGGCAAATTCTATAACAAATCAAAGTATATAATGAGCATGAAACGCATCCATGTTTCTTGAAGTCCATTGTACAGACTTTCTACAGCTCATTCGTAGTCACAGGTTCTTACCACTTCAGCTAATATACAGGTGTCTCCTGCACAGCCAGCTCTTCTGACAGGTGTAGGAGCATTCACAGGGGGCAAAAGCCCTGGTAAGAGTATTTCCAGGGGAGCCCAGGGGGTGCAGTGGAGGCTCCTAGCACAGTAGGCCACCTATTGTCTACTAAACTCTGCAGATATCTTGGGCCTCCAAGGCTGGGGGCTGAGCACTGTGGTGTCTGTTATCCCAGGTACTTGGGAGGCTGAGGCTGTTGGATTGCTTGAGTCCAGGAGTTCTGGTCTATCCTGCACTATTGGCGTGTCCACACTAAGTTCAGTATAATATGGCTTCAGGGGAACCTGAGCCACTAGGTTGTCCTAAGGAGAAGTGTTAATTCCCAGAGTGGGGCCTTAATGGTTGTCATTCGCATGATGTGCGTTTGTATGAAGAGAACACATCTATCCCCTAGATGACTTCTCAGAGCGGTTTTTGTCTTGAATGTGTAACCTCATAACAGTTCAGATCCGCAGCCCCAGGCTAGCACTCCGCCAGCTCAACAAAGTATTGCACCAGCCACGCTGGTCTTGCCCTCCACTAATGGAGGGACACCGTGGAGGGCACTAGTGAGAAGCTGAGGAGCCAGTTAGTGCTTCTTCAGGCTCCCAGGTGGAGTCAGAGGTAGAGGGGTTAGACGGAGTCCTCTAGACCCTTTCGCTACAAGCTTTCCCCTGGAGGAGCTCTTGGGAGCCATCTGTACCATCCAGGAGGAGAAGCCGCTATCGCTCCATGACCAGATGTATAGGGGCCTGGGGCAACAGAAGGTGTTCATGGCCCATGAAGTTCTGGTAGAAGCCATCAAAGAATGGCAAGATGCGGAGAGGAAACCCTTTCAAGGGCCCTAAAGTGTAGGTTTCCTTTCGTGGAGGACGGTCCATCGGTCTGCAAGATCGGTCTGCAAGAACTTTCTTGCATCTCTGGAGCTCAGCCACAGTGATCTTTGGGTTCTTCTTTACCCCTCTCACCAAGGCTCTTCTCCCCTGATAGCTGTTTGGCCAGACGACCAGCTCTAGGAAGGGTTCTGGTTGTCCCAAACGTCTAAGGATTATGGAGGCCATTGTGCTCTTAGGAACCTTAAGTGCAGCAGAAATTTTTTTGTAACCATGGCCGGATCTGTGCCTTGCCACAATTCTGTCTCTGAGCTCTTCAGGCAGTTCCTTTTTGACCTCATGATTCTCATTTGCTCTGACATGCACTGTGAGCTGTAAGGTCTTATATAGACAGGTGTGGCTTTCCTAATGTGTGTAAATTAATGAGGAAAAAAATGAAGTTAAATGATTTTAGCAAATGGCTGCAATATAAGAGTGAAAAATGTAAGGGGGTCTGAATACTTTCCGTCTCCTCTGTATATGTATGTGTATATTCTGTTTGTAATAGAGTAAACTTAAAGCGTTTGTAAAGGTGTTTTTTTTTTTTTTTTTTAAAATAACAAACATGTTATACTTACCTTCACTGTGCAGCTCGTTCTGCACAGAGTGGCCCCGAACCTCGTCTTCTGGGGTCCCTCGGCGGCTGTTTCAGCTCCTCCCCGCAAGCATTCACCACCTTAATGCGAGCTCCCTCGCACGGTGGTGAGTGCTTGCGGGCGCGCTCCCGTGATACAGCCGGCGGCTATAGCCGCTCGCTGTATCACTCGGCCCCGCCCCCCGGCGCGCCGCGTCATCGGATGTGATTGACAGCAGCGCGAGCCAATGGCTGCGCTGCTTTCAATCCATCCACTGCAGCCAATCAGCGGCCAGGGTGAGCGGAGGAACAGATGTTGGGAACGCGAAGCTGACTTTCGAGGCGTCAGGTAAGTAAAACGGGGGGCCTGGGGGCGGCGGTTCTGTCAGAAGTTTTTTCACCTTAATGCATAGAATGCATTAAGGTGAAAAAATTTTTACCTTTACAACCCCTTTAACGTATAATACATAGAATATATTGGATGCAAAATAATATAAGGATATGCGAAAACACAACAGTTGACAACGACAACCATTTGTCTGTTGAAAATAGGATGCATTGAAACAAAGAACAAGACTTCTAAATAAGATTTCTCAATTGTGTGTGCATTAACCATGCAGATTGCATAAAACACTCAAAGTATCTTGCATCTAAGCTAAACATGCTTAGAACATTGCTGCAGCTACAGGCCACTCCATTCTGATCCAGGGAGGGGTGACCGCACACAAAGCGTATCTGAGGCCCGACAAAGTCACTCAGAGGGTGCCCCTGAACAGCCCCCTCAAAAGTCTCCACCAGAGTCTTGGAGCGAGTAGTCAAGGGAAACTTTTTTGGCATTCATAAAAATATAGGTATCATTCCTTTTTCCTGATTCAAGGGGATACCAGTGGTATTGAGTGATTTGACGCTCTTGTCCCCTTCTTCTCCTTTGTCTCATTATAGGCCTGTTATTTTGTCTCCTAATGCTGTTTGAGTCTCCCATTGAAGTTAGTGGGGGATTTTTACCAGCACTAGGTCCTTCCGAGACATTAGAACTCCATGAGTAGGTGTTTTATATATATATATATATATATATATATATATATATATATATATATATATATATATATATATATATATATATATATATATATATATATATATATATATATATATATATATATATATATATATACACACACACACACACACACACACACACACACACACACACACACACACACACACACACACACACACACACACACACACACACACACACACACACACACACACACACACACACACACTCACACTATTTGGCCCTCAGATGCGCCTTGTGCACTTTGAGTGTTTTATGCAATCTGCATGGTTGGTGCACACACAATTGAGATCTTATATTTTGATGTCTTGTTCGTTCTTGTTTCAATGCAGATATCTTTATATTTTTATCAATTGTAGATGTATTCACGTCCTGTTGCAACTACCCTCCCTGAAGAACTAATGGTCGCAGACTCAAAACACATTGGGTATCTGTTCCTATTTTCAACAGACAAATGGTTGTCAGCTGTGTTTTTGCACATCCCATATTTTGCATCTGATATACTCTGTATTATACATGTTACGTTTTTAACTTCTATTAAAAACATACATTTCTTATACTGTCTTACTGACCAGATTGTACAGTACCCTTTCAAAGTCCCATTTAGAGGAAAATCTTTTGTAACTATTTAGTCCAGGGATGGGGGTTAGTTAGCGTCATCTTTTTTGACAATTAGCACTATTTAGAACAAACTCCATGTGTTGGACCTGTTATCCGCTAAGTATCAGGCCTTTGGGGGAAAAGGTCCTGCAAGCAGTGGTCCCACCCTAAGGTGAAGTGCTCATTTATCCTCTCAAAGGTGGCTGTCTTGATAGACTATTAGGGAAAAGCAGAGTTGCATACCGGTAACTTTTCCAGCAGTCTTTCAGGACAGCACCTGTACCCACCCAAAAAATGTTTGCAATAAGTCACTGGCAGGGGAACAGTCAGGGGGATTAAAGTTGTGTGACTTGTCTTCTCAGCTGGCCAGAGGTGCTTTTGGAAAACTGAAGGTCCAGTGGGGCAGGAGGGGCTTAAATTTTGACGCTAAATCAGTGTTTCCTCTGAAGGGAGGAGCCGGTCTCTCAAAGGTGGTTGTCCTGAGTCTCCTGGAAAAGGCGTTGCCGGTATGTACAGTGGGGACGGAAAGTATTCAGAACACCTTTTAAATTTTTCACTTTGTTATATTGCAGCCATTTGCTAAAATCATTTATTTTTCACACAGCACCCCATATTGACAGAAAAACACAGAATTGTTGAAATTTTTGCAGATTTATTAAAGAAAAACTGAAATATCACATGGTCCGAAGTATTCAGAACCTTTGCTCAGTATTTAGTAGAAGCACCCTTTTAATTGAATACAGCCATGAGTCTTTTTGGGAAAGATGCAACAAGTTTTCCCTTAACGTCTTTCAGGACAGCACCTTGAGAGCGTGGCTCCACCCACTTGACAGGAAACACACCTCCACCAAACTTCAAAAGGAGGCTCCTTCCCACTTATCAGTTTTTGTTTCCTCCGGCGGGAACACATGTAGGAGTTTGGAGCTCTCAAGGTACTGTCCTGAGAGAACAGGCTCCCTACTCAAGAGAGCCGGTTCCTCCCATTTGCCACAGGCTTACGGGTGCCGGGTGGATGGGCTCCTTCTCCCTTGTCAGTGCTCAGGGAGAGCCAGGACAGCTCCAGGAATCGCTGCTCCTGGCCAGGGGCGTCAGGCATGACAGGCACTTTTGTTTTGGCCAGCACATGTTTTCCTGACACCGCCGCCATCTTGGGAAGGGCAGTCAGAGGACTGCATCCGCCGGATGTGAGGTATCAGAAAGTGGGGCGGCATCAAACGAGCAGGCGCTAGGCGTCATTTCAGCCGGAAGCGCAGGGGGAGGAGGGAGGAATAGGTCTGGTGCCTACATATTTCTAGTTCCGGTCCGGCGCACAGGTGCTATTAGAGTGCGGAACCAGCGTTTTTGCCACAAGCATCACGCTGCTGCCTCAGCATGGACTCAGGAACCGCAGCAAGTGGCACAGGCACCAGCAAGGCCCAGGTAAGGAGCAGACTGTAGTTTCTGCTCAGCGTTACTGTGGAGTCTCTCTAGCCCTCTTCTCCCTAAATGTTTAGTGAGGGTATTTTTTCCCCCTGGTGGCAGAGGGGCCTGTCAGGGCACATGAGTCTGGTGTTTTTCTCACTGTGCACCTGTGGTGAGCATCTTAAGTAATCAGGCTGACTCTAAAGGATGGTTTGTTTTTGTTTTCTCTTTTGTTCCCTTATGGCAGGCCAAGAGCTCTGACCCTGGGATTAAAAAGAAATGTCCTTCATGCAAAACTAAGTTAAATGAAGGCTGGAAAAAGACTTTATGTCAAACATGTATTGACTTCTTGGTGAGGGAAGAAACCGCTTCCGCATGCAGTGATCTAATCGCATCTGCCAAAAAGGAATTGGATACTACCATTACTACCACCAATCCTTCAGATCCTCGCTCACAAATCCATCTGCAAGTCAGCCCACTACCTCACAGTCCTCTCAAGGCTCACTGTTGGTCCCGGCAGTGGAGGCAGAAATGGGTCCTCTGAACCAGGAACGGCTTTCCCCCTCTCATTCTAATGAATCAGATGGGGATGAGCTGGAGAATGTCTTCCAAATATAAATTATCTTTGGATCAAGTGGACAGCCTTTTGAAGGCTATTTATGCTACTCTAGGCCTGGAGGAAGAACGTAAGGAAATGTCTTTACAAGACAAAATGTATGCAGGGCTTAGCAAGTCCAAATCTCGTACCTTTCCAGTCCACGCAGGGATCTCTGAAACTATCAGTGGGCTGACCCTGATGGGAAACAATTCTTCTCTAGGGCTCATAAGAGAAGGTTCCCTTTTGATGAAGACCCAGCAGCTCTCTGGAATAAGGTTCCAAAACTTGATGCAGCCTTTTCTCAGGTGTCAAGATCTACTGATCTGGCATTTGAGGACATGGGGATCCTAAAAGACCCCATGGATAAAAAAATGGATCAACAACTCAAGAGGACTTGGCAATCCATTATGGGCAACCTTAAGCCAGCAATGGCAACTACTTGCGTCTCCAGAAACTTGGAGTATTGGGTAAATCAGCTTAAAGCTCATATAATAGCAGATTCCCCTAAGCAAGAAATCCTTGACTCCTTTTCTACTCTCTCAGCAGCAGTAGCCTATCAGGATGACAGCTAAAGCTGCAGCCCTTACTAATTCTGTTAGACGGCATTATGGATAAAGACCTGGCAGGGGGGACGCAGCATCTAAAAATAAGTTATGAGAAGTCCCTTTCCTAGGGGATTTATTGTTTGGCCCTGATTTGGATTCAGTTCTGGACAGGACTGCAGATAAAAAAAATCTCTTCCTGTCAAGAAGAAAACCAGTCAAACTGTTTTTTTTTCGTCAAAGGGCTCAGGAACAAAACAAGCCTCAAGAGAAAAAAGTTGGTCAGGGCAGAGGGGAAAAGGCAAGGGAAATGTCCTTTTCCATCCTCCTGTGTCAACCAGCAAGACGCAATGACAGCCGGTTACAGGTGGGGGAAGACTTCAGGGCTTTCTCCCCTATTGGGCAAGCATAACGGAAAACCAGTACATTCTGAATATGCTAGCCCAGGGTTACAGTATAGAATTTTCAGATCTCCCCCCTAGAAAGGTACTTGGTGACAAATCTTCCAAGAGGTGTAACAAAATCACTAGCAATGAAGAACCTGTTAAAGGATCTAATAGATCAAGGGGTTGTGACTTACGTCCCACAGGGGGAGCTTTATCAAGGATTTTATTCCCATATATTCCTGATAAAAAAGCCATCCGGAGATTCTCGGTTAATCCTAAACCTGAAACCGCTGAACAGATCAGTCCTATACAAAAGATTTCGTATGGACTCCATCTTCACGGTCAGAAACCTATTGACAAAGGAATGCTTTATGACATCAATAGACCTTCGAGATGCCTATCTGCATATCCCCATAGCCCCGCAGTCTCAAAAGTTCCTAAGGTTGGCGATAAATTTGGGAAAAGAGGTTCTGCACCTACAATTCGAGGCCCTCCCCTTTGGCCTTTCTTCTGCCCCAGGAATATTTACAAAAATAATGGCAGAAGCGCTTGCACCTCTTCGCCTGCAGGGGATTGCGGTAATTCCATACTTGGACGACCTACTCTTCTTTGCCCCTTCCAGGGAAAAATTGTTAGATGACCTCGGAAAAGCCCGAGATCATCTAGAAGCCTTGGGTTGGATCATAAATATGCAAAAGTCAAATTTCAATCCAGCCCAGGAAGTGCTATTCCTGGGGTATCAGATCTGTTCAAGGGAACAGTTTCTCCCAGAAGAGAAAAAGGTAAAAGTCCAAAATGTAGTAGCGTCCTTACAGACAAACCAGGAATTATCAGACAAGTTATGCCATCCCTAGAAACCCTAACCTCAACCATGCCAGCCATTCAATGGGCAAGGTTGCATTTCAGACCCCTCCAGACTTTTCTCCTGAGAATATGGAATCATAGGACAGAATCTCTGGAAGCAAAGGTAAAAATCCCCACCAAGGTCAAAAGATCACTTTGGTGGTGAAGTCAGGAAAATCTGTCAAAGGGCCTGCTCTGGTCGTTTCCAATGTAAAAGGTGGTAACGACAGATGCCAGTGTATGGGGTTGGGAGCTCACTTGGGTCAAAACTTCACCCAAGGAGTGTGGTCTCAGACAGAAGCAAAGAGGTCCTCAAATTGGAGGCAACTAAGGGCAGTTGCCTTCGCATTAGATGCCTTCTCTCCAATCCTTCAAGGTTCCCATGTCCAGGTCCTCTCAGACAATGCCACTACCATAGCCTACCTAAACAAGCAGGGGGGCACAAGAAGCAAAACACTGCAGATGCTGCCTTCAAAGATCCTGATTTGGGCAGAAAATCATATACGGTCCTTAGCAGTCCACCTCAAAGACACCTTAAATGTAGTGGCAGATTATCTAAGCAGAAGGCGTATTCAGGAGTCAGAATGGAGCTTGAATCCGAAAATTTTTGCAATGATTACCAGGGCCTGGGGTCAACCACAAATAGACCTATTTGCGTCAGAAGAAAATGTGCAACTCCCAGTACTCTCGATTCACAGAAACGACAGTGCCCAGGGGATGGATGCGTTAATTCAGGCCTGGAACTTCTATCTGGAGTACGCCGTTCCTCCTTTCCAACTGATCCCGTTGGTATTAAGTAAGATAGAGGGAGAAAGTGGCAGTAATCCTAATTACTCCATTTTGGCCAAAAAGGACATGGTTTACCACCATTCTTCAGATGGCAGTCAGACCATCTTGGCAGCTGCCTCACCGGCAAGACTTGCTTCTACAAGGTCAGATACAGCATCCCGGAAGTGGCCAGTCTAAGCCTCACGGCCTGGTTTCTGAGGAGCAGTTGTTAAACAAAGGTCTGTCACAACCTTTGGTAACTACCTTACTTTCCAGTAGGAAAATAGTGACCAGAAAAATCTATTCTAAATATTGGAAAGTCTACAACTTTCTGTCATTCGACAAAAAGAAAAAAATAATTTAGTGTCAATTTTGGAATTCCTTCAAAATGGAGCAGACAAAGGCTTGTCAGTCAGCACCCTTAAGGTACAAATAGCTGCTTTGGGAGTATTTCTAGAAAGACCAATCTCTTCTGAGCCCTTGGTTATAAGGTTTTTCAAAGAGCTTACCAGGTCCAGACCAGCTCCGGCTGAGCACTTTCCCAACTGGGACCTATCAGTGGTCCTGCAAGCCCTCCAAAAGGAACCTTTCGAAGCACTACAAGAAATCTCTCTAAGGAATCTTACTCTTAAAACCTTGTTTTTGATTGCAATAACGTCAGCAAGGAGAATTGGTGAGCTGCACGCCCTATCTGTTAAAAAAAACCCCTTTTTAACCATCTACACAGAGGATTATACTTAAAACTGATCTGGGTTTTTACCAAAGGTGGCGTCAGCCCACAATAGGTCGCAAGAGATCATCCTGCCAACCTTTCGCTCTAACCCCTCGGGGGGGAAAAAAAGACAAATTCCACAATTTGGATGTAAGGAGGACTTTATTACAGTATCTGGAAGTAACAAGGAACTTTCGGTCCTCGGACTCTGTTTATACTTTTTTCTGGAAAAAAAGGGCCAACAAGCTTCTAAGGGGTCAGTAGCTAGATGGCTTAAATTCTAGCAGCCTACTCTCAATTGGGGCCATCTCCCCCTCTGGGCATCAAAGCACATTCTACCAGAGCTCAAGCCTCTACATGGGCAGAAATAGCTGATGCCACCCCAAATCAAATTTGTAAGGCAGCTACGTGGTCAAGTTATCTTACGTTTGTCCGTCATTACAGACTGGATCTTCTGTCAGCAAGCGAACAAGCTTTTGGCAGAAAGGTCTTACAGGCTGTGGTCCCTCCCTAAGTGGGTAAGTCTCTATTATCCTCTCAAGGTGCTGTCCTGAAAGACATTAAGGGAAAAATCAAGTTAGACTTACCGGAAACTTGTTTTCCAGGAGTCTTTCAGGACAGCAGCAACCCATGAATATGCTGTGACTAACCATATTCTGATTATGTGTTCCAGCTTGGGCCGGAGGTTCTCTACTACTAAGTGGGAAGGAGCCTCCTTTTGAAGTTTGGTGGAGGTGTTTCCTGTCAAGTGGGTGGAGCCACGCTCGCAAGGTGCTGTCCTGAAAGACTCCTGGAAAACAAGTTACCGGTAAGTCTAACTTGATTTTTTCACACCTGGATTTGGGGATCCTCTGCCATTCCTCTTTGCAGATCCTCTCCAGTTCTGTCCGGTTGGATGGTAAATGTTGGTAGACAGCCATTTTTAGGTCTCTCCAGAGATGCTCAATTGGGTTTAAGTCAGGGTTCTGGCTTGGCCATTCAAGAACAGTCACTGAGTTGTTGTGAAGCTACGCCTTCGTTATTTTAGCTGTGTGCTTAGGGTCATTGTCTTGTTGGAAGGTAAACCTTCGGCCCAGTCTGAGGTCCTGAGCACTCTGGAGAAGGTTTGCGTCCAGGATATCCCTGTACTTGGCCGCATTCATCTTTCCCTCGATTGCAACCAGTCGTCCTGTCCCTGCAGCTGAGGAACACCCCCACAGCGTGATGCTGCCACCACCATGCTTCACTGTTGGGACTGTATTGGAAAGGCGATTAGCAGTGCCTGGTTTTCTCCACACATACCACTTAGAATTAAGGCCAAAAAGTTCTATCTTGGTCTCATCAGACCAAAGAATCTTATTTCTCAGTCTTGGCGTCCTTCAGGTGTTTTTTTTTTTTTTTTTGCAAACTCCATGTGGGCTTTCATGTGTCTTGCACGGAGGAGAGGCTTCCGTCGGGCCACTCTGCCATAAAGGCCCGACTGGTGGAGGGCTGCAGTGATGGTTGACTTAATACAACTTTCTCCCATCTCCCGACTGAATCTCTGGAGCTGAGCCACAGTGATGGCACAGTTTGGCCTGACGGCCAGCTCTAGGAAGGGTTCTGGTCGTCCCAAACATCTTCCATTTAAGGATTAGGGAGGCCGCTGTGCTCTTAGGAACCTTAAGTTCAGCAGACATTTTTTTTTGTAACCTTGGCCAGATCTGTGCCTTGCCACAATTCTGTCTCTGAGCTCTTCAGGCAGTTCCTTTGACCTCATGATTCTCATTAAGTGTCACAGCAAAGGGTCTGAATACTTAGGACCATGTGATATTTCAGTTTTTTTTTTCTTTTTTTAATAAATCTGCAGAAATGTCAATTCTGTGTTTTTCTGTCAATATGGGGTACTGTGTGTGTGTGTGTGTGTGTGTGTGTGTGTATATAACAGTGAAAAATTTAAGGGGGTCTGAATACTTTCCGTCCCCACCCTTTTTTTTTTTTTTTTTTTTTTTTTCAAATCTGGACTAACGTCTAGTTTTGAGTAGCAAGGGACAAATATTTTTACCTTGACCATTGTTTTCAGACATCTGGAGCCTCACGCTAATGAAGGCTTTCCTTCACTTCTTTCCAAGACACTTCGATTCTTTCCTATCTACAAAAATTGAAATTTGGGCCTATCCAGAATATTCCATCTTTCATGCAAGGTGGCCTTTCTGGTTGCTAGCACACCTTCAAGGAGAGTCTCTGAATTTGCAGCCCTTTGTTGTATGGCGCCTTTCTTGGTGTTAACTGTAACAAGTTGTTTTAGTCATGGCCTCTTAAGAGTTTTCTGCTGTCCACCTTATGCAGGTTATTGTCCTTATGTCTGGCCCCTAAGCATCCAAAGGAACTAGCCCTACACTGCCTTGCTGCCTAGATGTGGGTGATCTGTGGGTTTACCTTTCCACTACTCTTTAGGAAATGATTCCCTTTGTTTTGCCTGAGGGTTCATGCAAGGTTCTCTTGCATTTCATTCACCATTTCTAGGTGGGTTTGAGGAGTTTAGGCCTATGGTCTGAAGGATAGGTGGTTTTCCTTTCCCTGTAGGGACACATTCCACCAGATCTTACAGTGCTTAAAGGGTTTGTTTTTTCACCTTAATGCATCCTTTGCATTAAGGTGAAAAAACACCTGGCAGTGACCAGCCCCCCATTTTACTTACCTGAGCCCTGGAACCTGATCCACGGGGACGCATTGTCTCTTTGCCCGGGGTTTTCTGCTCTTGATTGGATAGATTTATAGCAGCGCAGCCATTGGCTCCCGCTGCTGTCAATCAAATCCAATGACGTAGGCGGTGCCGAGTCATGCATTCTGCATCTATTGACGCCGAATGCTGGACTCAGGAGCATGCCCTCAAGGTAACCCTCCCCCCCCGGGAGAGTGCTTCTCCTCCTCCCAGGGGGATGTTATCTGATGCGGGGAGGCGCTGCAAGAGTAGCCGAGGGACCCCAGAAGAGCAGGTTTGGGGCCACTCTGTGCAAAACAAGCTGCACAGTTGGAGGCAAGTATGTGGTTTTAAAAAAATGAACGCTTAGATTGTAAGGGTTCATCAGATTGATCACACTACTTCTGATGCCTGTTTCAGGCATAAGGTGCTACAGACTGCTGTTCTGAGCCTACTCAGACTTGTGTGGACCCATTGACAATATCTGCTATGTTACTTACCCTTTTAGTTAGCCTGCTTTTGGACATACCTGTAAGGATTAGTAGCCTGTGACCTGCACTGTGATCAGGAAAATAGGATTTTTGACCTTTCCTGGAGTGCAGGACACAAAACCCTCCACTTTGATTTTTTTTTTTTTTCCTGTGTTTTTGCTACAAAACTGAGGCTAGCTGGGTTATAGAAATGAAGGTCTGAGCAGCCATTTTATTTTATTTTTTTTTTTGTCCAGTCACATGACTGTAACTGCATATAACCCAGTTGTAAGCTGGTCGTCCTGTCTGTCTTGCCCAACAGCCCCTTTTTATTAAAAAAAAAAAGGGATTAAAATCATTCAATCAGATGCAGCAGCTGTTCTGACAGCCACCATGCCAACTGTTAGAAACACAGCCACAATAGGAGATTTCTGTTTTATTTTATTTTTTTGGGGGGAAAATTGCTTGGCTGTTCTGTAGGGCTTCGTTAATGTAAAGCTGTATGTCCTATAATGTCCTATACTGTACTCTAGGAAACTGACTTTACTGGTAAGTTAAAATTGGTTATACTGATACTTGCATTGATATGAGGGGGGGGGGGGGGGGTTTACAAGCATTAAATCTCACTGTACTCTTCCTCCCCCCACCCCCGGCTCAGTCTTAATGTGGTATCAGTGCAACCCTAGTTAAAATCAAATTTTACTGGTGATGACCTGTTTAAGTGTTGCTTGCTATAATTTGATAAAGTTCACTAATTGGTGGTTTGTGGTTCACTCTAGTCTAGTCTGCGGATTTCTCCTCCCCTACCATTTCTTCCCTTGGGAGGTGGTGTGTCTCGAGACCCCTTGAAGTTGGCTATTGGCTCAAGGCTGGATCCAGATCATGCTGCTTTAGCAGCTGCAACAGCTTCCCCCATGGGGATGTCCAAGAGATGGCCGGGTGCTTCAGTCTGGCCCTCCTGGGACCTTTTAGAATCTGCAGAAGATCCATTTTCCATTGAAAGGGAGGCTCGGCTGCATAGACAGGCTGCAGGTAAGAAATTTATGGGCTGTCGCATGCTGTAAATACTTTTTTTTTTTTTTTTTTGCTAAAGCTCAAATCACTGAGGTGCTGAGAAAATCCAGTCTTCATGGCCACTGAAATGGTGCATGTGTAGGAAGCATTTATCCCTTGTCACTAGCCTCACTACAGTAGGAGAAAGGAAAACTAAATCAAAAGTCAGGCTTACAGCTCTCCCTCTTGGTTGCTTTATGTGGTAGGTAGCCTGAAATGGATGTTCAAGAGTTGGCAAAGGCTAGGAACATATTAAACTGACAAGAAGCCCACTTCATTAATCTGCAGCTAGTCTAATTCTGGACCTTGTTTTGATATGCAGTTATTTTTAGAAATGTGCATTCGTTTTCTTCCGAATTTCAGGTATTTTCGTTAGTTTTAACAAACGATAACGAAAGTGGAAAATCCAAAAAACGAAAGATCCGACAGAAGTGCTTTATTTTCGTTGCTACAACAGTTCAATATAGATAGGAGATTCGACATGACGCTGACAATAACAATCTGTGTTCATCAAACCTGTGGTCGAATGTGCCTAACCTTAGCTCTATTAGTCCAAGATTATTCGACGTAGAGAGAAGATTCCTGCTGGAATTTGGTGGGGGAAGTAAAATAATGATGAATGTTATTGGCTGATTGTAACCAAAGAGGAGGAGCAGTAAAATAGCTAAGTACACACGTACTTTGGCTTATGGTGTTGAAAGTTCTAAAGATTTGATGGAGCAGGTAAACTATACGGCATCTTACAGTTTAGCTGCTCCGTCGAATCTTTGAACATTCAACAGACACCATAAGCCTTCAATGACAGATTCGACCTTAATTTGGGTTTTTGGACGAATGCAATTTTAAACGCAATAAACGATTTTCGGGAGTAACTAAATTTTATTTTTCGGACGAAAACAAAATTCCGAAACGAAATATTTCAGTGTGCACATGTCTAGTATTTTCAAAATGTCCTTTTTTGGTTATTCACGTTTATGTCAAATTGTAACTGCCCTTTCCATAGTCCATTGGTCCTGGTATTAACCCGTTGGTGCCGGCCACGTGCAGATATGCAGCCTCTCGGCGGGTAGGCCTTGGTGCCAAGCGGTTGCATGTTTGTGTGAATTGGTGGAATACAGCTGTGCTGAGATCGGGAGCTTTCGTGAATGGGAGCTTTTCCAATTATGTGACAGCCAATCAGAGGTCCGTGATCATAAACCCTGCCTCTCGGCATCCTAAATCCTTTAAAGGGCCAGGAGGTGCCAGCTCCAAGGGGTTAAACCAATGGAACAAAACTTGCAGTCCCAAGTTCAGTCAGCTCAGTAGTTTTAATCACTTGGACTGCAACTATTTTCATTGGCGATTATGGTTTTGATTAATCAGAAAGTGTGCTATATAATTTATGTAAAGCTTAAGACCATTTATTCTTGAACATTTATATATAGTGGTAAATCTAAATAACCAGCTATATGGTTAGTGAACAAAAGATCGAATCCACTCAATGACCGAAGGTATAGAGATTTATATAAATATAAATGTTGAATCTGCTGCATATTACTCAAATTTATTTTTCTTAAAAATTAACCTTGTTTTGCAGATTTAGACAGGATCATAATGTGCATGAGACTCCCTTGTCATAGGCAAGTAGCTGGATACAAACTCCCTGCACCTGTCAGACCTTAGTGGAGTTCCACCCAGAAGTGGTTCCTTTTTTTTTTTTTCCCTTCACTTGAAAGGTGCCAAATGTGACTCTGATGGCGGGGGGGGGATGTGCCTTTTGACAGGTACCCGTCCCCACTTCCAGGAGATCGCAGCGCCATCCCTCGAAGTTTGGTTAGTTCAGTTAGAAAGGGCAGCGCACTTCCCATGCGCAGTAGGGAACTGGCTATGAAACTGAAAGGCTTTACTGCTGGTTTCCCTTACCACAAATGGCAGTGGTAGCAACCGAGAGGTGATCCAAAAATCGGCTGGGGTGCTGACATTGCGGGCTCCCTGGACAGGTAAGTGTCCTAATAAGTCAGCAGCCGCAGTATTTGTAGCTGCTGATCCTCCCTCCTCCTCCCCATGCTTTTTGTGTCACCTGTCATGATGGGGTTATTCAACTTAGCCCTTAGTACAAAAACGGCAGCTAATCAGTACTATAGGGGGTTAAATATATACATTATCTCCAGAAATAGGAGATGGGTAATTTTTTTAGCTGGCAGTCAAACATGGGGGGGCAGCGCAATATAAAGCTTAAAGTAGTACTGAAGGCTGAGACTTTTTTTTTTTTTTTTTTTTTCATGGATATAATGCAAAATGCTGTTAGACTAAAGGCATTACAATTACATTTCAAGTTATCAGCCTCCACCTTCTCTGGATTCAGATGCTGATTTTGGCTGCCGAGCCCTTAAAGCGATTGTAACTATTGGCTTTTTTTTTTTTTCTAACATGTCACTTACCTACTCCTTTGCACAGAGCTGCCCCATCTTTGCTTTCCTAACCATTACCATTCTGAAGCACTCGCCACATGAATTTCCCAAAGATTGGACAGTTTTTACACTTTAGCAATATCTCCCAGTTACAACTAGTATGGTCAAGTGGTTGTGAAGGTTTTCACCTTGATGCATTCAATGCATGAAGGTAAACTTGTGTGCTGCCCCCCCCCCCCCCCCCCCCCCAGCTGTCAATCAATCACAGCCAGTGAGCCAATGAGGGAGCTGGGGGCGGGGATGGGCATTGGCGTTTTTATGGCTGAATAGAGCAAGGCTTGGGAGCAAATATGCACTAGTACCTCATGGCAAGCTGCTTTACCTTTTGTTATAGGGGCACTCTGAAGGCAGGAGGAGCTCGATAGACTGGTGATAAGGCATTACAATTCAATTTAAAGTAGTTTTACAAGTAGTGTGCATTATATTTAAAATGTATATCTATGCAAAATATATAATATAAATGTATACTCCCCTCCACACTTCATATAGCTTCAGGTCTGACTCCCAGTTAAAATACCCTGTATATCCTACATAGATATTTCACCTTTAAAAGTGCTTATCTGGTGTGCTGTAAAAAGCTCATTTGTTTTGTTTTTCAACACAATCGTTACAGGTGATACAAAAAGCATGCTGCTACCAAATGTCCTAATGACAGCAGGCACTGCCTGTGACAATGGAGTCTGACATCCATATTTACATACAGTCCTGTCTGAAAATCTGCAAAACTGTTTGAGGGTCTTAATTTTTTTTTAATAACAATTCTGATCAGTTTATGTACCAGATTCAAATTCTAATGTCTATTCTCAGAGCGGATTATATATTGTTCAGTAACCATATAGCTGGTGGTTTAAATTTACCACTGCATATAGTTTAAGAATTTTTTGTTTTACTTTACATAACTAAATTATATACCACTTTTTGGAGGTTTTCATTTAAGTGAAACAATCGGCAAACTAATTTTATGAAAATCATTGCTGCCCTGAACTTAATACAACAGGTAAAATGGGCACACAGGTGAGCCTTTGCAATTTCCTTTTTTCTAGTTTTAGTGTGCAACAGTTTCGGCTAGCAAAGAAGGCTGATGGCTTTCTTTTTAGAGAAGGAATAAGGGAGAGCTGAGACATGTGCCAGGAGCATTGGGGCGCATGGCTGTTTAGTGAGACATGGTGGCAGTTACTTTAGTTATAGCATGGTTAGCACTATTGCTATGTTACTGTTCTAGGACAGTGCATGTTTATCACCTTACTTTGCATTAGTTGCATGTATGCAAGTTAGGAGCTTAATATTGAATTCTGTCAATGTCAAGTTTTAGCACTTGGATGGTTTTAAGGCAGGAGCTAATGCCATCTGCTCATTTTATCAGCTGTAAATGAAGCAACTTGCACATGGAGTGGTCAGCTGCCTCCCCGGAACTACAAGAATCCAGTTTATTCCTGCAAGGTATTTCTAGGTGGTGTTCCCTGGGATATCACAGAAAGTGAGTACCAAATGTTCTTTCCACTTCTATTCTTGGTGTATGCAGGTTTTTCGTTTCCAGACGTCAAGTTTCCACATTTGTAGCTATAACCTTTTTGCTGCCATAGCCAGTTTTTGTAACATCTTGTTTCGCAAGATGTTTCTAAACCTCTTGGTATTCAAGGGGTTACAGCAAGCTCACAGCTGCTTCTATGCAAATGAGTTTTCTAACAACTTAAGACCTGTGGGCTTTCAGATACAAGTGATCAGAGTGGCTCTAGAGCCACATGATCACACTTGCGGTACTGTAATAGTGCAGTACCCCTACTGGTGCCCACAGTGGCTTCTGGGCTCTTGTTCTCCAGGGAGCTTGGAACTGCAGGGGGAAAAAAAATCGAAGGCTTCATGGACACCCTGCTTGCATTGATCGTAATTGAATCGTGATGTGGTTTGCGTTTCCTGTGGCCAGCAGTCTAAACATTCCTATCCTGAACTCAATTGTTCCGCATTCAGGAGAGGGAGGCTCCCCTAACCACAGCAGCTCCTAAACTGCTAAAAACCTATGTGTACATTGACGGTCTTAGGAGCTTTGGCAAAACACCTAAACAAGTTTTAGGAGCTGCTTGTGTACATAAAGCCTTACGATGAAAGCAAGATTTCAGAAGTTTTCTAATCGACACCTGATCGTTTCATAAAGAGGACCTGTCACCAGTGTTGATTTCATCAACTAAAACATTTTCGATTTTCCTCAGCGGTATTTCCAGTGACAAACTAACGCATCAATTCCATTTTCATCAACGGATGAAAATGGCATGGAAATGTTGGGTGCTTCTGCTTTCCTTGGAGCTCTGTCTGTAAAGCCAGTGATTGTTTCCCCTCCCAGCAAGGGACTGTGATGTGCTTAGCACTGTGTGCAAGCAGTACAGGCCTCCTCGGAGCTCCTCATTAGATTTGCTTTTATTCAGGAGTATATAATGAGTTTGGAAATTCTAGATAAATGCTTAAATGCATTAGACACTAAACACATTAGATTTTAGTCGACTAAAATGCACTGGGAATTTTAGTTGACTAAATTGAAATTAAATCGACATTTGCCAAAATTAACACGGCTTGTCACCTGACTATGCCATCATATAGTGGACATAGTGTGATGGCAATAAAAGTGCCGTGTACGTAAACCTAAATTGTGCTATGCATGTGAGGTATTGCTGTTCTGAATAAGCAAAATGATTATAGGGTCACAATGGTTTAAGTATAACTAAAGGCACAACTTTTGTAGTCTGAGAGTAACTGGTTTAGAAAACCTGTCTTTTTTTTTTTTTTTTTTTTTTTTCTGTATTGGGGAGATTCACCCTCTTGATTATGTCCTCAATTGGTTGCAAATGGCACAAAACTGACCTGGGTTATACAACCCTCTTGCAGTAAAGTCTTACATTTGGATGGGATTTTTTTAGGCACCAAAACCAACAAATAATCCTTTCATTTTATTGATGCAAGGCAATTAAACTGATTTAAACCAGGTGTTTAATTTGAAATATCTGACCACTAATTTTGTAGTCCTATAACAAAAATGGCCTTTACAACCATTTGTATAGAGCAGGGATATGCAATTAGCTGACCTCCAGCTGTTGCAGAACTACAAGTCCCATGAGGCATAGCAAGACTCTGACAACCACAAGCATGACACCCAGAGGCATGATGGGACTTGTAGTTTTACAACAGCTGGAGGTCCACTAATTGCATATCCCTGGTATAGGGGATGAAGGACCTGACTCCTGTCAACTCAGTCTTCATCAGGGGACAAACGTGTTGAATTCTAAAATAGGCTCAAACATTAGTGCACACAAATTGCATGAAACCTTTTATAATCATAGAAATAGTTGAAGGCCAATGAAACCAGAGCTCTCCCTCCAAAGGAGGCCCCCCTATAACATATACTGATATAAATACATTTATATTAGTATATGCTGTGGGAGGTGACCTTTTGAGGGAGAGCTCTGGTTTCATTTTGTCTTCACTATTTCTGTTTATATATTCTAAAATATTTCATGCAATTTGTGTATACTTTATCTTTGATCCTATGATTGGATTTTAGAATTCAACAAACTTGTCCACTGATATAGGCTCTTGATTTGAAACATGTCAGAAGCTTCATGCTTTATACCAGGTATATGCAATTAGCAGAGAAGCTTTTTGTATGTGCCTTTTTCGTCATGACTACAAGATAAGCAGTCTGTTCTGATTTCATTTATTTTTTTAGCTTAGGTTTAAATTGGTGCAGGCTGTGTCCTACGTTTGCTCGGGCACTGCAGCCCATTCGTTTGAGAGGGCTGCTGTGCCTCGTGAACCACACAAAGTGCATGCCCCTTTTTTAAAAACACATCCGCTGGGAAACTGCATGGTCTTTCTCGAACATCACGGGACACAGAGCCACAGTAATTACTGATGGGTTATATAGGGTATCACTGGTGATTGGACACTGGCACACCCTATCAGAAAGTTCGACCCCCTATATAATCCCTCCCCTTGCAGGGATACCTCAGTTTTTACGCCAGTGTCTTAGGTGATGGACGTGTAAAGATGTCCTGTGCTGAGCTCCAAAGGGGAATATCCTATATCCTATACTGGGGCAAGCCAGGCAGACCGGATCCATTCAAAGTGTCCTTTCGTGGCCGAATTGGATGGTACCCGGGCCTCTGTTTTACCTCTAACGCTTCTCTTTTAGAGAGCTGGACCCCGCATATTAGAAAATGGTTTTCTAGCCTAATTTCTAGCCGGGTGCTTTACAGGTCCAGAACTGCAGGATCCCCCTATTCGTAGGGGGCCCCAGTCTCTGACGGTTTTTTCAAACGGAGCCCACCGTGAGGTGAAGATTGAGTCTGTGTAAACTGAACCCTGCGGCTGGATAAGGTGAGAGGAGATTCCACAGAATTTTCTAATTCTAGTAGGTTCTCTCCTTTAAGGTAAATGCATGCTATGCCTATTGTGATCACTGGGGGCTGCCAAGAGAACAAACATTGTCATGCTGATGTCGGCTCAAGTGTTCATGCTTCACAGCGTCTCCGGGCCTCAAGGTAGGATGGATGGGGGGGATTTCTCAGGTTTGATGTGTCGCCCCTAGACGACCTGCTATTGATAGACTGGTCGGTAGCCTCCTTGAACGGGAACTTGAGATCCACGGTCAAGTATCTAGAACACCTAGGTTGGATCCTCAACCTAGAAAAATCTTTCTTAAAACCAGTAAGAAGACTGGAGTATTTAGGTCTGATCATAGATACAAGCCAGGAGAAAGTATTTCTACCTCAGGCAAAGATCACGGCTTTAAGGGAGCTAATTCTGGCAGTCAGGACCAAGAAGGGTCCTTCTGTCCGCCTTTGTATGAGGCTGCTAGGGAAGATGGTGTCTTCATTCGAAGCAGTTCCCTATGCTCAGTTTCATTCAAGAATGTTGCAACACAGTATTCTGTCGACCTGGAACAAGAAGGTTTAGGCATTACTTTCTGATGCACCTGTCTCATGTGGTGCGTCAGAGCCTCAATTGGTGGCTCATTCCCGAAAACCTGCACAAGGGGAAATTGTTTCTACCGGTTACCTGGACGGTGGTAACAACAGATGCCAGTCTGTCAGGTTGGAGAGTAGTTCTGGAACAGTCTGCGGTTCAGGGGATATGGTCCAAGACAGAAAGGACCTTACCCCTCAACATTCTGGAGACATGGTGGTATATCTAGCCCTAAAAGCCTGGACTCTCAGGTTACAGGGCTGCCCGGTCAGGATCCAGTCCGACAATGCCACAGCAGTGGCTTATGTCAATCAATCCGGAGCCGAGCTGCTCAAAAGGAGGTGAACCAGATCTTAGTCTGGGCAGAGATGCATGTGTCATGCATATCGGCAGTTTTTATTCCAGGGATAGAGAACTGGCAGGCGGACTATCTAAGTCGCCAGCAGTTACTCCCAGGGGAATGGTCTCTACATCCCGTCTTTTGGGCCATATGCCAAAATGGGGGGGGTCCCAGATGTAGATCCCGATTCAACAAAAAAGTTAGACAGATTTGTGGCAAGGACGAGGGATCCTCTTGCATGCGGGATGGATGCGTTGGTGATTCCGTGGCATCAGTTCTCACTGATTTACGCATTCCCGCCTATTCTGCTACTGCTTCGCAGGATCAGGCAGGAAAGGAAGTCGGTACTTCTGGTGGCCCCTGCTTGGCCCAGAAGGACTTGGTATGCAGAAATAGTAAGGATGACTGTGGGTTCCCCGTGGACCCTACTGGTACGCCCAGACCTGTTATCTCGAGGTCCAGTGTTCCATCCTGCCTTACAAACGCTAAATTTGACGGTTTGGCTATTGAGACCCACGTTCTGAAGAGTCGTGGGCTTTCAGGTCCTGTCATATCTACCTTGATTAATGCAAGGAAGCCAGTTTCCAGGATGATTTATCATAGAGTCTGGAAAGCTTATGTATCCTGGTGTGAATCCAGAGGTTGGCATCCCAGGAAATGTCATAGGTAGAATTCTTGATTTTCTACAATTATGATTAGAGATGAAGCTGGCCTTGCGTACCATCAAGGGCCAGGTCTCGGCTTTATCAGTATTTCAACGGCCACTTGCTTTGCATTCTTTGGTCTGAAACTTTATGCAGGGGGTGATGCGTCTTAATCCTCCGGTTAAGGCGCCCCTAAACCCCTGGGACTTGAACTTGGTCCTGGCTGTGTTACAGAAACAGCCTTTTGAACCAATAAGTCAGATTCCTTTGGTCTTGTTGACAAGAGTTAATTTTTCTGGTGGCCATCTCTTCTGCTAGAAGAGTTTCAGAATTAGCAGCCCTTTCCTGTAAGGAGGCCTTATTTGATTATACACAAGGATAGAGTGGTACTGCACCCTCATCCTAGTTTTTTACCGAAGGTGGTATCTGATTTTCATTTAAACCAAGACATTGTTCTGCCTTTTTTTTTTTTCCAGATCCCTGCTCTCCAGAAGAGAGATCACTACATTCTTTGGATGTAGTAGGAGCAGTCAAGGCCTATCTTGAGGCAACTGCTCAGATTCGCAAATTGGATGTTTTGTTCGTGCTACCAGAGGGTCCCAATAGAGGACAGGCAGCGTCAAGAGCTACCATTTCTAAATGGATTCGACAATTGGTTATTCAGGCTTACGGTTTAAAACAGAAGATTCCTCCGTTTCAGATCAAGGCACATTCCACAAGGGCTATTGGCGCTTCTTGGGCAGTGCATCACCAGGCCTCGATGGCTCAGATCTGCAAGGCCGCAACCTGGTCTTCAGTTCATACATTCACCAGATTCTATCAGGTGGATGTGAGAAGGCATGAGGATATCGCCTTTGGGTGTAGTGGGCTGCAGGCAGCGGTACAGGGTCCTCAGGTCTGATTGCACCCTATTTGGTCGTGGTTCTACCCCGCCCCCCTCAGGTAGCATTGCTCTGGGACATCCCCTCAGTAATTACTGTGGCTCTGTGTCCCGTGATGTTCGAGAAAGAGAAAATAGGATTTTTTAAAACTGCTTACCTGCAAAATCCTTTTCTTTTGAAGGACATCACGGGACACAGGTCCGCCCCTCTCTAATACACTATATTGCTTGGCTACAAAACTGGGGTATCCCTGCAAGGGGAGGGATTATATAGGGGGTTGAACTTTCTGATAGGGTGTGCCAGTGTCCAATCACCAGTGACACCCTATATAACCCATCAGTAATTACTGTGGCTCTGTGTCCTGTGATGTCCTTCGAAAGAGAAGGATTTTACAGGTAAGCTGTTTTTTAAAAAAAAACAATTTTTTTGACCATGCGGTTTACCTGCAGTATTACCCGCAAACGCTGCTGGCTAAGATGTGTGGCAGAGCAGTGCAATTCTGCTGCGGGTGGTTGTAGGGGCAGGAATCTATGCAGCAACGATCGCGGTGTGCACTAGTATGAACCTAGCCTTAACCAGATGTTTTTAATTGCATCAATATAATTTATATTTGGTGCCTAATCCCATCCATATTAAGACTTTATTACACTATCAGGTTATGTGGTGCTATGCTTTTCAAGTTTAGCAATGAGCTTTACTGTTTTTTTCCATAACACTCCTGCACTATCCAAAATGGAGGGGAGGGAAGAGAGAATGTTGCCTTTTGGTTCTGCATTAACGCTAAACTGATGACCTGCAAATGCTTTTAAAGCACCATCTATGGGGACTTGGGTACCAAGCTTTTGAAGTTTTAAGACCTGACATGTTTGCGATCAGATCTACTCAAGGCAACCCCATCTTTTGCATTAAAGTTCCTTTTTACTCTATTAAATGCATATTTTCAGGAAAATGGCTCTTCAACTATTGTGCAACATAAATTTGTCTTGGTTACATAGTTAATCTGGTAAGTCCATACAGTTAAACCCACAGAAAAAGGCACATCAAAAACCCTCTATACACATCCTATACCCAGCCCTCAAAATAAGGAGGGGGCATTCATGGAGTCGCATCGCGGGGGTGGCACCAATTCTTAGCGATCGGCTGGAGACACTGGGGAGAGGAAGAGGTGAGCCGGCTGGATCATAGCAGACATCTCCTGCTGTGACTCAGCTTGGATCCGTAAACGCCGGCCACTGTCAAAGTCCTGCCTCCTGGACCGGTTCTGACAGCACACTTGTTCAATTCCAGGAAGTTTTAGTTATTTGACTTCTATCATAGGGGCTGGTTCAGGCGGCGAGACTTTGACAGCGGCCGGCATTTCAGATCCAAGCTGTCACAGCGGGAGATCCCCCACTCTGTGTGATCCAGCCTGCACTCCTCCCTGTGATCCCCATGCAGTGATGAGCAGCACTGTTATTTGCTTAAACGGGGGGAAAAAATTCCTTCCTGATCTTCTCCTCCAGCAAATCTGATATTCTCTGTCCTATAAATATTATTTTTTAATATTTGGGGATTTAAAAAAAAGTAATTTCTCCTAAAACAGATTGTGTGAAATTAAAAAAAAAAAAAAATGCCCAGTAGAGGTTAAAGAGATCATTACTTCACCTAATTTTGCTCATTATAGGGCAGTACATGTATTCATTTTTATGTGCCTTTTAAAACTAGCTGCAATGTTGGACAGGGTTTCTCCTTTTAGTGCATAACTACCCAACACTGCAGCTAGCAAGGAGATGGCTGCATTGATGGTGAGTGCCTGTCTCCTGCTCTCAGCACTTGTCTGAGGCAAGCACTGGCAGGAGGAATGCAGAGGGAGGTGATGTAGTCTTGCCTGCCCCCATTTCTGGTGCTGGCAGCTGGAGACAGGCACTGCAAAGTATTGGTCTACTTACTAGCTGCAGTGTCAGATGGCCATGCACCAAGGTGGTGGATGAGGAGCCCTGTCAGACATTGTAGCTAGTGTTTTGGACCCCTAGGGAAGATGGGACATAAAAAAAAAAAACCTTTTCTGAAAGCAAAGTACATGAGACAAATGCCCTGAAGAATAAAATGATAGCTGTAATTTCTTTAGCAAAACTTCCCATGGCACCTTTTTTATATCAATTAAAGATATGGTCATGCAGCTATAGTCTGTTAGGGGGGGATTAACCTTGCCCTGCTGCATGGGTCAGTACAGCCGGAGGGCCTCAGTAAAGCTTCAGACACTGCCACAGCTGTGGCTTATATAAATTGTGGAGGCACAAGAAGTTGGGCTGCTTATGAAGCAGGTGACATCCTTTCCTTTCCCCACACAGTCCTGCAGAGGTTGCACAAACCTGCTGCAGAGTTCATTGCACATATCTGGGTGAATGGCGCACTCCCCCTAGAATAGTCTAAGATCAAATTTTTAGTTGTCACTCTAGTGGAGTGGGCTCTTTACCCACAGGTGTTTCTAGGAAGAGAGAATCTTTTTTTTTTTTTTTTTTTTTTTTTTTTTCTCCCGTTGTGACTTCTGTCCCACTTCCTCCTGCTTTACAGCTGCCAAGGCAATTCCTCCTCTCGCCCTAAGCGGCCCCTCCCTGCCAGCAATCTTCTGGGACACGTCACAGGTCCCAGAATATTGCCTGGCCAATAGCAGAACGACTTGCGCATGCGCAGTGCGCGCCTGGAAAACCGTAAGCTATCACGGCCAGGTGCCCACAGTTACTATGATGGTGCTGTGGAGAGGAGCGGTGGTCCAGGCGCCTGCATCGCTGGACGGTGGGACAGGTATATGTCAAGTTAGCAGCTACACTTTATCGTACATCATGGCACACAGAGGTTTAAGTAATAACTTTATGGGTATATAGGCACCTTCAGGTGATGGACACTGGTATAACCAATCCAGGAAGTTCACTCCCTATATAACCCCTCCTTCCAGGAGCACATCATTTTCTCCCTTCGCCTTTCAGGACAGCACCTTGGAGAGAGCACAGCTCCACCTCTTGACAGGAAACACTGCGTGACAACGCCCCTTTTTAAAAGCAGCTGCTTCTACCATGCTGTCCGTTTTTAGTGTTTCCTCTGCCATGGTGGAAGCACTGCTGGGGAACCAGAGGGGCTGCGCTCTCTCCAAGGAGAGGGTTTTCGCAGTACGTCCACGTTTTGGTGCTCATACCAGCCTGGCTCCTTCCCGCACGAGAGGTGGGTGTTCCGGTGTCCCTTCGCCGGCTCACAGGAGTAATGGTCTGCCAGAGGTCCTTTGCCCGGGGTGTTCGGGGGGCCGTGGGTGTCCTCAGAGCGTCCATGCCAGGCCTCTGCATGGCGGCGCCGAATCCCGGACAGCGGGTGACACTAGTTCTGGTAGGCGGAGACTTCCGACGGTGCATAGTGATTGGTTCCAGCTGCCGGAATGCAGGAGGCAGGGGCAGGTCCTCTGGCCAGGACTTCCTTTTGTTTGGCACATGGAGCCTTGTAAGGAAACAGACAGCGGCTGCGGAGTTCGCAATGGAGACGGCGGAATCGGCAGCGATGGCGGATGCAGGTGCCAGGCCCAGGTACGATGGCACCTCATTCCTTTTTATATCACTGGGTGTTTTATCTTTATGTGGTTATTCAAAGAAAACCTGCTGCTGTCTGCTATGGGGTAAGTTTCAGTTAGCAGTTCAGCAAAGGAGTGAGACTCTGGGCACTTAGGGTGTTGGCTGAGGGTATTATATTTCTCTGAGGCCTTAGTTCTAAGAAGGACCTGGGTTTCTTTTGTTTGTTTCAGAAAGCTACTGTCAAATCAGAGAACAGGGAGAAAGTGCCCCTCATGCAAAAATCCTTTAAGGGATTCTTGATCCAAACCACTGTGCAGATTTAGTAAGAGTCCTTACAAGAGTGCAAGGAGCTCTTATCTTCTGTGAGAAAGGAATTAGCAGAGGCCCTAGGGACAGTGCGCTCCCTTGTGAAAAACGTGGCCAGAGTTCCAGCCAAGAACAGAGTTCTCACTCCAGTCTCTCTGTCCACTTCCAGACAGGTGGAAAGTGAGTCTGAGGAGGAAAGGGAAAGCATTCCACCCTCAACCATTGATTCTGTGGAGGTGGAAGAAGAGACAAGATCTAGATATAAGCTTTCACTTGAGGTGGATAAATTACGCAAAGCGATTTATACTACCCTGGAGGTCCAGGAAGAGAAAACCCAGCTGTCAGTGCATGTACCAGGGGCTGGAGGAAATTAGACACAGGGTCTTCCCTGTTCATAAAGTGTTAACAGACACTATTAAAAAGGAATGGAAGGATCCAGAGAAAGGACAGTTCTTTTCTAAAGCCCTCAAAAGGAATTTTCCTTTTGAGAACGAGGAATTGGTGTGGAATAAAAAAACAAAGATAGATGCTGCCTTTTCTCAAGTATCTAGGAAAACTGATTTAGCTTTTGAGGACATGGGCATTCTCAAAGATGCTATGGATAAGAGGGCAGATGGCCTTCTGAAGAGAGCCTGGGACTCCTCTAGCTAATCTTAAGCCAGCAATGGCAGCTACAGTTGTGGCTAGGAACTTGGAGGGTTGGTTAGATCAACTTAAGGATCATGTGGTAGCAGGTACCTCTAGAAAAGACCTATTGGAGTCCTTCCCTACCCTGCTTAAGGCAGTCAAATATATGGCTGATGCCTCTGCAGAATCGATCAGGACATCAGCCAGGTCCTCTGCGCTTGTTATCTTGGCAAGAAGAGCACTCTGGCTGAAGACTTGGTCAGGGGATTTGGCTTCTAAGGTAAAACTTTGCGGAATTCCCTTTTCAGGAGACCTGATTTTCGGACCAGAATTGGAGACTGTCCTGGACAGGACAACGGATAAAACTTTCCCACAGAAGAAGAAAGTGGTACAGCAGAGAATTTTCAACAAGCCGATAAGGAAAAAGACCAGACGTAGAAGAGACCCTGGACTTCTTAGAGGAAGAGGCAGAGGGGTACTCTTTAGAACCCCAGAGCTAACCCTAAAAAAACAATGACCATCTACCAGTAGGTGGAAGACTACAAGACTTCTTACCAACTTGGGGAAAAAACAGGAAGTCCATTTGTTCTGGGGTTAGTCAAGAAGGGATATCAATTGGAATTCTCACAAAGCCCCCCAAATCGGTTTTAAATCACAAACCTACCAAAGGATCGGGAAAAGGCTCTGGCCATGAAGTCTGTTACAGGAACTGATGCAACAGAAGGTCATTTCCCAGGTTCCGAAAGATCAAGAGGGGAAGGGGTTTTACTCCCACATTTTTCTGGTCAAAAAGCTATTGGGAAAGTTCCGCCTGATTCTCAATTTGAAGGTTCTAAATCGATCCATAAAATACAAATTCAGGATGGATACGATTTTCTCGGTGAGGAACTTGCTAACCCCCAAATGTCATATGGCTTCCATCAATTTGAGATGCCTATCTCCATATACCAATAGTGCCCCCATCACAAGGATTCCTGTGTCTCACACCTGCTACTGTTTGCTGACTCAAGGGGTCAAGTAGAAGTCAATCTACAGACAGCTCAAGCACATCTAAAAAGTTTGGGATGGCTTCTCAACCTTCAAAAGTCAAACCTAATACCATCTCAAAGGGTAAGGTTTCTGGGGTACGAAACAGATTCAATAGAACAGAATTTTTCCCATTTCCGTCTTTCAGGACAGCACCATAGAGAGACCTTGGCTCCTCCCCTTCTGAGGAAACACCGCCTTCAACTTAAAGCTTTAAACCTCACCGCTCTCCCCCGGCCCCTCAGTTCTGGTGTTTCCTCCGGTGGGGAGACATCGCAAGGAACCAGGGCCGCACAGCTAGGGAGGCTGAGGCTAATTGCAGGCTGACCAAAGGGGGCGCTCTCTCTCTGGCTCTCTCCTGCTCATTTTTTCTAAAGAAAGCTGCAGTCTAAGGGGCTAGGGTGGCTGAGTACCTTTTAGAAGACTGCACATCACGCTCCCCCAGCTTCTCTTAGTGAAGTTGTAAGCTGGGGGGGTCCGTTTTCTTTCTTGCCTAGCAGTGGCATAGGCGGAGGCACAGAAGACCGCCCTGCACTTGCAGCCAGCGTGGGAGCTCTGAGCGCTGGGTCGGAGGACGGGTGACGTCATTTCCGGCGGAGGTCGGTGTTTCCGTCTGACCCGTGACTTCCGGTTCCGGTCGCGGTGTTGAAAACGGACCGCGCGTTCGGCTGGTGCTGCCTCTGACTTGCTGTGGGGACAGTACACAGGGGCTTGGATCACCACTGCACTCTAAGGAGATGTCGGAAGCAGAGGCTTCAAGAACCGCTCCAGGAGAATCCTGCACCAGCCACTCTAAGGTAAGAGGAACCCTGGGGTGGTGTTCCCTTACCGCTTCCTGTAAAGCTCCACAGGTGTAGAACTCCCCCTGGTGGTGAAGGGGGGGAAAGGGTTGTGTCTGGGTCCCTGGTGATGGTTGGTCCCGGGAAGTGCACCCCCGGTGGCCCTCCGTGGTAGTGCTGGTGAAAGTTTGCTGATTGCTCCCTACTTTTAACTTGTTTTCCAGGGCAAAGCTACAGAGAAAAGCAAGTCGCCCCACAGTGCCAAGAAGAAATGCCCCTCATGTAAAATCACAATGGGGGAATCTTGGTCTAAACCCCTTTGCAGGGATTGTATAGAGGGGCTAGTAAGGGAGCAATCTGGAGAACAGTCTTCAGATTTAGCAGCATCCGTGAAAGAACTTTCCAATACGGTGCAGACTTTTAAGACATTATTTGCCAGTCTTCAGTTGCCACAGCCGCAGGTTGTTTCTCCACCAGCACAGCAGAGTGTTCCTCAGTCCTTAATGGATGCTCCCTCGGGAAGTGGAGAGAATCCAGGAGGTGCCAGATTCGAGGTTGAGGAAGAGCCTGATAGCGGGTCCTCAGATCCCCAGGGGGAATCAGAGGGAGAGGAGGCGGAAGGGGAATCCACAAGATCCTCTCGCTACAAGCTTTCCCTGGAGGAGGTGGAGGAGCTCCTAGGAGCCATTCATACCACCCTAGGAATCCAGGAGGAAAGGAAAAAACTTTCACTCCATGACCAGATGTACAAGGGACTAGGGGAACATAAAAGGAAGGTGTTCCCGGTCCATGAGGTCTTAGTCGACGCCATCAAAAAGGAGTGGCAAGACCCCGAAAGGAAGCCTTTCCTTTCAAAGGCACTTAAGCGTAGGTTCCCCTTTGCAGAAGAGAAGGCGCTGGTATGGAACAAATCGCCTAAGCTAGACGCAGCCTTTTCGCAGGTCTCCAGGCACACTGACTTGGCCTTTGAGGACATGGGGGCACTCCCAGATCCCATGGATAAGAGGATAGATTCCCTCCTGAAAAAATCCTGGGACTCTTCCATAGGGAACCTCAAACCTGCCATGGCGTCCACGGTGGTGGCACGAAACATGGAGTATTGGCTAACGCAAATTAAGGCGCATATAGAGGCGGGCACGCCTAAGGAAACAATCCTTTCGTCTTTTCCCATGCTCCTTAAAGGAATAGCTTACCTGGCAGATGCGTCAGCTGAATCGGTGCGTATGTCTGCAAGATCAGCCGCATTGTCCAATTCGGCAAGAAGAGCCCTATGGCTTAAAACATGGCAGGGAGATACCGCATCCAAGGTTAAGCTCTGCGGCATTCCTCTCACGGGGGACTTGCTTTTCGGGCCAGGTCTGGAAGCTGTATTGGATAGAACGGCTGACAGAAAAAAGGCATTTCCTTTTAAAAGAAAACCGGCAGAGACTAAAAGAAAGTCTCGGCCGTGGAAGAAGTTGGACCCCCCAAAATCTGATCAACAGAAAAAGGGGTGGGGACAAAAAGGGAAGGGGCGTGGGGGGGCTATTTTTCGCCCTCCTGAACAGCCCAAAAAGACAAAGTGACAGAATAACGGTGGGAGGAAGACTGGGGGCCTTCCTGCCACAGTGGGAGATGATCACCTCCAACAATTTTATTTTGGAAGTCATAAGAAGAGGGTACAGGTTGGAGTTTGCAGAACCTCCACCATGCAGACTCCTCGTAACCACGCTTCCGAAATGTGCAGAGAGGTCAGCGGCTCTCCTTTCCTCCCTCCAGGAGTTGGAGGAACAGGAGGTGGTAGTTCGAGTGCCAGAAGGAGAGACGGGCAGAGGCTTTTACTCCCACATTTTTGTGGTGCGCAAACCCTCGGGGAAGTTCAGGCTCATCCTGAACCTGAAGCCTCTGAACGTCTCTCTCACCTACAGGAGGTTCCGAATGGACTCTATCTATTCGGTAAAGACACTTCTTCCTCCAAACTGCTTTATGGCATCGATAGACTTGAGGGATGCCTACCTGCACATTCCCATTGCAGATCAGTGTCAAAGGTTCCTCAGGCTGGCAATAAATACCAGAGAAGGGACCTTTCACTGGCAGTTCAGGGCCCTTCCCTTCGGACTATCCTCTTCCCCCCGCATCTTCACCAAAGTCATGGTAGAAGTCTTGGCTTTCCTACGGATCAGGGGCATTTCAGTGATCGCTTATTTAGACGATCTACTACTTTTTGCCCCTTCCGCGGAACAACTGTCGCTGGACCTGCAGTTGACAAGGAACATCTTAGAGGGTCTAGGTTGGCTCTTAAATCTGGAGAAGTCCAATCTGACTCCTTCGCAAAAAGTAATCTTTTTAGGTTACCTGTTGGACTCAACAAAACAAAGGGTCTTCCTGCCTATGGAGAAGATCCAGAAGGTAGACAGGGCAATGTCGTTACTCCAGGGCAGCCAACAAATATCAGTAAGAAAGGCTATGTCAGCCTTGGGGTTACTGACGGCAGCACTTCCAGCAGTCCAGTGGGCAGGATTACACTTTCGCCCCTTGCAACTATTTATCCTGAGCATTTGGGACCACAGTCAGGAATCTTTGGATTCCCTGATAACTGTACCGGACCAGGTCAAGAGATCCCTATGGTGGTGGCGGAAAGAAGCCAATCTCTCTCAGGGTCTGGAATGGGTTCTGCCGGTGTCCAGATGCGTCACGACCGATGCGAGTGGCATGGGTTGGGGGGCGCATATGGGGGACCGGGTGGCTCAGGGAGGCTGGCGGAAGGAGGACGCAGGAAGATCCTCCAACTGGAGGGAGCTGAAGGCAGTAGCCTTGGCACTCAAAACTTTTCAAAAGGAACTTCAGGGACAGCATGTGAGAGTCCGGTCGGACAACTCCTCAGCTGTAGCCTACATAAACAGGCAGGGGGGTACCAGGAGCAGACCTCTGTGGACCCTGGTAGAAAGCATTCTCAGATGGGCCGAATTAAACGTCCTATCCCTCTCGGCAGTGCATCTGAAAGGAGATCAAAATCTGGTGGCGGATTACCTCAGCAGGAAACGGCTGAGGGAAGGCGACTGGGTTCTGAATCAGGGGGTTTTCGAAGCAATATCCCAGAAATGGGGGAGGCCATGCATAGACCTCTTTGCCTCGAGAGAAAACAGGAAGGTGCATCTCTTCTTCTCCCTAAACAGGTGGGATGGAGCTCTAGGGATAGACGCACTGGCTCAGAGTTGGGCTTTCGACAGGTGTTATGCCTTCCCCCCACCTGTACTAATCCCAGCCGTCCTAAGAAAATTCCAACTGGAAAACACAACTCTCATTCTTATTGCGCCACATTGGCCCAGGAGGCCTTGGTTCTCCATCCTGAGAAGTCTGGCAGCGGAACCTCCCTGGCTTTTGCCAGTTCAGGAGAATCTCCTTTCCCAGGGGCCAATCTGTTGTCCCCAGGTGGGGAGATGGAGCCTCGCGGCTTGGCTACTGAGGAAGATCTGTTGAAGAACAGAGGGTTCTCAGATAGCTTGGTAAAGACCCTCCTTAACTGCAGGAAAAAAGAAACCCAGGTCATCTACCAAAAAACATGGAGGCGTTTTAATAGCTGGTGTACAGAAACTTCTTTTGATACTCACAGCTCTATAGCGGTCTTAGAGTTCCTGCAGGCAGGGGCGGACAAGGGGTTAGCCCTTGGCACCCTGAAAGGGCAGGTTTCTGCTTTGAGTGTGTTTCTGGAGAAACAACTAGCCTCCGATCCTTGGGTCATTAGATTTTTTAAAGCATTGAGTAGGCAGAGACCTCTGAAGGTCCCCCCCTTCCCAATGTGGGATCTTTCCTTGGTCCTACAAGCACTTACAGGGGAACCCTTTGAGCCATTGGAGACGTGTACACTAAAATGGATTAGCCTCAAAACGGTGTTTTTGGTGGCAATCACTACAGCAAGAAGAGTAAGTGAACTCGAGGCCCTCTCCATTAGGGCCCCCTTTTTTCAGGTATTCCCGGACAGGGTAATTTTTAAGGCCGATCCGGCCTTCTTACCGAAAGTAGCCTCGGTTTTTCATAGAGGCCAGGAAATTGTTTTGCCCACCTTTTGTTTGAATCCTGTGAGGGAACAGGAACATAGGTTTCATAAACTAGATGTAAGAAGGTGTGTCCTGCAATACTTGGAGGATACAAAACCATTTAGAAAATCTGATTCCTTTTTTGTGTTATTTTCAGGAACCAGGAAGGGAGGCAAAGCCTCGAGGCGCACTTTAGCTAGGTGGCTAAGGTTAGCTATCAGTCAGGCTTATATATTTAGCGGGTTAGAAGCCCCTAAGGGTATCAGGGCACACTCCACAAGGGCAGTGGCGACCTCTCAGGCCGAGTGGGCTGGTGCGTCTCCGGAGCAGATCTGTAGAGCGGCAACGTGGTCTAGATTCGACACGTTCGTGAAACACTACAGATTGGACCTTCTGTCAGCAAAAGACCAGGCTTTTGGGCGTAAGGTTCTGCAGGCAGTAGTCCCACCCTAAGGTAAGGTGCTCGCTTATCCTCTCTATGGTGCTGTCCTGAAAGACGGAAATGGGAAAATCGGAGTTACTTACCGGTAACGTCCTTTTCCAGGAGTCTTTCAGGACAGCACAGTTACCCACCCTACTGTAGGGATATTCGTGATGGAGTTCATCGCAGAAGAACGTCAGGTAAGATCAAAGTTATTATGACGTGTTCTTGTGTCTCCCCAGCTAACCGGAGGTCCTCTTGAAGAACTGAGGGGCCGGGGGAGAGCGGTGAGGTTTAAAGCTTTAAGTTGAAGGCGGTGTTTCCTCAGAAGGGGAGGAGCCAAGGTCTCTCTATGGTGCTGTCCTGAAAGACTCCTGGAAAAGGACGTTACCGGTAAGTAACTCCGATTTTTCTGCCCCAGGAGAAAATGGAGACGATGCAGTTGGCCCTGAAAGCACTTCAGTCCAGCGCAGAGATTTCTGTAAGACAAGCCATGTCTGCTCTGGGACTGTTGACAGCTGCAATTCCGTTGGTACAGTGGGCCAGGTTGTCCTCTGCAATCAGATATTCTGACGAATTGGTCATACCAGGAACCTCTGGAGAAGTTCAACATAGGGGCAAGAGCAAAAAGATTGCTCTGGTGGTGGAGGAACCAAGGAAACATATCAAAAGGGCTTCCTTGGGCTTTTCCAGTAACCCGAAGGCTGACCAGATGCCAGCGGATGGGGAGCTCACCTGGAAGAAAAAACAATTCAGAGTTTGGTCCAAACCAGAGGCGAGAAGATCTTCGAATTGGAGAGTTGAAGGCTTTTCACCTAAGTCTTCTCTCCTTCCAAGAATTTCTAGTGAAACATGTCCAAATATTGTCAGATAACATGACAGCAGTATTATATTTAACAAAGCAAGGGGGCACAAAAAGCAGAACTCTGATGGATCTAGCTCATCAAATCCTGAGATGTGCAGAGAACAATGTGGCCTCTCTATCTGCAGTCCATCTGAAGGGGATGGAAAACACCTTGGCAGATCTCCTCAGCAGGAAGGAAATAAGGGAAGCCAAGTGGTCTCTAAATCAGGAGTTATTCGAAACAATCTCCAGAAGCTGGGGTTACCCCCAGGTGGACCTCTTTGCAAAATAAAACAATGCAAAAATACCGTCCCTTTTCTCTTCATAGACAGGATCAAGCTCTCGGAGTAGATGCGTTAGCCCACAAGTGGGACTTCCATCTGCCTTACGCTTTCCCCCATTTCAACTGATACCAAAGGTGTTAGCCAAATTTAGATTGTAGTCCACGGGCTAATCTTAAATGCCCCTTATTGGCTGAAAAGACCCTGGTTTTTAACCTTGACGAATCTCAGTGAAACCTCCTTGGAGGTTACCGATCAGAGCAGATCTGCTGAGTCAGGGCCAGATTCTCCATCCAGATCCAGCTTATCTCAATCTAACAGCTTGGTTTCTGAAGAACAAATCTTAAGACAGAAGGGTTTATCAGGGAAGCTTATTTCTACCCTTCTTTCAAGTAGGAAAAAAGTGATGAGACATTTACTTTAAAGTCTGGAAGCTCTATAATTCTTGGAGAAAGATTTAGATTTTCTTAGTACAATTTCGGTTTTGGAGTTTCTTCAAGAGGGATTGGAGAAGGGGTTAGCAGCAAGTACGCTCAAGACACAGGTAGCTGCTTTATCAGTTTTTTTTTTTTTGGAAAGAACCCTGTCAAAGGGAACCTTTTTTAATAATCAGATTTTTTTTTTTTTTTTTTTTTTGGGCCTGGCAAAAGTAAAGCCTAGACCTGTTCCCAAATGGGATTTATCTTTAGTTCTTCAGGGACTAAGGCTCTGTTTGAACCTATAGAAGAATCATCAAATTTTTTGACGTTAAAGACCATTTTACTGGTAGCAGTAACTTCTGCACATAGAATTAGTGTTACAAGCCCTCGCAATTAAAGAGCCCTTTATGAGATGTCTACGGGATAGGGTAGTCTTAAGGACAGATCCAGCATTCCTACCAAAGGTGGCTTCAGTTTTTCACCGTACACAGGAAATCATTCTCCCTACTTTTTGTCCTTTACCTTCGGGGCCAGGAGAAGAGGCTTTCCATTCTCTTGATGTCAGGCATCTGCTTAAATATTTGGAAATAACAAAGGAAGTTAGAAAATCATCTTCACTCTTTTTTTAATGGAAGGTACTCATAAAGGAGGTAAAGCTTCCAAGAGCACCCTCGGAAGATGGTTAAAGCAAGCCATTAAAGAGGCATACACCTCTTTGGGTCTGGAACCTCCGGAAGGGGTATTACCTCATTCTACTCAAGCAGTAGCGGCATCATGGGCAGAAAGGGCCGGGGCATCCCCTGAGCAGATCTGCAAGGCTGCCACATGGTCCAGTTTTTCGACCTTCATAAGGCACTACCACTTGGATCTAATATCGGCCTCAGACCAGTCCTTTTGGTAGGAAGGTTTTACAGGCAGTAGTCCCACCCTGAAGTAAGTTTCTCGGTTATCCTCTCCAAGGTGCTGTCCTGAAAGGCGAAGGGAGAAAACCTTAGTTAGACTTACCGGTGACGGTATTTCTACGAGCCTTTCAGGACAGCAGCCTACTTCCCTCCCTTGGTTATCATATGTATATGCTTATATTTTCCAGCATGTCTGAGGATTTCTCGGTAACTGACGGCATGGTGGAAGCAGCTGCTTTTAAAAGGGGCGTTGTCACACAGTGTTTCCTGTCAAGAGGTGGAGCTGCGCTCTCTCCAAGGTGCTGGCCTGAAAGGCTTGTAGAAATACCGTCACCGGTAAGTCTAAGGTTTTTTTTCGCCAGTGTCTAAGGTGTTGGTCACGAGTGAAGATGTGCTCTGAGGAGCTCCAGGAGGGATCCATGCTGGATTTAAATGGCCTCCACAGACCGGATCCATCCAAAATGCCACGGAGGCCAAAGTGGTTGGTACCCAGGCCTCGTATCTCGAAGCGTGAGGTTTTGTCTGTAACTCCTCTTTGCAGGGCTGGACCCTGGGACCCAGGGCTTTGGTCATGCTACATTACCTAAAAGCTTTTCCTGGCGGGGTGCTTTTTACAGGTCCAAGGGAATGGAACCCCGATAAAAAGGGACCTGGTCGTGATGGGTGAAGGTTGGATTGACTGTTTAGCAAATCCTGTGGTGGGGATAAGGTAAGGGAAGAAACTTAGGAACTAAAGTCCACCTATGTATTCTTCAAGGGGAAAAAAATGTCATGCTGTAAATCTCCACTAGAGGCAGTCTATGCACATACCTTAACCACTTGCCGCCTGCCATATAGCAAAATGATGGCGGCAAAGTGGTTTCAATACCCTGACCAGACGTCATATGATGTCTTCTGGATATTAAGCCGCTGCGTGCATCAGGGCGATCCTTGTTGCGGTGTGTCAGTCTAAGTCCATCTTTGACGAAACGTACGTCGGGTGGGAGGCGTGCTGACGTTATTGTGGTCTATCGTGTATTGGTGGATGGGTGTCTGCGAGCCGGCTGGCATCTTATTGAGCATTTTTCTATCCTGGTTTTATGTAAGTGCAATACCTTTTTTTTCAATTTATCTAATGGATTCACACTATGGAGAGTTTTTTTTTTTTTTTTTTTTTTAATGTTCCCCCCTAATATGGATCGCTGGTCCATTCTTTAAGCCTACATCCTCTGGAATGTCCTCATTGCCATCAAGCAATCCACCACTGGCTCTGGTCTGATGTCAGGATACTGATCCCAGCTTATAGGCTTGCTATCGCTTGCCTTTTGGTAAGCGTGTATTCCCTACAGTGGAGGTTCACTGTCACTGGTGGTGTTTTATGCACATAAGAATCATATCAAGATTCACTTCACTGGATGTCATTTCTGTATAGGACATTTTTTTTGATAGTATCCCCTTTCAAGTAGGAATTTACCATCGTATTTCACAATTTATGGACTGCCACAATATGTTCCCAAAAAAATTTATTTTTAGTGCAGTCTCCTTCCTTTTTAGTTTACTATGTTTGTATATATCATTAAATATTGGGCTGCAGCTTCTTTTTTATTTTTATTTCACATTTTTTCAGCACGGTATTTCCTCTTTATAAATGGTAGATAAACCTTTTTCAGCCTCGCAGTCTGAGAAATTGTTGATACAATCTTACAGAGATGGTTTGTTCTCCTTTCATGCTTCCCCTAACGGAGTCTGCTGACAGCTCGGTTTCTTCCTTGGGTTCCTTTAAAACCTTCACAGCCTTTGCATGCGTTTCCTGTCCATGCATTACTAGAACAGCTTATTTATGCTGAATGGGATCACCTGGATTAGCATTTTCTTCCTCCAAAGATTTTCAGTTCTCTGTCCCGTGTAGGAGAAATTCACCAAAAAATGGAAGGTACTAGCAGTTGATGCTGCGATTTCCAGTGTGAAGAAGTCTAACTTGTCCAGTAGACAATGCACGAATGCTTAAGGATCCAACAGATAAAAGGTTGGAATTCCTGTTAAAATCTGCTTTTTCCTTGGCAGGTGCTGTTACACAGCCTGCAGTCGCTGCAATAGGCATCTGCCAATCCCTAAAGGACCAGTTTAGACAGGCCCTTAAAGAGATTCCTGCACAACAAGCCCAGGAATTGGCCGCACTACCAAAAGCATTATGCTTTGCCATAGATGCCATTAAAGATTCTATTCACAAAGCGTCCCACCTTAAGCTTATGCTCGTACATGTGTAGAATCCTGTGGTTAAAAAATTGGTCAGCCGAAGCACCATGTAAAAGCTCCTGACTGGTTTCCTTTTCATGGGGATTGGCTATTTGGGGATGATTTCGACAAATACATCCAAATTTCTAGTAGGAAAAGTATTCTTTTGCCAGTCAAAGTATAAACGCCCTTCATTTAAATGGTCTTTCTCCTGCGCCAGGGGCTTCTGCCTCTAGGCAGTGAAAACGGCCTCTGCCGTCAGACTCTAGAGGAAAACCTCAAGTTCAGGCCCAGGGGCAAAATAAGTCCTGGGGCCGGAAACCTGCAGAGCAGAATCCTAAAGCCTCACCATGAAGAGGCGCACCCCCTCCCCAGGGTGGGGGGGGGAGACTTCTGCAGTTTTCAGAAGTCTGGCAGGTGGAACTTCTGGACAGATGGGTCATCTCCACGGTAACTCTGGGGTACAAGCTGGAATTTCAGGACTTTCCACTGTCTTGTTTCCTGAGGTCAAATGTTCCCAAAGATCCAGAGAAAAGGCAATCTGTTTCAGGCACTAGACCAATTAATGGCTCAGGGGGTAATTATGCAGATCCCCACAGAAGAGCAAGGTTTGGGGTTTTATTCAAACATCTTCACAGTAACAAAACCGAATGTAGAGGTCAGACCCATTCTAGATTTAAAGAATCTAAATCAGTTCCTGAAGATCCGCTCCTTTCGTATGGAGACTATCAGGTCAGTAGTTTCTATCCTACTAGGAGAAGAACTTCTAGCGTCTATCGATATCAGGGATGCATATCCCTATATTTCCCGCTCACCAAAGGTTTCTGCGGTTCGTGGTAGAACAGCAGCATCTCCAGTTTGTAGCCTTGCCCTTCGGGCTAGCTGCAGCACCCTGGGTGTTTACAAAAATCCTGGCCCCACCTCTAGCCAGGTTAAGGGCACAGGGCATAAGAGTCTTGGCGTACTTAGACGATCCATATTGCTAATAGATCAGTCGGTGGCTCGTTTGGAGCAAAGTGTGTGCATTACAACCGGTTAGCTGGAAGGTCTGGGTTGGATTCTCAACCTAGAGAAATCTTCCTTAAAACCGATAAAAGGGCTGGAGTATTTGGGTCTGATCATAAACACAGCCCAGAAAAAGGTGTTCTTGCCTCAGGCAGAGATCAACTCCATAAGAGAGTTGGTGCAGATAGTCAGGTCAGAAGGCGATCCTTCCATTCGCCTTTGCATGAGGTTACAAAGGAAATGCCGCTCTGAAGTCTCCATACTTTTGTAAGTACGCCTGCCCTACTACACAGTGCTGGGTGCTGGCTATGCTCAAGTCTGTGGAGATAGAAAAATCCTGGACTGCCGCACTCTATAGAAAAACATCTTTATTGAAAAAAGATTAAAATCCAAAATTGCAGACATAAGTTTTTTGCATGTGGTTGCTAGGAAAGATAGTGGCTTCATTCGAAGCGGTTCCCTACGCCCAGTTCCATTCAAGACTGTTGCAAAACAGTATCCTGTCTACTTGGAACAAAACAATTCAAGCTTTAGACTTGCCAATGCGGCTGTTTCCAAGGGTGTCCCAAAGCCTCAGTTGGTTACCAACCCAGAATCTGCTGAAAGGATAATCCTTCCGACCTGTTATCTGGAAAGTGGTAATGACAGATGCCAGCCTTTCAGGCTAGGGAGCAGTATTAGAGAAAACTGTCCAGGGTCAGTGGTTGAGCCGAAAGAACCTTGCCCATCAATATCCTAAAGATTCGGGCAGTGCGTCTGGCTCTGAAGGCCTGGTCTTCCAGGTTATGGAATTGTCCTGTCAGGATCCAATCCGACAATGCCACAGCTGTGGCCTTTATCAATCACAAGGGGGCTCCAAGAGTCGCGCAGAGAGGTGAACCATATTCTAACTTGAGCAGAAAGGAATGTTCTTCATTCCAGGAGTAGAGAATTGGCAGGTGGACTACTTGAGTCACCAGCAGTTATTCCAGGGGGAATGGTCTCTTCACCCTGACATTTTTTGGGCTATTTGCCAAAGATGGGGGCATTCCGGACGTAGATCTTCTAGCATCCAGATTCAACATGAAGTTGGTCAACTTTGTGTCCAGGACAAGGGATCCACTCGCATGCAGAACAGATGCGTTGGTGACCCTTTGGGATCTATGCATTTCCCCCTATTCAGTTGCTGCCTCGACTTCTTTGCAGGATCAGGCTGGAAAGAGCCGGTAATTCTGGTAGCACCAGCATGGCCCAGAAGGTCATGGTATGCAGAAATCGTAAAGATGGCAGTGGAGAGTCCATGGCCCCCCCCACTACGGCCAGACCTACACTCACAGGGGCCGATATTCCATCCTACCTTACAAATGCTAAGTTTAACGGCTTGGCTATTGAAACCCACATTCTGAAGAAATGTGGGCTTTCCGGGTCGGTTATCTCTACCTTGATTAATGCAAGGATGCCAGCTTCCAGGACTATATATTATAGTTTGGAGGGCTTATGTTTCCTGATGTGAATCCAAGGGTTGGCACCCTTTGAGGGTATATCATAGGCAGAATTCTTGCCTTTCTAAAATTGGGGGTAGAAATTAAGTTGGCCTTGAGTACTATTAAGGGCCAAGTCTCAGCTTTATCAGTCTTCTTTCAAAGACCGCTCGCTACACATTCTTTAGTCTGGGGTTTTATGCAAGGGGTGATGCGGCTTAATCTGCCAGTCAAACCTTCTTTGAAACCTTGGGACTTGAACTTAATTTTTGTCAGTGTTACAAAAACAGCCATTTGAACTGATAAAACAGATTCCCTTAGTCGTTCTGACGAGAAAGTTGGTATTTTTTGTTGCTATATCCTCAGCAAGGAGGGTTTTGGAATTGGCTGCTCTTTCTTGTAAAGAGCCATACTTGATTATTCATGAGGACAGAGTGGTGTTATGCCCTCGTCCAGACTTTTTGCCAAAAGTGGTTTCAGGTTTCCACTTGAACCAAGATATTGTCCTGCCATTTTTTTTCCAAAACCATGTTCCAGGGCAGAGAAGTCACTACATTGTCTTGATGTAGTGAGAGCAGTGAAAATCTAATCTGAGCAGTTGTCTTTCTTTAAAGACTGATGTCTAATTTATTCTGCCAGAGGGTCCTAAAAGGGCAGGCATTGTCGAAATCCACTGTTGCTAAGGGGATTCAGCAAGTTATAATTCAGACTTATAATTTAAGGGGTAAGATTCCCCCTTTTCAAGTCAAAGCGCACTCTACCAGGTTGGTTAGTGCTTCTTGGGCAGTGCATCACCAGGCCTCCATGGCTCAGATCTGTAAGGCCGCAACTTGGTCTTCAGTACATACATTAACAAAATTTTATCAAGTGGATGTAAGGTGGTATGAGGATATTGCCTTTGGGCGCAGTGTCCTGCAGGCAGCAGTATAGGTCCCCATGTCTGGGGGTACCCTGAGGCTTATGCCTCCCTCACCTCAAATGGCATTGCTATGGGACATCCCATTAAGTTATTAAGGCTCTGTGTCCCATGATGTACAATAAAGAAAATAGGTTTAAGTACATTGTTTTGCTACAAAAACTGATGTGCTCCTGGAAGGAGTGTCCATCACCTGAAGGTGCCTATATACCCATTAAGTTTATTACTTAAGGCTCTGTGTTCCATGATGTACTCATTTTACAGGTAAGCTGTTCTAAAAATCCTATTTTTTTTTGTAGCTGCTGACCTTTTAATAAATGGGTGGAACTTCTCTTTGAAAGAAGAGTATGCAATACTGAACCCATCCTTCTACAGGTACTTGCAGATTAGGCATGCCTTGGATAAGCCATTTAAAATGAAGCTGGAATGGAGCAGGGTGTCTCGGCTTCACCCAATTATATATGCAACTGCCTCTAGGATTGATCTGATGCTATATGAATGGAGATGGTGTCACTCACTGTAAAGATGGCAGTGACCAGATGTTTGCTTAAGGCTCATAAATTTATCAATAAATTCGATTTCGAGAAATGTGCAAAGTGGTATAGGAATTTTTTTGTATTAGATATGGTATTTGTATGATTGGTATATTGAAAAATGGAAACTTTGTTCAATAATTTGATTGTCTGATTCTGGCCTTGGCAGTCCTCATCATAGACCTAGTGCTTCAAATTCCTTGGTGCAAGCATTTGTAGGGGCATGCATATTCTACTGGCTAAGACTCCATCTCAATGGGATCTCAACTTGGTACCTTCTGTATTGCAGAAATTTTCATTTGAACACATTGAGATAACCTTCCATGTCAGGACTAAGTAAGTGCTCCATTATTCAGAACCATAGGGTTAGATCAGGCTAGGTAGAAAAAAGACTTGGCTACGCCTATGGGCAGTCCTAGGTGATATACACCCCCCTCTCTGCTATAGGCCTTCATGTTAATTTTTTTTTTTTTTTCTGCCTAGTCAGGACCTAGTTCCCTGCTGGGATCTCTGCTCCTGGCAATTTTTTTGTTTTTTGCTTTTTTAATTTTTTTTTTCCTCAGATTTTTTTTCCTGTGAGATCTACAATCAACTGCCGGACTGGGCGATGGGCTGGACTCTAAGATCCAGTAGTCTCCCCAGTCTGGCCAGTGAGCGATACAGACTGCAGCTACGCGCTAGGTCGCCGCAACATAGCCCCACTGACAGGGGCTGGCCTTGCGAGTTAAACATCTCACGAGGTCGCATACGACCGGGTTTTGCCCTGGGTCACAGCGTTCCTCATGGCCGACAGCCCCCACTTCGGTGGCGAGGAGGATCTGTCTGGGAGCATTACTTGCTGGAGCTGTAAGGGGCCCCCTCCTTCCCTGGAGTGGTGTGGGGAGCGGGTACTTCCTGGGGGGGGTCGGTCCCTCTGGGGTTCTCCTCTGGACAATCTGTCCACCCCCCCTCCAGGGTTGTCACTATGGGGGGGGTACACCTTGGCACCTGCTGGATGGTTGGGCGGATGACAGGCATGCGCAGATCACGCCCCCTGCGGCGGCCCTCCACTCATTTTAAGTTGCGGCCTACCGAGCACTCGCGGCAGGCGGCCGAAAATTCAGGCCGTGACGTTCCGACCAGGAGACGTGTGGGGCAGCCATAGTGGGCTGCTTTCCGTTGCGGGCATCTGCCCTCCCTCAGCTCTAGCCTGGTTCGGTCCCCCGCAGACCTGTGCTCTCGTGGGCGGGTGAAGATTTAGGCTGTGGCTTTAGCGGCCTAGTCCGCACAGCCATGCTGGATGCCTTCCAGGGGGCTCTGAGGGCGACCCCCCCCCCCTTTTGGGGGGCTTGTTTGAGTGGGCCCTCCAAAGAAAGGCACCCCTCGTGAGGGGCTTTACTAGGTGCTCCCTATGAAGGGTCCAGTGGGTCACACCTTGTGAGAAGCCTTGGTCAGTGCGCCCGTGTGGGACCTTGGTGACTTCCCTGTGCAGGGCCTAAGGCGCCAGAGGTTTGTCGGGGGGGCCCCCCCCTGTTCTCTGTATTTTTCATAAGTGGCACCTAGCCCTATAGGCTAGTAAATGGCGCTCCCCTGCCTCATCAGTCTCAACTGATCCTATGTCTGGCTCTGCCGTCATGGATGTGGCCCACCTTGCGTGTTTGGTGGCCACACTCCGTCGTGTCAGTGAGGTTGTTCCTCCAACTGCAGTGGCGCATAAGGTGCTGGTTGTCTCCCTTATTACATCTGTGTGGGAAACTTCCGGATGGAGGATGCAGCTGAAGTGCCAGTCCCCTTGGCACCCATAAACTCTCACACGGCAAGTGTTCCCTTCTCCCTCCTTTTTTGCAATATTTTTTTAGCATAGACTGGGACTGTCCAAAGCGTCTTTGTGGTTCCTTGTGGGTCCCTCATTAAAGAATGGACTGTTCCACCAGTAGTGGATCCCTGTCTCTAGGTTGCACAGGGCAACCATGATTCTGGGAGGAGTCTCTGGCTTTTAAGGATCCGGCTGACAAACCTGCAGATTCCCTCTGCTTTCGCTGAGTTGGTGGACCAGTTGGTCTGGGGGCTGCAGTTTGGACGCAGTTCCCTTGATTGCTAAGCTCTGTTTCGGCAGGGGTGCTTAGACATGTATTGGGGCTTAAGTGTTGGTCTGCGGACTGGGCTTCCAAAAAAGCTGACTGGGTTACCATTTCAAGGCAATGTCTGTTTGGGGCTACCCCGGATGACCTTGTTAAGAGTCTTACAGGAGGGAAGTGTACATGTCTTCCACATTCTGAAATGGGGGGGAGGGCAGGAGAAGGGCCTCGTAGCGTATGTGGTCCTTCTCGGCATGCAATGGACCTGGTCTGACAAGCTGAGAGTGGGTCTCCCTAGACCCCTGGACAAGGCCCCTTCAGCACGAAGGCGTGCCCTCACCAATGTCCTAGTGTTGAACCCCGAAAAGGGTTTTTTCAATCCCAATTGGTGTCTGTCACCTGACTATTGGCAGTTTTCCTTGGCTGTGCAAGCCCTGTTGCTTCAGGGTTTGCTTGTTCCAGTGGGTACAGGTGGTCAGAATGGAGTCAATATGCACTGTGGTGGTGTCCCTTCCTCATTGGGACTTTTCGGGCTTCTGTCAACAGATGCTGATTACACACTCCAATATGTGACCAACACTTCCATTTTACTGTGGGAAAAGTGTTGGCAGCCCTGATAGTAGCCAGCTTTCTCTGGTGGGCAAAACGCCTTGTTCCGGCCCTCTCCACTGTATGCATTCTAGGAGTGGAAAAATGGTAGGTGGTTGCCTCAGTCGGCTTGTTGGTCCACGGAGTGGTACCTTCACCATGTTTCATTGGACATGTCTCCGATGGGGCACCACCGAGGTAGACCTGTTGGCGTCCTGGCTTAACGGCACGGTACTGAGGTTTCTGGCAAGGTCATGGGCTCCTCTGGACACTGCAGATGCTCTGGTGGGGCTGTTCTAGTCGGATCTACGCCTCTCCTCCCCAAGTTTCAGCCTCGATCCTGCGCAAAAGCTGCGGTAGAAGGGGTTCTAGTGGGCCCGGATGGTCTTGTCGGTCTTGGTACACTGACCTGGTGTGCGTGGTTGCTGATGTCCCTTGGCGACTGCCTCTCAGGGAGGTTCTACTGTCCTGAGGGCCAATCTTCCATCCTCCTTCAGTCACTGGTTTTGAAGGCCTGGCTGTTATGAGCCAGGTGCGGAAGTTAACGATGCTGAAAGCTGGGAAACCTTCCTCTGGGAAAATTTACCACCGGATATGGATAGCATACATATCCTGGTGTGAGGCGCTTGCCATTTACCCTTGTTTCTCGGTGGCTCAGATTTCGACCTTCCTTCACGTGGGGGGGGGGGGTTGAGCAGAACTTTGCCTTGAGTACCATCAAGGGCCAGGTGTCGGCCTTGGTGGTTTTCTTCGGCCTCCCCGGTCTCGCACTCCCTGGTGTGTATTCTTAATCAAGGGGTTTGACATCTGCCTCCATTGGTGCGTTCGATTCTACAGGAGCCTCCCTTTGGAAATATTCGGGAGGTTCCTCTGCTTGCTCTGTCTCAAAGTGGCTTTTTTGATTGCTATCACCTCTGCTGTCATACATCTTACCTGGTGATCCACAAAGATGAAGTGGTTCTTTTCCCTTGTCTGTGGTTCCCTCCTCTGATTCCTTTTGACTAAGGACACTGTATTGCCTTCCCTGTGTCCCAGGGCAAAATGTCCTAAGGGATTTACCTTGCATGCCCTGGATGTGTTTGGGCGATTCGGGTGTATTTGGCACACAGGGCCTTTTCTGAGATCATGGTTTGTGATCAGACGGGTCAAAAAACGGGCTGTCCGCTTCTGCGACCTTACTGGATGGATCAGACAGACGACTCTGGCCTATTCTATCAGGGGTTGGGTTCCTCCTTTCCCCATTACGGCACATTCTACTTGGCTGCTTGTTGCTTCTTGGGCCTTCCATCTGGCATCAGCTGCACTGGTTTGTAAGGCAGCCACTTAGTCGTCGGTAAGCTTTCACAAATTTCTACAGTTGGTGCTTGAGGTTTTGACCTGTTCTGGTTTAGTTTGGTGCTTGTTGCAGAGATGCCCTCCCCTCATTTGGTGCTCTGACTTTCTTATCGTAATGAATATGAAGGTACCCTGTGGATGTTCAATACATTTTTGGTTTATCACAGGTACTTATAGTGCTGTCAATATATAAATGTACATTCACATCAGTCCCTGCACTAAAAGCTTACAATCTACAGTCTCCTAACACTCATTCATCCATACTAGGGCAAATTTAGACATGGTCCAATTAACCTACACCTACAGCACGTCTTTGGAGTGTGGGAGGAAATGGGAGTACAGGAGGAAACCTGCACAGGGAGAATAAACTCCAGGCAGGTAGTGTCATTAATTTTAAAATCTCTCTTGGTGGGCACAGGAATCCCCCCCCCCCCCCCCATTTGCTTGCTAAAAAAAATGTATGGATCTCTTGCCAGTGTTTTGTCACCTGAAGGTGGCAGCACAACCCCATCATAATGGATATGAAGTTACCCTGTGTCTTGTGATGTAATTCAAGAAAATGGTTTCACATTAGCACGATTCAAACTCTTATCTTCAATCGTTAGACGCTAAATTTAGCTATACCTAATGACTTGTTTTCCTACATGGGCTGCTCCAAAACATGCATTTGTTTGTGGTGGCAGGGATGTTGCAGAATTTTTGGGTGGGGTTTTATCTAAAACCTCTAAGGCCGCAGGGGGCCTTCCACAGACTGTAGAAGTGAGTGGCTTTACAGCTACCCACATCTTATGAAAAAAATAACCGACAGCCTGCAGAAGGAATGTAAAACACAATTGGCTGCTAGAACAGTCAGTCTGGTCTGTTTATGGGTCTCTGCTGACACCAACATAAAGCCTTGTTAGTGGCAGCAAGAGGGTTAGTGTATGTATACCTAAAATACTTTCTCGTTTTGGATGGAGTATGGAAGGGTTAGATCCAATTTGTCAGACTATATCTCCGCCATTGATCCTTGCTGAGAATAGTCATCCCATTTTTTTCTTATCATACATCACGGCACACAGAGCCATAGTTACTATGTGGGTTATAGGCCACCTTCAGGTGATGGACACTGGCATGCCCTAAGACAAAAAGTGCACTCCCTATATAACCCCACCCACTACTGGGTACCTCAGTTTTTGAGCCAGTGTCTAAGGTGTTGGTCACGAGTAAAGATGTGCTAAGCTACTCTGGAGCAATCCTTGCTGGGGCTAGCCAAGCAACCGGATCCATTCAAAGTGTCTTTTTGGCCGAATTGAATGGTACCCGGCCTCGTATCTGAAGAAACGAGGTCTTGCCTGTAACTTATCTTTTTAGAGACCCTGACCCTGGGATCCAGTACTTTTTGGTATTAAGGCCACAAAGTTTTTACTGGCGGTGGTGCTATTACATGTCCAGGATTGTGGGTTTCCTCAATCCCCAGCTCCTGAAGGTTTACGGAACCCAGCGTGAAGGGTGAAGATTGGGTCTGTTGGTCTACCTCAGAAAACCCTGCTGCGGGAAAGGAGTTTTCTAAGAAATTTAAAAAATTTTCTTATGAAATGTCTTTTAAATTGAATGTGTTGTCATGCCTTTGTGTCACCACTGGGGGCTGTATTGAGCACTTACCGTCTCATGCTTCTTAGCCCACGTTGTGTCTAGGAAGCAGCAGTTCTTCCTCCAGCCAAGCAGCAGACCTCCGGTAAGTCTGGGGGGGGGGGTCCCTCTCCCCACCAGATGCCCCCCTATGCAGTTTTTTCCTTCCCCTCTTTTTGGGGAAAGAATGCCACGAGAATTAAAGGTGCGAATGGCATGCTGCTCGGCTGCTTTCAGATCCCCCTCTCGCCATTTCTCCTTCCTCCCTGTGGATCCCATAGGATCAGGCGCCTGCACGGGAAAGAGCTCTTTGTAAAAAGAGGACGGGCCATAGGTGGGGAGCAGGGCTTAGCGCAGCGTTGGCATCCAGCACAGGAAGGTATGTTTTAAAAGGCACCATTTGTGCTGTTACATACTGCAGGAGGGACACAAACAAAGGTGGCATATAAGAGGTTTGGTGACACAGGCATTTCATTTGACACATTTACTACTGCATCAGGCTGAGCATTAATAGCAGCAACACTGCTGGACTATTGCTCAAGCAGTGGATGCATTCCTTCTGGTAGTACCTCTGATTTGTGCATCGGCTATGGTCGGAAGGGGGGTGAAAAACTCCTCAAAGGGCTCTAAAAGGACTGCTGCAGTCACACGGAAGCCTAGAACCATAGCAAAAAAGATGGCATCCTCCCCTGAGAGTAATATGGCTGGCCAGAATGAGCCATTGGGAGGGGCAAGTGTTACAGCTGCTTTAACACTGCAGCCCCTGTGTATATCACTAAGGAGGTTTTTTTTCTTCAACCATTTTTAGCTTGGAGCAAAAAATTGATTCTTTAATTGCATCCCAGAGTGGGACTAAGCGCAGCAGGTCCCTGTCCATTGCTCAGGACCCTCTTGCTGAGGAACAAGGAGCAAGATGATGAATTCCTTTCTAAGGACAAGGAAGAGGCTGAAGTCTCCTCTTCTGAAGAACCTGATACGGAAGTGTCAGGTTCGCAGGAAAGATTGTTGGTACAGTCTCTCACTGAATTGGTCCGCTCCACATTTTTACTGCCAATAATGCAGTCGGTCCATGAGCCCACTTCTGGTTTGGGTTCACTAAAGCCTCCCCAATCTGTTCTTTTCCTATCCATTCATGGCTAAGGAAGCTAATGTATTGTGAGTGGGAGCACCCAGATAAACCGTTTTTTCCTCCGAAAAAGTTTTCAATACTTTATCTTATGGAGGAAGAGTTTTTTTTATAAGAAATGGGAAATTCCAGCAAGTGTCGCTGCTATATCTGAATAACAATCTGACTTGTCCAGTAGACAATACTCATATGCTAAAGGATCCAATGGATAAGAAGTTGGAATTCCGTTTTAAAAACTATATTGCGCTGGCAGTGATTGGAGTATCTCAGTTCTTAAAGGACCAGTTTATAGAGGTACTCGGTTATACCTGATCAGCAGGCCCAGAAGCTGGCCAGGATATCAAGCGTTGTGTTTTACAGTAGACGCTATTAGAGTCTATTCTCCAGGCCTCACGGCTCATGCTAGGGCTGGTACATGTGCATAGAATCCTATGGTTGAAAAATTGGTCAGCCGAAGCGCCATGCAAAAAGCTCTTGGCCAGTTTCCCTTTTCATGGTGAATGGTTGGAGACAATCTGGATAAGTATATCCAAAGAATTTCCAACAGGAAAAGTTCCCTTTTACCGGTTAAAGTTTAAGCATTTTTCTTCTATCGATAATTGCGCAAAGATCTTGTGAGCCACAAATGGATTGATGCCTATAAAGTGGGCTCTAATACTTCAATCAGCTGCACACACTAATGCACACACTAACCACGTTTCATATCGTGTATGTGACAAAATCAAAATAAATGTGTATGCGCTAGAGAAATGGATAAATAACGTGATATAAAAATATAAATATCATCAAAATAAATGCAATAGCGTAAAATCTATAAATCACAGTAAAAATTATTCAATATTAGATGTCGTGAGCAATAATCAGTGCTATTCATTTATGAGAACAAGTTAATAAATATATATAAATATATCAACATGCACATGCAAAACGTGAAAAATCCAGGTGATGATGAAAAATAGTGTCCAACAATTTACTTAAAATTAATTAGTAAAATATAAAGTGCAAAAATTAGTGTCCAAAAAAATATATATAGGCATTCCTCATGTTCTTCCTATATGGTGTGCAAATAACGGCATGCTTCGGTGCCCTCCAGTGACCCCCAATTGCTCATGCGCTCACCTCTGAGCATGTGACACAGTGATTAAACAGTGTCTATACACGCAATAGAGCCACTCCTGGGCTCATATAGGATCTGCTGGAAATGATCTGCACCTCGCTCAGATAACCATCAATGGCAACATATGCAGGAAAGAAATTCCATAGTGTAATAACGTCAGATTTATTAAACAATATAAAACCAATTCCCTCCAGGAGGGTACGTCAGTGCACCATCCTATCCATAGTATAATATACAGGGATACAGGAACAAACGTATGGCGTGCGGTGTGTAATCCTCTGCTTGTCTGTGTAGCTCCGTCCTGCCCCTCCCCTACGCGTCTTCGGCACAGGGATCACGTGCCTTCATCAGTAGGTAAAATGGGATCGAGGGGGACCTCCAAGATCTAGCTATAGAAATTCTTGCTGCTACAAATATAAATGTTACAAGTCTTTGCATTGGTTTTGAAGCGCTCTCCACTGGGCGTCCCAGCAGCGCATGCAAAGGCAACTTAAGGAGATTTAGTTAAGGAGTATATGAGATTGTACATGCGTATCCAGAACCGCCTCACTTTCGGACACGTCCAAGTATGATACATGGTGCCATCCATGTTACTTCCTCTAAAGCACCGCAGGGATGCCCCAGGGACAAAGGCTGCTATCATCTCTGGGACCATATACCATCTCATCAAAACTTTATAGTTTGCCTCTATCAGAGAGGTATTAATAAGCTATTTAGATGCTTTCTGTGTTTTGCTCCACTCCTCTGTTGCTAAATCCGTGTCCATATCTTGCTCCCATTTGTGCATATAAAACAATTTTTGAGGAGTTGAGGACAAAATACCTTAAATCTGTGATATATGGTCGGTGTGTCTGTCAAGTCCTACAGAGGTTTTCCATTGGGGTGAATGTGGGTAAGGTCAGAGGTGCGATTTAGTGTCGCCAAGAAATGCGCTATCTGAGTGTAGCGGAAAAATTCTGAATTCGGAATGCTATATTTTTCCTGTAGGTTTGATTTCAACTGAGCACCTCTGATCACAGAAGTCCGCTATTCGTAGCAAACCTTTGTTAGTCCACCATGAGAGTTCTTGGGTATGGAGACCCGGGTGAACAAAGGTCTATTAAACAATGGGGCTACGGGGGTATGCTGGGACTTGAACTTGTGGGTGGTTACCAGCCGATCCCATAAATTTAGAGAAAAGCTTGGGCACAGTATAGTCAGCCTGTCTTTCCTTTCATCCACATTAAGTGGCTAATCTCTCTTATCGGGGTGTAGGGAGGACTCCAGCAACATCCAGAAGCTTTTTTTTTTCTTAAGCGTGCTTCTCCAGTACCAGGGGCATCAGCCTCCAGGCAGTCAGGATGGTCTCCACCATCAGGTTCAAGAGGTAAACCTCAGGGTCAGTCCCAGGGCCAAAAAAGGACCTGGGGGAAGAAATCCACAAAAACGAATACTAAAGCTTGCTTATAAAGGTGCGCCCCTGCTTGCTCGAGTGGGGGAAGGCTTCTGCAGTTTTCAAAGATCTGGCAGGAACAAGACGGGTGGCTTCCTCAATTGATCTAGGATACAAACGAGTTCTCGCCTCCTCGTTTTCTCAGATCCAACATTCCCAGAGATCCAGTGAAAAGTCTTTCTAGCTTTTGGATCATCTCTTGTGTCAAAGAGTAATATCGGTCCCATTAGAGCAAGGTTTGGGGTTTTATTCAAACCAGTTCACGGTTCCAAAACCAAACGAAGATGTCAGACCCATTTTAGACCTCAAAGATCTAAACTAGTTTTTGAATATCCCTTTTCGCCTGGAGTCAATCCGCTCAGTCTCCGTCCTCCGAGGGGTCGAATTTCTGGCGTCAAACGACATCAAGGATGCTTATCTCCATGTGCTGATTTTCCCCGCTCACCAGACATTTCTACGCTACGAGGTAGAAAATCTTCATTTCCAGTTTGCAGCTCTGCCTTTCGGTCTACTTGCTGCACCTCGAGTATTTACAAAGGTCCTGGCTCCTCCTTTAGCGAGGCTAGGGGCTCAAGATATAACGATACTAGCTTACTTAGACTATCTACTCTTGATAGATCAATCGGTAGCCTGCTTAAACCAAACTTTGGTCACTGCAGTCAGCTACCTGGAATACCTAGGTTGGATTCTCCACCTAGAGAAATCCTTAAAACCATCAATGAGTTTGCAGTACTTGGGGCTGATCCTAACTACAGCTCAGAGGGTGTTTTTGCCCCAGGAAAGATCAGTTCCATAAAGGAACTGATTCAGCTGGTTAAGACAAAGAATCTTTCTATTCGACTTTGCATGAAATTGTTGGGAAAGATGGTGGTTTCTTTCTAGGCCGTTCCTTATGCGAAGTTTCATTCAAGACTGCTGCAAAACAGTATCCTGTCAACTTGGAACAAGAATGTCCAAGCTCTGGACTTTCCAATGCAGTTATCACCCAATGTGCATCCAGAGCCTCAATTGGTGGTTGATATCCCAGAATCTTCAAAAAAGAAATCCTTTCTACCAGTTACTTGGCATGTGGTAACAGATGCCAGCCTTCTGGGCTGGGGAGCAGTCCTGGAAGAAGCGTCAATCCAAGGGAAATGGTACAAATCAGATGACCTTGCCCATCAATATTCTAGAGATTCGAGCAGTAAGCCTTGTCCTGGAGGCATGGACATCCAGACTACAGAATTGTCCTGTCGGAATCCAATCTGACAATGCCACAGCGGTGGCCTATATCAATCACCAAGGGGGCACGAGAAGTCGTGCAGCCCAGAAAGAGGTGAATCCTATTTCTTGTGCAGAAAACATTCCTTGTCTGTCAGCAATTTTCATTCCAGGGATAGAGAATTGGCAGGCGGACTACTTGTGTAGCCAAAAATTGTTCCCTGGAGAATGGTCCCTTCATCCCGACATCTTTCTGTCAATGTCAGAAGTGTTTGCGTCCAGGTTCAACAACAAGATCGACAACTTTGTCAAGGTCAAGGGATCGATGACATATGGAACAGATGCCTTGGTCTTTCCGTGGGATCAGTTTTTCACTGATCTATGCGTTCACTGCAGGATTGAACAAGAAGGGAAGGAGGTGATTCTGGTGGCCCAGAAGATCTTGGTTTGCCGAAATGATAAAGATGGTGGTAGGGGACCCTTTGACCCTACCACTGTGGCCAGACCTGCTCTCGCAAGGTTCCGGCATTCCATCCTACCTTACAAACGCTAAATGTAACGGTTTGGCTATTGAGACCCACATTCTAAAGGACCTTGGGCTGTCAGCGTCAGTAGTTTCTACTTTGGTTAATGCTAGGAAGCCAGCCTCCAGAGTCATATACTATAGAGTCTGGAAGGCATATGTCTCCTGGTGTGAATCCAGGGTTTGGCACCCCAGAAAATGTCATAGGTAGGATCCTTGAATTCCTACAGATGGGATTAGAAATGAAGCTAGCTTTAAGTACTATCAAGGACCAAGTGTCGGCCTTATTGGTGTTTTTTCAACGACCACTTGCTTCACACTCTGGTTCGTAATTTTATTCAGGGGCTAATGTGGATTAATCCCCCAGCTAGGTACCCCTGAAACCTTGGGACTTAAATTTTAGTCCTGTCGGCTTTACAAAAACAGCCTTTTGAGCCAATTCGAGATATTCCCTTGGTAAGGAAAATAATATTCTTGGTTGCCATATCTTTACAAGAAAGAGCAGCCAACTGATACTTTTTGCGAAGAGCCATATTTGATCCTCAAGGATAAGGTTGTATTGCGGCCTCATCCTAATTTCCTACCAAAGGTAGTGTCAGGTTTTCATTTAAACCAGGTTATTCTGCCTTTTTGTTTTCTCCAGTACCTCGTTCTGTAGAAGTCACTACATTCTCGATGTGGTGAGAGCGGTCAAGGTCTATTTGGAAGTGATTGCTCAGATTCGTAAAACGGATGTTTTGTTGTTTGTATTGCCAGACTGTCCTAAGAGGACAGGCAGCATCGAAATCTACTACTTCTAAATGGATTTGTCAAGTGATTGTTCAAGCTTAGTTTAAAAAGGAAAATTCCTCCTTTTTCATATTAAAGCGCACTCCACCAGGGCTGTTAGTGCTTCTTGGGCAGTGCATCACCAAGTCTCCATGGCTCACAACTGCAAGGCCGCAACTTAGTCTTCAGTCCATACATTTACCAGATTCTATCAAATAGATGTAAAAGGTCATGAGGATATCGCCTTTGGGCGCAGTGTACTGCAGGCTGCAGTGTAAGTCCTCTAGTCTTAGTGCCCTACTTTTGTGTCTCTCCCTCCCATTGGCGTTGCTATGGGACATCCCACATAGTAACTACTATGGCTCGTGTCCCGTGATGTACGAAAAGAAAATAGGATTTTTATAGCAGCTTAACTGTAAAATCCCTATCTTTGAATTACATCACAAGACAGAGGGTCCCTCACTTCTTGGTATACACGTGTATTGCTTTGCTACAAAACTGAGATACTCCCAGTAGTGGGAGGGGTTATATAGGGAGTGCACTTTGTCTTGGGGTGCGCCAGTGTCCATCGCCTGAAGGTGGCCTATAACCCACATAGTAACTACTATGGCTCTGTCCTGTGATGTACTTCAAAGAAAAGGATTTTACAGGTAAGCTGTTATAAAAATCCTATTTTTGTCCTGTAACCAGCATCCCCAAGGCAAAATGATGGGCATTCCAAAATTTTAGTTGGCTCTGGTGTTTTGCTTGCGTCTATCTAGCAAGGTTACTCTGTGGCATAAGCAAGGAAGCTGAGATTTATGCAGTGTGTAAATGTGCTTTACTATACAAAGATGCTGTACATACAAAAACTATTACAATATTAGGAATACAATTCAAGACTGAAAGATCTAGAACAAGCAAAATGCCTAGCAAACTGAACAGCCTATGGTCTATAATAGTACAAATACACTTAAAGGTTACTTATCTTCTGTTACTGTATGTTCGTGATCTCCATTGGCAACGATTCTCCTGGAGCATCAAGCAAGTTTCTTCTATCATGACTGGCTTCAGATGTTACAGCATGATTGTGTGTGTGTCTGTCCCTACTCACCCTTTTTATGTGTCAGGCTGTTTACCATAGTTACCACACAACAAAACATACCTGTTTACTGTAGCTGTAGAAACAATGGACTGTTGCAAACTGTCAATGGAATACAAAAAGGGTATCTACGTACCATTGTCTAATCAAGCCAACACCGACCGTAATCGAACAGTCATTCTTTCAGTTTAAGAACTGAAAGAACCTCAGACAAGTACATTTCTTGTTTACTGTAGCTATAGAGACAATAGCCTGTTAATTGAACTGTCAATTGAATACAACGATATTTGCCCCCATTGTGTAAAACAGCATTTGTTTTAGAGATCTACTCAAGCCAAAAAACTTACAATATCTCTATGACCAACCACTATTGTAATGTTATGTCCCATGTATCTTATGTCTGATTAATAAAAAAAATATTGTAACAACGCAACACTCTGGATAAGAGGTGAGGAGTCCACTTATTCAGTAAACTTGTCATAGGGGGATTACTCCCCAATGTAAAGATTTTCTCTTGTCACCTCTGGAACAGGAAGTGGAGGATAATCACCCTGTACAAGACCAGGTTTAAATCTCTACTTGATTCAAAGCGGTTTTGTGGCTATTTGTAAATTTTTAAATTGGAGGCTGCAGTTGGGATGTTGACCTAGGTCAACATCCTCCTAATGTAAACTGCTAATTTAAAAAGCTTTTCATAAAATAACATTCTTTCAAGCCTAGATGAAAAATATTGCCCTTTAGTTTGTGTATAATGCCTTGCCTCTTTTCTTCACAGCTGGCCTGATAAACACATTCCGTGTGTTTGGTGCTCTGAGTGTTGAGTGGCCTGGTAAGGATGGAAAGCATCCACGTTGTCCTCCTAAAGGTAATATGCCTAAAGGTAATGCCAAAGCGGTAGGAGCTTACTTTATTTGAGCACATTGTGGTGCTGCACAAGAGTTCACGTATGGAACCTCTAGGACACGGTGATGGGATTAAGTTTTCAATATTAACCAATAAAATCGGCTATTTAGTGTTTTTAGCCACCAGTTTTATAGTCTTTCAGTAGCAAATCAGTGGTTTTACTAAACCACCCATGGCATTGCCACTGGGCTAAATTCAAATCCTACAGCACTTTTAAGGGATTTAAAAGTAACCTCTAACCTGAACACAGCTGTAGGGTGTTATGGATACTAAAGATTTAAAGCCACAATTCAGCCAACCTCTAGCATAGACTAGATATGCTAGCCCTACGAATGGGCTCTGATTGTTGGTTAATAATTGAAGCCAGAACTTTGAGTAGGTGTGTACAACCAGTGTGTGGACTTGGTATGCTTTCTCACTTTCGTCAAAGTGGTTGGCTCATTCTAGGGCATATAGTTCTCATTTTTGGGGAATATACGGCAGTTGTGCTGCATATTGTAAATACTGTTGGTATTTGGGTACATGCACACAGATGTTTGCAGGCAAAGAGCTCTACCATAAAACGCTTTGCATTTTCACCTGCCTGGTAAGCTGCAGGTGTGTGGCTGTAAAAAGTTCATGCATTTTTACTTGTGTAAATGCGGATGCTCTTTAGACTGGCTTTTACCCTTACATGTAGTCAAATCATTCCCTGCATCTATTACCTTTGTACCACCACCCCCTCCCTTTAGCATGTAAGCTTTACGAGCAGGGCCCTCCTGTCCCTTCTGTATTGTAATTGTGCTGTCCTCCTCCATATTTTAAAGCACTGTGTAAACTGTTGGCGCTATATAAATCATGTATAATATGAAATTTATTAGGAAAATTTTGCATGTTGGAAACACTGGGAGCTTTACATGAGAGCTCCCTTGCACCTGCAAAAGTTTACATCTACAGTACTCTGTAAATTTTTTTTAACAAATTACTTTAAAATCTCATACTTGCCTGCCCTGTGCAATTGTGTTGCACAAAGCAACCCCGATCCTTGTCTTGGGTCCCTTGCCAATGCTACTGGCTCCTCCCCTTCTGAGTGCCCCTATAGCAAGCGGCTTGCTATGAGGGCTTGACCCTGAGCCCGTGTGGTCTACAGCTCGGCCCTTCTCACTGGCAGTGATTGACTGCAGCTGGAGCCAATGGCTCCCCCTGCTTCCTCTGGACAGTGAGGAGAGAGCAGAGGCACACTCGGGCATAGTGTTGATCGCAATCTGGCTCAGGTAAGTATAAGGGAGGAGGGAGCTGAACTTTTTTTTTTTTACTTTTAATGTATAAAATGGATTAAGGTAAAACCCTTCTTTTAGGACTACTTTTAAAGTGTTCACATTTCCTCCCACCAGCATCTTTGGCAAGCCACATGCTTGTCCCTGCTCTTTAATATACTAAAGGTTCTGTTTGGGATAGGAAACCATTAAGTTATGCTACCCATACGTTACAGTATTCAGTGATCACTCCTGTGGTCCTTTACTTGTTGCTACAAAGTCTTTTTTTTTTTTTTCTTGAAATACACTTTTTTTTTTTTTTAATTAAAAAATAAGACCAATAAAGTTAGCCCAATTATAATTTTTTCCTTGATTGTGAAAGATAATGTTATGCCGAGTAAATTGACACCCAACATGTCACGCTTCAAAATTGCGCCTGCTCGTGGAATGGTGACAAACGTTTACCCTTAATCTCCATAGGTGAAATTTAAAAAATTCTACAGGTTGCATGTTTTGCGTTAGAGGAGGTCTAGGGCTAGAATTATTGCTCTCGCTCTACCAATCGCGGCAATACCTCACGCTTGGTTTGAACACCGTTTTCATATGCGGGTGCTACTCACGTATGTGTTCACTTCTGCGCGTGAGCTCGGTGGGACGGACGCGTTAAGAAAAACTTTTTTTTTTTTTTTTTTTTATACTGTTTAAAAAATTTTTTTAAAATTGTCACTTTTATTCCTATTACAAGGAATGTAAACATCCCTTGTAATAGAAAAAAAGCACGACAGGACCTCTTAAATATGAGATCTGGTGTTAAAAAGACCTCAGATCTCATATTTACAGTAAAACGTAATAAAAAATTGTCATTTAAAAAAAATGGCCCTTTACAGCTATGGGTGGAAGTGACGTTTTGAAGTCGCTTCCACCCTGTAGTGTCATGGAGATGGGTGGGGGCCATCTTCCCCCTCACTTGTCTCCATGCACAGGAAGGATCCGATCGCCTCCACCGCTGCCGACAGCTCTAGCAAATCCGCCTCAGACCACTTTTTTTTTTTATCAGCCGGTCGAACACGACGATACAAGGGTTATGGCAGCTAGCTGCTGCCATAACGATATAGTCCTCAAAGTGAGGACGTATATAGGAATGTGGTGGTCTGGAAGTGGTTACAGCTGAGTGGTAGTTGGGTTATCAGTATAAATGTGTATGTAGTAAGAACTGTACTAAAATACTAAAGCTGCTAATGTTGCCCATGTTGAGTGCTCATTGGCTGGCTGTCCCTGGCCTTAAAGCTGTGAGTCACTTGACTCTGCATGTATACAGTCTAGAATGTCAGTGAAATCACAATTCCTGGTTTGCATGTTTTTCAGTTAGTTGCTCAAATATTTAAATGAGTGCCAAAAAGGATGTAAATGTTTGCCTTCCCATTTTACTTGCAGTACAGGTTTAAACACAGCAGGATGGGATTACTTGGCTTTCATAATGGTGTGGGATTTACAGACAGTAATGAGACTTTGAAATTGGTTCATCTGACCATTTATGTAGAACTTGTTACAACATATCAGTTTGCCTGCATACCTGTAATTCATGTGCTGTCCCAATATTTTAGGCTATGTATATCTGGTTTTTGAGTCTGAGAAGTCGGTGCGAGCACTACTCCAGGCCTGCACACAGGATTTACTAAATCAGGATGGACTAAGTGAACACTACTTCAAAATGTCAAGTCGCAGAATGCGCTGCAAGGAGGTAACTGCCTCTTAATTTATTATGACAGAAGTACCAATGGGTTAACCACTTCCCACCAAGGTCAATTCTGGCACTTCGCTCCTACGTGTAAAAAAATCTTTAATTTTTCCCTATTTTGTCTTTCAGGACAGCACACTTGAGACCTCGGCTCCTCCCCTCTTAGGAAACACCGCCTCCACCAGACCTTTAAGTCGTCCCTTCCCTCCAGCCCGTCAGTTTTGGTGTTTCCTCCAGCAAGGAGAAATTGCTAAGAACCTGGGCTAATTCAGCTGGGGAGGCTGAGGCCAGTGTAATCCTGGAAGGAGAGACAGAGGTCTCATACACAGCAGGATGGATGGGGGGATGGGGAATCTAGTTACCTGCAGTGCATTGCGCTCCCTGTCCTCCCTTGGGGAATGTGGAGTCCTGGACGTTCATTTCTCCACTGCCTGGGGAGGGCGATGCGGAGGTGTCCAGATCCCCCTCGCTCTGGGGAGTCAGCATGGAGCTCAGCACTGAATCGGATGACAGGCGATGTCATTTCCGGCGGGGAGGGCCGTTCGACCCACGGCTTCCGGTTCCGGCCTGCGAGACTAAAAACGAACGGCGCGACGGCTGGTGCGGGTTTCATTAAGGCTGTGGTGACAGCCAAAGGAGCATCCTGAGGCGGACCACTCTGGCCAGAGGGATGTCGGAGACTGATGGTTCCCGTTCTGTGCCGGGTGATGCCAGCACCAGCCACACTAAGGTAAGTGGAACCCTGGGGTGGTGTTCCCTTACTATGTTCCCATTTAGCTCCACGGGCGAGCCCCCCTCCTAGTGAGCAGAGGGGAGGAGAGGCATGTTTGGGACCCTGGTGGTGGTTGGTCCTCGGGGTGCACTCCTGGTGTTGGTCACATGATTTTTATTTATTTTTTTTTGTAAAAAGACTGTTGCTGATGCTGGCGGGGCTTGTTTTGTCGTTTCAGGACAAATCTGCAGAAAAAAACAAGCCCTTGCATGTGTCCAAAAGAAAGTGCTCATCATGTAGAAGTACTTTAGGGGGGTGGGGGGAGGTTTTGTGCAATAAATGCATTGAAAGCTTAGTTAGGCAACACTCTATGGAACAGAGCTCTGACCTGGCAGCTTCTGTTAAGGAGCTTTCCAGCACTTTTTTTAATCTTTTAAAGCATTGCTTGAAAATTTTCAGGCTAAACAGCCCCAAGCCGGTCCTCTGTCAGCGCAGCAAGATGTCGCACCGGGTCCTTCAGGTCCCTTCGTCAGTGAGGAGCTACCGGGGGGCTCCAGATAGTGCATCCTCACATTCCTCTAGAGAATCAGACGGAGAGAAGGTGGACGGTGAGTCCTCCAGAACCTCCCGATATAAACTCTCCTTGGAGGAAGTGGAAGAGCTCTTGGGAGCAATCCACACCACCCTAGGCATCCAGGAGGAGAAGAAATCTGTCTCTACATGACCGAATGTACGTGGATCTTGGAGAGCAGAAGAAAAGTTTTTTCCGGTACATGAGGTCCTAGTAGATTCCATTAAAAAGGAATGGCGGGACCCAGAAAGGAAACCTTTCTTTTCTAGAGCCTTAAAGCGCAGATTCCCTTTTTCAGAGGATGGAGCTGCTGTTTGGTACAAGTCACCTAGACTGGATGCAGCTTTTTCTCAGGTATCCAGAAAAACAGACTTGGCGTTTGAAGATATGGGGGTACTCGCAGACCCCATTGACAAGCGGATTCTCTACTTAAGTCCTGGGTTTCCTCTCTAGGCAACCTTAAGCCTGCCATGGCTGTCAGTGGTGGCACGTAACATGGAGCACTAGCTAACACATATATAAAAGCTCATTGAAGCTGGGACCGCTAAGGAGATGATTCTCTCCTCCTTCCCAATGCTTTTGAAGGGGATCGCATACATTGCTGATGCCTCGGCGGAGTCGGTCCATATGTCTGCTAGATCTTCTGCTTTGGCCAACTCAGCCAGGAGAGCTCTTTGGTTAAAGACCTGGCAGGGGGACAATGCTTCAAAAGTCAAGCTTTGCGGAGTCCCTTTCATGGGGGACTTGCTGTTCGGTCCAGATCTGGAATGGTCCCCTCCTGAGCAGCCCCGAAAAACCCAATGACAGGTTAACCCCAGTGGGAGGAAGACTGCGGGCCTTCCTCCCACAGTGGTAGTTGGTTACCTCCAATCCATTTATACTAGGGATTGTAAGGAGGGGGTACAGACTAGAATTCTCAAGCCCCCCCCCACACAGGCTGCTAGTCACAGACTTGCCAAAGTGTGCGGAAAAGGCAGCGGCATTTCTAGCCTCACTGGAAGATTTAGAACAGCAGGATGTAATATCGCATGTCCCATCCGGAGAAATAGGCAGGGGTTTCTATTCCCACATCTTTGTGGTTCAGAAGCCTTCGGGGAAATTCAGGCTCACCCTGAACTTGAAACCCCTGAACCTATCAATCTCCTACAAGAAGTTTCGGATGGATCCTTCGGCGGAGCAGCTGGTCCAGGATTTGCAGATGGCAAGGGGTATGTTGGAACATCTGGGATGGCTCTTAAATTTGGAGAAATCCAGCCTGGTTCCATCCCAGAGGATTAGGTTCCTAGGTTACATCCTGGACTCAACCCAACGGAGAGTTTTTTTTTTCTTCCCGAAGAAAAAATTTGCAAAATGCAGAGCCTTGGCAGTTCTGCAGGGCAATCAACAGATCTCCATAAGAAAGGCCATGTCAGCCTTGGGATTGCTGACAGCTGCCCTCCCAGCAGTAAGGTGGGCAGGATTGCACTTCCGCCCTTTACAGTTCATTCTGGAAGTTTGGGACTGCACTCAGAAGTCTTTGGACTCGGCGGTTTTCATTCCAGTACGGGTAAAGAGATCCCTGTGGTGGTGGAGGAAGGCAGCAAACCTATCGCAGGGTCTGGAATGGGTACTACCTGTATCTAAGATTGTTACAACAGACGCAAGCGGCACAGGTTGGGGCGCACACCTGGGGGCGAGTCTGGCGCACAGGGTTCCTGGGGAGTCGAGGACGCAAGACAGTCCTCGAACTGGAGAGAACTGAGGGCCATTTTTCTGGCTCTCAGAGCTTTCCAACAGGCGCTCCGGGGGCATCATGTGCAGATACGCTCAGACAATTCCTCAGCAGTCGCTTATGTCAACCGACAGGGGGGCGCCAGAAGCGGTTCCCTTTGGGCTTTGACGGAAACAATTTTCAGTTGGGCCGAGGTCACTGTGCTCTCACTATCAGCAGTTCACTTAAAGGGGGAATTAAACCAGAGAGCAGACTTCCTTAGCCAGAGGAAGTTGAGGAAGAGTGATTAGGTTCCTCAGTCAAGTCATCTACAAGATGATTATGCAGAAGTGGCGGGTCCCATGTGTGGACCTTTTTGCTTCAGGAGATAACCCCATCTCCCCTCTTCTTCTCCCTGAACCGGTGGGATGGGGCAATAGGGGTGGACGCTCTGTCTCAGAGCTGGCATTTTTCCAAATGCTATGCCCCCCCCCCCCGTTGCCTGTGGTCTTGAGGAAATTCCAATTGGAGGACACGACCCTAATCTTGATAGCGTCACACTGGCCCAGGAGGCCATGGTTCTCGGTCCTAAAGAAGCTGGTCCACCACCCTGGATATTGCCAGTCAGGGAAGATCTACTCTTTCAAGGCCCAATCTGCTGCCCTCAGGTGGAGAGGTGGAATCTGAAGAGGACGTGCTGAGAAGTAAGGGGTTTTCCGAAGGATTGGTAACAACTCTCCTAAATTCTAGGAAAGACACGCGGAATCTATTTGAAGGTCTGGAAGAAATTCAATTTTTGGTGCGCAGAGTGTGTGTTTGCAGTCCAGTGTCCTGAAAGATGAAATAGGGAAAATCGAAGTTACTTACGGTAACGTTTTTTTCCAAGAGTCTTTCAGGACAGCACCGATACCCACACCAAAATGTTGCCTTGCCACTAGGACGTGAGAACATCATTAATGTGAAGGTTATGATGTGTTCTTATGTCTCCCTAGACTGGCCGAAGGTTCTTGTGCAAAAACTGACAGGCTGGAGGGAAGGGGCGACTTAAAGGTCTGGTGGAGATGGTATTTCCTAAGAGGGGAGGAGCCGAGGTCTCAAGTGTGCTGTCCTGAAAGACTCTTGGAAAAGTTACTGGTAAGTAACTTTGGTTTTTTTGTTTGTTTGTTTTTTTTTTTTCCCTCAGACCCTAGGGCATTTTAATGGCCTTTTTTTGGGAAAAATGTTTCATGAATTTAAGGGGGAAAAAAGTAAAGTTTTTTTTTCTTTTTTTTGCCTTTTTTTGTATTACGTGAAAGGTGATGTTACGCCAAGTAAATAGATGCCTTGCGTGTCACGCTTTAAAATTGCCAACACTCTGAATGGCACCAGTCTTTGGTACTTAATCTCCATAGGCGACACTTTAAAAACATTTTTACAGGTTACACAGTTAGAGGTCTTAGGCTAGAATTATTGCCTTTGCTCTAACGCACATGGCGATACCTCACATGTGATTTGAACGCCGTTTAAGTATATGGACACGACTTGTGTATGTTTTCACTTCTGTGCGCGGGGGCCTTGTAAAAGGGAGTGCGCGACAGGTCCTCTTCATGGAGAGATATATGGGGTCAATAAGACCCCACATCTCTCCTCCAGGCTGGAAAAGCTGAGCTCAAAAAATAAACTCTCAGCCTTTCCAGCAGCGCCCTCGGCTTTATTTACTTCCGCTGGCCCAGACGTGATGTCATAACGGTGCGGCCGGGCCTCCAAGGGTCATAAATGTCTAGGGACCATCTGGTCACCAGAAAGCTCTATGGTAAACTTCCAGCCGCAACCAATTCATTCTCTGACTTCCCTTTCATTCCCTTCCGCCGCCTGTAAGAACGATTCGCTATGATCGTTCGTATGGTGCAAAGAATCGCCGACTGAAAGATATCTGGGTGATGCCTGTAGCTGCAGCCATCATTCAAATATCCCCACTCAAAGTCCAGGATGTCATGACATACCTTGGGCGGGAAGTGGTTAAACAAGTGACACAATTCTTGAAGCTTGAAAATGCCTTTTTACCATTGTGCCAATTTTGTTCACGCTGTATTTGTGCAAACTTCTAGGTGCAGGTCATTCCTTGGGTGCTTGCAGACAGCAACTTTGTACGCAGTCCTTCACAGCGCCTGGATCCCAGTAAGACTGTATTTGTTGGTGCTTTGCATGGCATGTTAAATGCTGAAGCCCTTGCCTCAATAATGAATGACCTTTTCGGTGGAGTGGTCTACGCTGGCATTGATACTGATAAGCACAAGTACCCAATTGGTGAGCAACAATTTTATTAACTGAACATTTTGCTTGGCTTTTGTTTTAGGGTGCGGAAGGGTCAGAAACTGTCTCCAACAGAACCATTTTATACCAGTGAGGAAAATGTGCCAAATAGGGATACAGAGCATAAAACCTGACAAATTATAGCAAAAGCATTTAGTTTAGCTGAGTGGGAAGAGGTAATGACGTGTAAGGTTTTATTGCTTGATCTTTCTATCCCAGCAGTACCAGCATTCTCTCCATTCTGACAGGTGGTGCTGTTCAACGGCATAGATAAAAATTAACTTGCCAGTTTTTGTACTGTTCCCTTGTACTAAGACAATTTTTATATTGTATAGACAGCAAATTTGGGATGACTTTTTTTTTTTTTTTTTTTTTTTTTTTTTTTCCTCCATGTCTTGTACTCTTCATTTTGCACCTACAGGTTCTGGGCGCGTCACTTTCAACAACCAGCGCAGTTACCTAAAGGCTGTGAGTGCGGCTTTTGTGGAAATAAAAACTGCCAAGTTTACCAAGAAGGTAAGTGTTGGACTTGCCTCTTGGGAAAGTGCTCTGAGGGGGTTTAAATCTTAGGCTAAAATATACTCAAATCCCATCATGTCTGCAAAGAATCCTTGCCCATAATGTACAATACAAGTCTGTATCCCCAGGTGTAACTGTGCTGCATTGCATAAATGCGCTAGCTGCAAAAAACAAATGTCCTGACATGGGCCTTTAACTTTATCCTTCCCAGCAAGTGGGTCCTTTGGGGTTACAAGAATGAAATGTTCTGTGACACTGAGGTTCTTGCTCTTTCATAAATAATCCTAGTGCCTAAGAGGCACACCTAAAGTATATAACTTGCTAGCAAACGTGGCCATCTTGTATGAGTTGTATTCAATAAACATGACTTTTTGGCTAAACAGAAGGACTTCCACATGAATTGCTTGTGAATGTTTTACAGTAATCTAGGCTGTTTATAGGCCCCACCCCATATTTCTAACGAGACCACAAAGTACATTTCACACAAGCAACTCTTGGTCACCTGCAAGGCATGCTTTACTCTTCAGCCATATTGTATGGAATGTTGCATGTGTCTTCTCAATTGGAGGGGCTGTAAGATGCAGTGTCTTGAAGGACTGGATTGGCTGTGTACACTACCATGCAGTAGCTTGTATTAGCAATTGAACCTGACCTACATACATAATGCCGTCATCAGTGGATCAGCAGTCTGACTGTGGGTGCAGTTTGGCAAGTGACAGACTACCTCTTAAAGTGTAGAAAAGGGTTACCCATTGTAGTTGAAGCATAACCAAACTTCATTGCAGATTCTTTTCCAAGAATTTTCTTTTCAGAATCTTACCGGGTTTTTTTTCATGAAGCCGTGCCAATCGAGCATTCAAATTGCCACATGTTAGGGTTTGCCTAATCAATAGTGCTGTAGTTAACAGAATCTAATGCTGAATTACTAAAGGAGAACATCTTAACTCACATTCTAGCTGTGTTCCCGTTGAATGTGCATGTTCACATTGAGTGTCCATGTGCAGATGGTCTAAATCAAAATTTACTTATGACTGGATAACTGTGTGTGTATGTTCTGGTCTTCACTCAGTTAAAATGAAGTGTAGATTCTCAACTCGTTAGTAAATTACCCTCATCTCTGGAAACAACTTGGTACTGCGTGTCCAAAGGTCTGAAATGTGGTGTAGCAAACCTTTCAGACCATGGCTCTTTTCAGCAAGACTGAAATTGTAGATTCTGGTATCGTTCCCATGGTGGTTTTCATGTTGATGGAATTCCTTTTTCTTTTTCTAGGTTCAGATTGATCCTTATCTTGAAGATTCGGTGTGCCAGGCTTGCAATTCCCAGCCTGGTCCATTTTTCTGCAGAGACCAGGTAATTCTAAATCCACTAGATTTATTTGGACCAGCATTGCTTATTCAGTGCTCTAGTACCTCCTTGTGTAGGTGTCACACATAGTTAGGTTGTTCTCTCTGGAGATCTGTCCCTGCCGTGCGCACATGCAGGAATCTGTTAGATCCAGAAGATGGTGAACAAATGTCCCTTAAACACAGAAGGCTTCTGTATTTACAAGTCACAACAGGGGAGAGAGCTGGAGGTTGCAGAATGGAGTTTCAGCTGCATAACTGGGTGGGAGGGCCACATAAGGCCTGGCTGTTAAGTTGGTCGATGAGAGAAAAATGGTGTAAGGCTCGGTTTACACTGGTGCGATGCGAGAACCTGTGCAAATCCAACATGGGTTCCTGCATCTCACCCAACTCGCAGGCAGTTCACACTGCCATATGCAAAATGCCTGCGGGTGTCAATACAAAGTTTATGACACCCCCAGATCGGTTCGCATATCACAGTGCGAACTGTCGGTTCAGACATGAATCAGATCGCATGGGTGTGAACACCCATGCGATCCGATTCTGGTGTGGACCAAAAAAGTCCTGCATTACTTTGGCCCGAATGCAATGCAAATTCAGCCACACAATCTGGCTGAATTCACATTGCACACATTGCATGTGACTTGCACTGCAGTGCAGTACGAAATGTGAGATTGCAGAACGCTTTGGTGTGAACCGAGCCTAAATGTTGCAAAAGTCAAAGCTTATCTTGATAGTATAGGACACAGGCTAGGTATTTGTAGATCCTGGTTATAGGCTCTAGGCTGCTACCAATTTAGGTGATTGGACACTGCAAAAACTGCTGGACATGCCCCCAGGTGTACTATTATAACCCCACACCTGTCAGGACTCTGCTTTTTCCTAGTGTCCTTAGATGATGGACCTTTTCTATGCTAACCTATCGAGTTTTGTTTTTTTTTTTCTTATTTTCTACAAGCTTCACTGTCTGTTACTAAATAGAAGTGTTGCATACGGTTCAGTGTGACATATGTAATATGGTAAGAATTGTACTTAGACCCCACGCTGTGGGGACAACCTATAATGTTGCTTCGGGCTCTATCCTGTGTGGGTCCTAACCTTTGCACAGAGAAAGTGTAGTAGGTAGCAGCATGGTACTACGTAGGTCCAGGGGTGCAGTCAATTTACATGGTTTCAGGGCCTAAAGGCCCTAAAGGCTATGCACCTGCTCACAGCTGGATGTGGACCCATGTAGGGATCGGTGACATGGTAAGGCAAGAGACCCATCTGGGTTATTGGATAAAAATTTTTACAGCATCCAACCAAGTATGAAACTCAATATTCCAATTACTTGCAGTACTTAAAGAACTCTAGGTTTTTTTTTTTCTTGCCAAAACAGGTGCATTGTGCATGTAAATGAATCACAACCCCACTGTCTGTGTAACTTGCCTCCTTTAGCTGTATACAGCAGGTTTATATCTGATGTCACTCCTGGCTGAATTTCAACGTTCTCTGACTTTCCCCTTTTCTTTCCTTCCCTTGCCAGTCCTACTAATACTTGTCCCATGATCCTTAAACTCTAGTTTCAGGGTGGGCTAGGAGTCACTTGTACCAGTTCTGGGGTTTGATGTGGGTGGTTAAAGGTGTAAATATCACACCACCTGTCATTCCTGTTTTTGAAGCATGCCAAAGAATGGCTTACTGCAAGACTACTGAGGGCTATAGGAGGTTATTATGAAGGCGTTTCCTTCATATGCAAGTAAATCACTTGAGAGAGCAGGGCTCTGGGAGGATTGGATCTGAGCGGTGGGACTCCCTGTTCACATTGGTCAGCATATTTAACTGGGCAGGATTGCATTCCAATTGTGATCCATTCTGGCACAGCTAGCTTTTAGAAAAGGCTGTGTATGAAGATTTCCTCCTTGAACAATGCTGTGCTCTGCAAGGTGGAACTTGGGAGGTTTGGACTCTTCCTGTAGGTGTGACTGGGCTACAGAGGGGTAATGTTAGACCCTTCCAAAGCCATTTCCTGCAGCAGCTAGTATCGGCCGTATAGGATATACAGTGTCACATGATACAAAGTCACAACTATAGCCAGAATATTGGGGGGGATCTGCAGACAACTGAGCAACATGGTACGATCTATGCTGTAATGTATGATAATTACGTTCAAGTGAAAAGAAAGTTGGCATTCAGCTTAAAGTGTCCCCTGAATAGTTTCTTACGCAAAATTAGCAAGTTAGGAATGTTTGCATTCACTTATTGGGTGTTGACTTTAAAATTGGGTGGTAAAAATTCCACAAGCTTGGTCTCTGGTGGATGACTAGGTGTTGCATCAAGCAACAGGCTCCCTCCCTTACAACACCTGGAGCATCATTCAAATCTACCACAAAGCCCTCTTCACAATGAAGAGCCTCAAAGATGTCTTTTGCAGTTTGCTTTCCTCTGTTAGATGTCCCGGGCCTATGGTTTCATTTGATCTACTCAAAAGGGTACGACATTTCAAACTCACGCTTGATCAGGGTGTAATAGAACAGTACTGGACCATGTCAGTCAGGGGTGCCAGGAGTCGCACAGCTTTAACCACTTGTCGACTGCTGCACACCAATTTACGTTGGCAGAATGGTACACAGGCAAAAGGGTGTACCCGTATGTCCCTTTGAATTTGCTGCCGTGGGAGCGTGCCCGCGGGTCCCATGAACTCGCCGATGGCCCACGATTGAAGAGACAGAACGGGGAGATGCTTATGTAAACAAGGTATTTCCCTGTTCTGCCTAGCAACATGACAGGGATCTACTGCTCCCTGTCATTGGGAGCAGTGATCTGTCATGTTGTAGTGAACCCATCCCCCCCCTACAGTTAAAACACATCCAGGGAATACACTTAACCCCTTGATTGCCCCCTAGTGTTTAACCCCTTCACTGCCAGTGTCATTTTTTCAGTAATCGGGCTAGTTGTAGCTCTGATCGCTGTATAAATGGCCCCAAAATGGTGTCAAGTGTCTGATCTGTCAGCTGTAATGTCGCAGTCCCAATAAAAATTAGATTGCTGCCATTACTAGTCAAAAAAAAATTATAAAAGTGCCATAAATCTATCCCCTAGTTTGTAGATGCTATAACTTTTGCGCAAACCAATCAATATACACTTGCGTTTTTTTTTTGTTTTTGTTTTTTTTTATTGGTTTTTTTTATTGCGGTATATTATAGCAAAATAAAAATAGTGTTTTTTGTGTTTTTTTTTCAAAATTGTCATTTTCTTTATAGCGCAAAAAATAAATCTGATTTCTCCTTGCACCAAACTGGCCCAAAATGTGGTACAGACATGCACTAACTTCTAGGAAACGACCTGGCATGTTCAAAACAGGCCAGACCTGTTATCAAGGCCTTCTGCTCTCCATTGTCTGTGGTTAGAGCTGATGGCCGTCGCCATCTGAAAAATGGACTTTGAAATGATCTCCTTAAGAGATCCTTTTGGCAATACAAAGTTTACTATTGCTAAGTGAAGACTACTCATTGTTAGGGCCTTTGCTCTCAAGGACAAGGTACCGCCAGTATCTTAACTCGCTTACTCTACCAGGTCAGTTGGGGGTTTACTGGGCATTTTGGCATCATGCATGTGTTTCTTAGCTTTGCAAGGCCCACCATCTGGTCTCCAGTTCATATTTTCCTTATTTTTAGATGTCCAAGCCTCTGTAGAGGCCTTCAGCCGTAAAGTTTTTCATCTACACGTCTGAGTTCAATCTTGGACTTTTTGTTGACACGGTTCCTGCCTTGTTGCAAATGACTGTAAATTCCTTATCAGTACAGGACATGGGCAACCATTCTGTTTAAGAGTACATCTAGGGGGCATGCCCAACAAGTGTCCAATCGCCTAAAATTTGCAGCCTATAACCCAGGTCTAGGAATATCCAGCCTGTAATATACTGCTATAAGATGAAACTAACAAACATGTCAGCCCATTTTACAGCTCATCAAATTAGTTAACCGTGAATATGAATCTAGAGTTTGTTTTCCATCTCATGTGCAGCAATATCTAATGCATGATGCAGTTGTAAACCTCTTACGTGTGCACCGGATTTGTTTGCATTCATATGTGAGGACAGGAGCATTTTCAGATTTTTTTTTTTTTTTTTTTTTCTTTGTAAAACTACCCCCCCCCCCCCCCCCTGTCTTTTTTTTTTTTTTTTTTTTTTTTTTTTATAGAAGTGATTTTGTGGGGGGGGACCCAGGGGTGAAGTGCTACAAGTAGATTACTTTTACATCTGATGTCTGACGACTGACAAATGTTATGTATGTATGTGTCATGAGTTTAGAAGTTCCCATATGGTAGGAACTGAGAATATAGATCAGTGACCAGAAATTAAACTCATTTATATAGTATGCTGCAGACTTGTGACTGGTAAGCGTTTTGTGATTGGACGCGGTGCAGAGTGAGGACACTGCCTCACCTATCCACCTCAACCAAACAGGGCGCTTTGCATTCATTTCAGAAAACACAAAGCATTCTCTTCAGTAATTTCCAGCGGAATCGGCCAGGTGTCATACATGGTTATGTTGGTCTCTCTTGGTCCAAGCTTGACCAATGTAACTATAATGTGCCAATGCTTGATCTCTTAAAATGACATAATACTTATTTTGCCTGTCTTGAAAATTTTGTTTTATGGCCTAATCTCGAAGGGGGAAGTGGAAATGAGAACATCTGTACTAGTCCTGTGCAAGGGTGTCATGGCTGAGTGTTGTAGACCTGCCCTTTCTACTTTAGTGGTACAGCACATGCTACTTGGTAATTAACATCAGTTCTGTTCATAATCTGCATTTTTGTAAAGTTTGTGAAAAGCCTCCATAAAATTCATTATCTAAGCCCTCAGTCCAGTCTTGCATAGTCAAAAGTTCACCTTTTTGGGGACATGTTGCATGTTCCACCCGATTTTACAGTGGAACATGTAACATGTTCCCAGTGCTGCAGCTGACCCCCATAGTGGCTGTCACTGTTTGCAAGCAGCGTGGCCGTGCAGGGCTGTGCCCACACAGCCGCGTCATTCATACAGCTGTCTGAACTGCAAGCCCCAATATCCTTAGCAGCTGTCAGCTTGTAGTTCTCAATGAACTACCACAGCACTGTTAAAAAAAAAAGTGCATTTTTTGCAGGTTAAGACCTTTTAAGAGGCCAGTGGTGCAAAAAGTAATCTCTACCCTTTTTCTTCAAGGTTTGCTTCAAGTATTTCTGCCGTTCCTGCTGGCACTGGCAGCACTCAATGGAGATCCTCCGTCATCACCGCCCGCTCATGCGCAACCAGAAGAGCCGTGATTCCAGCTAATGTTGCCAATAGAAATATGCTTCAGAGCAAATATGCTGAAGAGAGGATTAGGTCCTGTGCCCCTCTAGGCAGCACATGGAGCACTTATAACTTTTTGTTGACAGGAGTCAGTGGATAGTGGGGAAGTCACGTGATAGTGTTTTGGCACTTGCTGTACATTGTAATAGTTTTTGCACTTGTGCACAGTGAGTTCTTGCCAGGGATAGAGGATTTTCTTTTATGGTTAAGGAGGTGCATATTTTGCCTCCTAATGTTTTGCAGTTCCCATTCTAGTCCTCCAACACTTGCTGAGTGTAAGCAGTGTGTGGACAGTTGTCTGAAGGTTTGACTATTAATGCCTCAGTCTTTTTGTTTTGTTTTTTTTTTATTGCAGGCGCTTCTTTTACATTCCTTGCAAATACTGCAGGTATTCATTGACAGTTGCCCAGTTTTTTGCCGTCGCCATACAGTGCCTTTCGATGCCTTCCAATTTCTTTAATATCCCATCTGAACTGCATAAACTGGTTGTTCAGTTGGCATTTTTACTGGAACAACAATAGCAGTATCTGCTCTTTATTTAAAATCAAATCATATTTCATATTTTACCCTCTGTGGGATTTTTACCGGTTCCTTTTTACACTCTTAGATGGTTTTTAAGTAAATTTTTTTTTTTTTCCTGGCAGCTTTTAACATTATTGCAACTTTTCTGTTTCTGGGAGCTGCTAGTTTAAGAGATTAAACATAAATATATTTGTACAACTGAACTTCCAACAAAAAGGACAGACTTGAGGCCTTGGCTGAAACAGATGATGACTTTTTGTGTGTGTGTGTGTATATAGTTTTAAGGATGTTTATGCACTTTTTTAATTTGCACTTCAGGGGATGGTAGTTTTTAAACACTTAATGTTTGGCTGGACAGTTAAGGGCTGTAATGTATATTTTCTTTAAGAATGGGGTAGAGGCTAGAGAGATGAGACCTTTCTCCTGGAGGGGATATGCCCATGCTCTTAGGTTGAGTTTTGTTATAGGAAGAAGCTGACCTATGAAAACTGTTGCTAGCCGTTTTGAAATATGTCCATGTGTTTTATTTCTGTCCCCTCCTTTTTGGAAGCTCTGTGCCAAAGATTCCACTGTCTGTAATGTTCCCTCTTTCCAGTACACGCTGAGCTAAATCTGCACTAGCTGCCCTGTGTGGGTATTTTCTGTAAAGCTGTGTGTAAAGTCTCTACCTCATTGTAGTTATGCAAGCAGAAAAAATGCACTTATCCTACAGATGTGGTGTTTTCTTTGTTTTTTGTTTTGGCACATAATAAACACGTTGAAGCAGTAAGTGTGACTGGTGCTTTTTTAAATATTGCTGTTTAAACAATTACCTGTGCTTCAGCCTTAACCTTTTTGCTGCCAGGCCCTATGCTCCAATTTTAAACTCAGCTGGCCAGACCATTTTTGCAATTTTTCCATTGCGTGCTTTTATTTTTTTTTTTTTCTCCTTACAGCTTTCAGTTTGTAAAAGACCCCAGAAACCATAGATTTTCTGAAAGCACATGACCTGTAGAAAAAGTGCTATTGAATTTTTTTATATATATTTTTTTTATAAAGGCCCCATGATATTTGTGCAAATTATCAAAACAATATTTTTTGCTAAAAAATACATAATTATTGGCAGATAAACACAGCAGGGTTTACAAAATTCCTGCTAAATATAAAATTGTAATCCGAGTTAATAAAAATATTTTAATTTAATGTTTTGAGTTTTTCACTTACAGGTTTCAGAGTTTGTAAAAGACCTCAACCATATCTCTGAAAGCTTATGACCAGTAGAACAAAATCAGTAGCGCCTTTATAACGGGCCTACCATATTTTTGCAGATGTTTACCAAAACAATATTTTCTCTACACTAATTAGCAGATTAAAAAAAGCATGATATATAAAAGCATAACATGTATTGAGTTCATGAATAACAAATACTAAACTTTTTAAATTGCACATTTTTTGTGAAATGGCAAAAATTTAGCTTATGCAAAAAATGGAAATTGACAAATTTCTCTAAATTTGGAGATTTGTATTTTTTCTTACAGCACACGCAATTTGTGCAAATGTTTGCTATTTTCACAAAAATCCCTATTTGCACACAAACGCAGCATAACTTAAAAAACCTTGTTAAATTGCTAAAGCGTATGCCCATGGAATGCTGTTTTTACCTGCATGGGGATGCACAGGTGTTCTGTGCAGTCCTAGTCATATCAGTTGATGCAGCAGCTGCCAGGACAGATCTAACATTGTGTTTGGGTCCAAGCACCTGCACCAAACACTGAGTTCAGGGAAATGAACCCACATGGATGTCAAATTAGGAATATTGGCTGTGTCCATGCAGTTGCTGCATTCCAATTGATATGGATGCGACTGCCTGCAAATCTATGCACTTGACTCCTGTGCAGCTGTCGTGTCCTAATCTACTTCAATGGGATGGCCTGCATGTGGATGCACAAAACACCTGTGCATCTATGTGCAGCTTAACACGGCCTCACTGTAGTATGACCTGCAAGAACTAAGCCATAGGCCTTGTTTACACTTGCTGTTGGGGCAGCAAAAATGCACGATTGAGCTGGGTTTCTGCTGCCTGGCAACCACACCCCATAAGCTGCAATAGACAGTGGAGGGGGTGGGTGCTTTTAAATGCTGCAATGCTTCACGCCCACAGCAAAGTTGACCTGACTTGTAGTGATGCCACTTTCCGGATGCTACACATTCAAGTTTAAGGAAGCGCCACAAGGGCCCATAACTGCATGCAGTTGCAGCGCATTTGTCAAAAACGAGTGGTTCGGTTCCTCACTGACAGTGTATAGCCTCTGGAGCGTATTCCGAACGTGGATCAGGCTTCAGCAGCAAGGGAGATTTAGATGCATGTCTAAATCCAGCCTTACTAGTTGTTGTTTTTGTTTGTTTTGGGGGGGGGGGGGTTGCTCTTAGAGAAAAATGATGGGTCTGTTTAGACCCTTGATTTCTTTTTTGAGACACAAGGACTGAAGACTGTCCCTTTTTACTGCAACCTGGGCTGCACTGTAATGAAAGTCTGTAAAGACACCTATTCATTCACAAGCTGCCACATAGTCAGTGATTACTTTCTTTGTTCAGGAAAAAAGGGGCTGGTAAACCTGTTTCCAGTCCCTTTCCGCTCTCCATCCTGACAGTCCACTCACTGATCTTCCAGGCAATGGCTGCAGCCAGTGAGAGGGAGTGGATGGAAACCCAGCTAGCGAAGCTGCAACGGGGGGGTGGGCGGCGGCATGGCATGGCCTGCGAGGGATCATGAGTCCATCCCAGCAGTTTTTACTAGGCAATTGCATCCACAGTGGTTGGTGGTGCTGATGCTTGAGGATGAGAAATGGTGCTGGTGGGGTTTAGAAGGGGCTCCAAGTGGTTGGTTTTATTATGCCATTGCTTGCAGCAATGGCATTAGGGGAAACTGGCAATTGCCTCATATTCATGGAAATCCATACTGATGGGTGCGGGGCACAGTATGGGAAGGGGTAACATTTTAAGGGGAAAAGCACTGATTAGCAGCTTGGTTGGTTGCAAATCAGATCTGTTTCATTCAGCAGTCTGCTATAAGCTCATGGTCACTCCAGTGTTCAGCAGAGGTGGAATGTAGGTCTGTACAGACCCGGCCAGCTGGAAGCAGGGCTGTTTGGACCTGGCAGTGAAAGGGTATTTCTACTTTCTTGCAGTCTATTTTGAGCCTTACTATACCATTCAAACAGAATCCTTATAATACCTTTTTAACCACTGGGCACTTGAACCCCCTTCCTAACCAGACCAATTTTCAGCTTTCAGTGCTCACCTTTTGAATGACAATTACTCAGTCATGCAACACTGTACCCATATGAAATTTTTGTCCTTTTTTTCACACAAATAGAGCTTTCTTTTGGTGGTATTTAATCACCTGGGATTTTTATTTTCTGCTAAATAAAAAAAAAAAACGAAAATCTTGAGAGAAAAAAACATTGTTTCCGTTTTTGTTTTTTTTTTCTGTGCTATGAGTGAAAAAAGACTGAAAATTTTGTTAAAAAAATGCGTTTTTCTTCATTTCTGTTATAAAATTTTGCAGATAAGTATTTTTTCTTCATAAATTTGGGCCAACATTTATACTTCTACATATCTTTTGGTAAAAATAACCCAAATTAGTGGATATTTGTGTGAAAGTTAGTCTACAAGCTATGGTGCCAATCACTGAAAATTGATCACATCTGATGTACTGAGGCCTATCATTTCTTGAGACTCTTAACAAGCCAGGAAAGTACAAATACCCATAAAATGACCCCTTTTTGGAAAGTAGACATCCCAAGGTATTTAGTAAGAGGCATGGTTAGTTTTTTGAAGTTGTCGTTGTGTTTTTTTTTTTTTTTTTTTTTTTTTTTTCCCCACATTTCTTTGCAAAATGAAGATGATTTTTTTTTTTTTTTTTTTCACACCAAATTGTCATTATAACAGGTTATTTCTCTCACATGGCATGCACATTCCACAAATGAGACCCCAGAATATATTCTGCCACTCCTGAGTATGGCAATACCACATGTGTGAGACTTTTACACAGCCTGGCCACATACAGAGGCCCAACATTGAAGTAGCACATTCAGGTGTTCTAGGAGCATAAATTACACATCTAATATCTCAACCACCTATTACACTTTTGAAGGCCCTGGAGCACCAAGACGATGGAAATGCCCACAAAGTGCTTTCCAAAATGAAGTCAAACACCCCAACGTATAATCTGAGGCATAATGAGTCTTTTGAACGGTTCATTTTTTTTCAGACGTTTTTGGAAAGTGTGGGGAATTTTTTTTTTTTTTTTTTTTTTCACGGTTGTCAATTTCTAAGATATTTCCAACACATAGCATGTACATAGCAAAAATGACACCCCAAAATATATTCTATTTCTCCTGAGTATGGTGATACCACATGTGAGACTTTTACACAGCCTGGCCACATACAGTGACCCAACATTGAAGTAGCACATTCAGCTGTTCTAGGAGCATAGATTACACATAATTTCCTTACAATCTATCACATTTTTGAAGGCCCTTCATATTTCTAACACATAGCATGAACATACCAAGAATTACACCCTAGAATACCTTCTGCTGAGAAAAGGGTAAACAAAAGTTTACCTGTGGTTTTAGTAGTGCAGTTGTCCAAAGGAGTAGAGCCCTGATGCAGGCAGCGACAGTGAATGGAATTGTCCAAGCAAGAATATTGTCCATAGTCAGTACAGGCAGTGATACTGTCCATATACAGTCCAGGGTCAGTGCAAGTAGAGACCTTGCCAGCAGTGCCAAAATATTGGTGCTGGTAGTAAGCAGGAACATGGTCCAAGTAGCAGGCCAGAAAAGAATGGGGACAGGGGTAGCGGCTTCTCCCACCCAAATCTCTTTGAAGCCTCCGACTCTCCAGACCCTAATCTGCGAATGAGAAAACTAAAATTGTTTTCTTCATCCAGAAAAACATTTCTGGAGCCCCTCACATAGGTGAGACCCCTATGTTCCCATTAACATAGCAGGGTAAATGATCAGTCCAAGAGGCAGGCAAAAAAGTTGTCAAACAGTCCAGGGTCAATTCTAGAGCAGGAAGAGGTAGGTACAGTTTAGTGTTGGGCAGAAGCTTGGTCGTTTAACAGGCCAGGGTCAGTTCCGGAGAAGGCAGAGGTATGTACAGTGCAGTGGCATAAGGGGTGTGGAGGAAAATGACAGGAAATGAGAATTATGTTTACCATACTTCCCTAATAATGTAGAGAAGTATGGTACCGGCAGAAACCTTCAACTATACAGAAGCCTGCATGGGAAGGACTTTGGGGACAATAATACTTGGTGTCTCTTCCAACTCTGTGGCCTGTTTCACGGGGGGGGATTTTCTCAGGAAAGTGGTGTTTGTGGAGTCTGCTCACAGAATCTGAGAATATTTTCTGGTGGGCTTTCAGGGTACAAAAGGGCAGAGATTACTTGTTCCTGGTAGTGAAGATAGGATATGGGGGTCTCAGTAGATTTTTTGTAAATAACATAAGTGTTATACATGGCCAAACTGAAAAAATAAATGAACAAGCATGTTTCTGGATTGGGCCGTCTCTTCTGGAGACTTCCACGTAGGTGTCATTATGGATTGTCGTGAGCATGTGGACGTTTTGTTTGTCCCTCCACTTGGCAGCCAATAGCTCTTGGTTCCGCAAAGATGTAGCCTTTCATTGACTAGTTTTTGCGGGAAGCCCTTTCTATTGGCTCTTACTGTACCACATGCTGGGGTGTCTCTCCGGTGAAGATTGCGGAAGAGGGGCAAGCTCGTATAAAAATTATCCAAATAAAGATGGTATCCCTTTCCAAGGAGTGGATAGACAAGCTCCCAGACAACTCTTCTGCTGGCTCTACTATACTCTGGGCATTCAGGGGGATGCAGTTGGGAGTCCTTCCCTTTGTACACCAGGAAGGAGTAAGTGTACCCCACTGCTCGGTTACAAAATTTGTACATTTTAACCCCATATCGGGCCCTTCTGCTGGGGATAAACTGTTTGATGCCCAGCCTGCCTGAGAATTTTACAAGGGACTCATCCGTGGAGATATTCTGTTAGGCGGGATATAACTGGGAGAATTTTTCTGAGATGATTTAGGAGTGGCTGAATTTTAAATAACTTGTCAAAAACTGGCTCATTTCTGGGAGGGCACTGGGTGTTGTCATTATAGTGGAGGAACGGCATAATCATAAGGTATCTTGATCTTTGCATAATGGATAAGAGTGGCATGTGGTGGATGGGGTTGGTAGACCAATAGGAGTACAATTTTTGTTGTGTTTTTTTTTTTTTTTTTGTCGTCGCATATTAAAAGTTTAGGCCTAAAAAAAAATTCTGAAGTGTCCTACGGTAAGTTCCCTCCACTCAAAGGGATGGGCAAAACTAGAGCCAGGGTTGCTTACTATGTACTTCTGTGCATAGAGGTTGCACTGGGCCACAATATACCATAGTAAGTCTTCTGTGAAAATGAAAAAAAATCAATCCTGGCAAAATCATCGGTGGACACCTGGCTGGATGGTGAAAGGGGGGATGTTTGCTGCTCTGGAATTAGGGGGAAGCCACAGGGTCTTTTGAAGGGCATAGGGAAGGCTGGCATGGCCCCCATCCCTTTGGGGCTGAGATGACACCCTACTGGTGCTTGGCCTTTGTTGCAGTGGCACTGCGCTCGAGGTGGATGGCCCTGCGCTGCTGGTAGTAAGCTGCTGCTCCACACCAGAATGCCTTCTTTTCACGGCACACGTTCCTCTTCCGATGCTGTATCAGACCTACTGCTTGTCATGGGTTCATAGGCCGAATAGGACTGATGCTCTCATCGGTCATGCTTAGACGCTGGTAGACCTCCTCACTGGTAAAATATTTTTTTTGCCATTCTGGTGGCTGGGGAGGCTGCAGTACAGAGTACTGATGTTCACTATGGGGCATTGTAGTGGCACTAATGAGTTGCACTGATGGCACAGTAGTGGCACTGATTGCACTGGGGGCACTGATGGGCCCAGGTGGCACTAATGTGACACTGCAGAGGTGCAGATGGGCACTGATGGGCACAGGTGGCTTTGGTTGCACTGGTGTGGGCCCAGGCAGCACTGATGTGACACTGCCAAGGTGCAGATGAGCACAGGTGGCTCTGGTGGCACTGATTAGCACAGGTGCCACTGCAGATGGGCACAGGTGGCACTGATTATCACTGATGTGGCACTGCTATATATGATAATTGACTTAGTTTGTCACACGATCTCTCCTCTCATCTCGCGCTGTATCGATGAGAGGAGAGCTTTGAACTTTCTTTGACCCTGGTTTGTTTACATTTGTGATCGCTCTGTCATTGGATAGAGTGATCACGTGGTAAAGAACCGCTGTCATTGGCCCTTTACTGCGATCTGTGCTGCGCCGGGGTCCCGTGAACCCGGCGAGCACAGATGTTCCCATGTGCGTGCCCAGGGAGCGAGACTCTGGGAGGACATCAGTGTATGGGATTATTCGGCTATAGTGCGGTGGGCAAGTGTTTAAACATTTCTGAAGTTTTTTGATTCTAAGAGTCTTGGTGTCAAGGCAGTGTTCAGATCTAGTTTACAGCTGATGACAAACTGTAAACACAATAGAGGTTTTATTATGTAAATGATGCCCTAGTCCCCTCCTAAACCTTACAAATAAGGGAGAGCATGTAAGGCCTCTTAAACATAAGTTGTCTGATCCACCTGTCCCCTTTTTTTTTTTTTTTTTTTTTTTTTTTAAGGCAGACCAGCTCAAACTCCATTCTCTATGGAGCAACAGATGTAAACAGACTTGGGTGCATTTACACACCCAACTAACTCCTATCTGGCAAAAACAGAAGTTAATCCATTCCCTTCCATCTGACTGGATCGGAGGGCAGTCGGGTATGCTCATTCAACATGTTCATTTACAGCAGACTGTCCATAGAGCAGTCCAGGCCGTGTCTACTCTGGATAAGCAGAATATAGTCAGGAGGATAATTTGGTGGGACTTTGTAGGTGCCGGGAAAAGAGATTTCAACAGACATCAAAATAAAAAGTAAAATTCATATTTTATTCAACATATACAGAATTTAAAAATTATGCTGGCTAGGCATAGTAACATGAAATAACATACAGCAGTACACATCAGATTCGAAAAAAGGTCGCTCAGCACTGTAATCCCTAATCCCTACATGTTTTGCTCAGGGGATCTATTGTGGGACCCAAGTGCATATGTAGCTGCATAAAAGGGGATACATTTAGAAGCCATAAAAATATTCACACAAAGAAATATATTTATAGAAAAAGAGCATTGGCGGTTGTCCAAAGCTGATTTGTTTGGCTGCCATCTGGTGAATAGTTACCTGCTGGGAAAATCAAGCCAGGTGTAGGAGGACAGACTTTGCTCTGTACTGAGGAGATTAAGTCTGGGTGGGCCCAGATGGGGGCCGTGAAATCTGTAGCTGCCATATACGGAAAGGGTTAATGTGGAATGGAGAGGGAAAAGACAAATGGAAGGGGAAGGGAAAGGAGGGGAGAGAAAAGAGGAGGGAAGGGGGAAAGGAGGGGGTGGGGTGGGGGGTGGGATAGAAGAAAAGCGAGGGGAAGGGGGAGAAAGGAGTGGGGGTTAAAAGAAAGGGGAAAGGTGAGTGTAAAGGAAGTGGTGCGGGAGGCGGATGTGTGTGGGATCCAACAGGTGTGAGGAAGTGGAATATGTGTGGAAGATGTGAAACCCCAATAAGGTAGTGAGCAGGGTAGAACATGCTGTATGAAAGGAGTTTAAATAGCGAGGATGGACTAAGAGAGCAAAAGAAATATTTAGAGAGAACCAGACTATGTCTAAAGGAGAACAGGGGCTGCCACGTAATGATGTTTCTCTGAATGGAGACAATATAGTAATAATCATAAGGGATAGAAGAGTTGACTGATGTGTAGGGAAGGTATATAGAAACGCATTATATAGCCATCGTAAGGGTGGCACTAAACGTTGTTAATGCTAGTTAGCAGATAAGCATAATAGTTGTCCATCTTAAGGGCAAACAAAATCCTGTTTACAGATCGTCTCCCCCACTACATAAAGGGGAAAATTGAAGACGGTAACAGGTATTTAATAAATATAGTTATTAGGCATAATAATCATCGCTACTTGAGCAGTGATGGAAAACAAAGTAGTTGAAACATGATTTCGCATTCGGAAAGGTAGTAACCACAGGGAGGGGATGATTGGAATTACCTTGTATAGGGGGAGATCCCTGGAATGGCAGCCTGTCCGTAATCTGACCCGGTGTGTAGTAAGGGTGTTTAAATAAGCCTGTATGTGCAGAACATATGTCTGCCCGTATCCAATGAAAAGGAGAGGCGGAAAAGGGGCGCAAAGAGTGTGAGAGGAGGAGGGTAGAAAACTACACTCCCCAAGAGGCAATGCGAGTTGTGTACTAAAAATAAAGAACTGCGCTAAATGCATAAACAGTGAAAAGTTAAAATGACAAACATTAATAAAATAACTGTGATAAAAGTCCTGCTGCTAAACACTATAACCCCGATATAAGGCAAAAATTGTATGGATATTAATCAGTGTAGCGCTGGACATAAATTTAAGTGAAAAAATATTAAATTACAAATAGTGATAATAATAATAATAATAATAATAATAAAAAGATATTGACCACAAAATATGCTATGAACAATCCATGATATTACATATATACATACAGATGTTACATAGGAAGTAGAGAGAAGACATCACTGGATGAAGCAGCAGAGGAGTTTTTCCTGGAAATCAATGGTTTTCCCCTAAGTGTTTCCTGTTGCTGCTGAGAAGCTAACATCTAAAGGGATCAGAGGGATATCGGTTTCGGTTCCAACAGGATATCAATGGTGATCTGCTGAGCCTGTTTTGACCCCCCTGAATAAGGGCGGTCGCAGGCTTTCTGGCATGCCTTCATTTTCTCCGGTGGTGGGCGGCACTATCGATTGGAGTACTGAATTGGGATTCTGCACTTTTTACTGCACTTTTTGGACTATTTTTTTCACCTTTATTTGCTATTATTGCTTGGACTATATTTCAAGTTTTTGAGCACGGTTTTCACTGATGAAATTTCACACACTGGAGGTTTATTAATATCATGGATTGTTCATAGCATATTATGTGGTCAATATCTTTTTATTATTCTTTTTATTATTATCACTATTTGTCATTTAATATTTTTTCACTTAAATTTATGTCCAGCGCTACACTGATTAATATCAATGCGAGTTGTGTAGCGATAGGGAGGGGCGCCCCTATCGTTTCACCTATCGTTTTATAATCTGTACAGTATAAGCAGAGCGAACACAGACCTGTCATCTGCCCACTCAGCTCAATAGGGGATCAACAGCCTGATCCCCTGCTGAGAAAACTGGTTCTGGCCAGTGTGAAAGGAGCCTTAGGCTTTTAAATGTTAAATTGCGTGTCACCTTTTTTTTTTTTTTTATGCTATGTTAATGAGGGCATATAATGTGTACAGTGTGTTATCCCAATTTGACTGCAAAGTACCATTTTTTTTATTTTGGAGTTGGTGAAACATTTTCTAGATATTCAGGCACTTTGGCCCCAATAACAGTTCACATGCTTGGCATAGATGGTGTAAAATTTTGTAATCCTAAAAGTAAAAACCTCAGTAAACTGCGGTGGCAATTAACAACCACTCCTAAAGTTGTCACCTGCCCTTAAGGAAAGGGTTGACAAAGTTGCTCTAAGGAAAAAAAAAATGGTGATTTTCTTCTTTTTTTCATAAGCTAAATGGGTATTTATACAGTGTTGGCTTTGCATTCAGTCAGCTAGCCAAAAATCTTAAATTCAATACACATAATTGGCTATTTCTGTACCTTGGATCCCTCTGCACATTTCGAAATCTTTTATTTTATGTTTAATTGCGCTTATGTTGTCTTATACTATAAGCTCAATAACAAATGTCAAGAAAATACAAACATATCAAAGGAACATTGATATAGCCAAACCTATATACTGCCTTCAGGAACCGCAAACCCATATTTGTATGAAATAGGGAAGCGACTATTCTATCAAGAACAAACATATGACCTAATTCCAAATCATAAGTATGGAGAGAGAATTGATCCCAGTAGCAATATATTGTAAGTAGGACATTGACACAGGACTTTGTGAAACAGAGTGCGTCTGAAACTGAGAGCAGCAACAGTGATGAAAAGAAGTCCAGAAATGACAAGAGGACAAAGAACAGAAAAAGGATGGAATAAAACAAAAAAAAAGAAATAACTAAAGGGAAGGGGTGGTGAGAACAGAGGGCCATAACTACTAGCTCAGCTAAGCTGGCCCCCCTACAATCAGCACAAAACTGGTCTCGTTGGTTAGTGCTACGTTTGTGCTGTTTACATTTCCGTTCTATCTTTTTTATCGTTTTTGCGTTATTAAAGTGGATGTAAACCCAATGTCATCCTTTCTAAACTACTGCCATAGGGGTTATCTATAAGGATATACATGCCTCCTGCAAGTATCTTTACCTGTCAAATGTTTCCCCTCTGTCTGTTATGAGACCCGAAAAACTGCAGATTCTGTGGGTGGGTCTCTTGTCTTGAGTTCGGTGGGTGGAGTCGTGATGTCAGACTCCCCGCCCACCTCTACACTCCCCTTGTCAATATGCATTTTCTCCTGTGTATTTCTTACACTGAACTTCTGCTATGATCTCTAACATCCAGTGAAAAGACAGGAAAGTAACCACATGACTTCAGCATGCCAAATCATGCTGAGGTGTGGAACAGCCAATCCTTGCAGAGCTGCTGAAGAAAGGAGTGGGGGTGGGAATTAAAAAATAATGCATGTCTTCGGCTAGTGCACAAGATATGTAAATCACCTGTCACTCACAGCAAGGGGGAGGATTTGACAAAGTTTTTTTCTGTCAAGTTTTATATCACTGAACAATAAAAGAGGATTGTTCAGAGCTGGATTAACTCTTTGTGGCAAGACTGGGCTCAAATGATAGGAATTCTTATACTCTACATTATGACATAAAAAAAAAAAAAAAAAATCGGGTTTACATCCACTTTAATGATTTATTAAAGGTCACTCGGCCCCCCTACAACACCCAAATGACACGAAACTGGTCTCGTTGGTTAGTGCTACGTTTGTGCTACTAAAATTTTTAATTTGTGCTGTTATGGTATTTAAGTTATAACTGTTTTTTTTTTATAAACCCCCCCCTACAATCCGCAGAAATGAAAACTCAAGTGTGTTTCTTTAGTGCTACGTTTGTGCTGTTTAAATTTTCATTCTATCACCTATCGTTTTTGCGTTATTAATAATTTATTAAAGGTCACCAAAGATCACTGAGCCCCCCTACAACACCCAAAAGACACGACATTGGGCTGGTTGGTTAGTGCCTCATTTGTGCTGTTTTGTGCTGCTAACATTTTTATTTGTGCTGTTGGGTTTTTTTTTTTTTAGTTATAACAGCTTGTTTATATTTGAAAACACCCCACCCACTTTGCACCCCATGTTATTAAATCTTAAAAACAAACATACTATTTGTTAGTGCTAGCTTTGTGTTTTTTTTGTATCATAAAAATAAAAATTTGTGCTGTTTTTATTTTTAAGATAATAGCAATTAGTTTTTTTCCAGACGATGACATCACCCCGCCCTCCTGTCATGTAGACTGGGTGGTGGCAGCAGTCAGCAGGTGGATGTGGCAGCAGAACTGGCTGGTGGCAGATGAGCTGGCACTAGCTGTGTGAAGTTGGCACCCCAAGTTTGTAAAACCTGAATAAAAATATACTATTTGTTTGTGCTGATTTGTGCCGCAAAAATGAGCGTTTTGTGCCGGTTCAGTTTCTGAGATATTACATATTCAATTTAACCACTTGCCGACCACCACACGCTGATGTACATCCCTTTTTTGAGGACGGATATCGTTGTTATGGCAACAGCTAGCTGCCATAACCCCGGTATCCCCGTTTTCGGCCGGCTACAAGATAAAAGTGGTCTCTGCGGCGGATTCGCCGCGAGATCACTTTTATCGGTGGCGGGAGAGGGCCCCCCCTCCCGCCGCGATCCGGTGCCCTCCGCCGCTTACCGGAGCCGTCGGCAACGGAGGCGATCACCTCTGTTTCCTAGCTGTGCATGGAGACCGATTGAGGGGAAGATGGCCCCCACCCGTCTCCATGACACTGCAGGGCGGAAGCGACGTCAAAACGTCACTTCCGCCCATACCTCTTAAAGCCACATTTTTTTCAATGTAATTTTTCCAAATGACATTATTTTTTTATTTTTTTTATTGCATTTAAGTCCAAATGTGAGATCTGTGGACTTTTTGACCCCAGATCTCATATTTAAGAAGAGCTGTCATGCTTTTTTTCTATTACAAGGGATATTTACATTCCTTGTAATAGGAATAAAAGTGACCCAAATATTTTTTTTTTTTTTTTTTAAAGTGTAAAAATAAATAAGGAAAAAAAATGTTTTTAAATGCCCCGCCCCGACGAGCTTGCGCGCAGAAGTGAACGCATACGCGAGTAGCGCCCGCATATGAAAACGGTGGTCAAGCCACACGTGAGTTATCGCTGCGATCATTAGAGCAAGAGCAATAATTCTAGCCCTAGACCTCCTCTGTAACACAAAACATGCAACCTGTAGAATTTTTTTAAACGTCGCCTATGGAGATTTTTGAGGGTAAAAGTTTGACGCCATTCCACGAGCGGGCGGAATTTTGAAGCGTGACATGTTGGGTATCAATTTACTCGGCGTAACATCTTTCACAATATTGTGATATTGAGATATTGTGTGTTATAGTTGCTTAAACCCCGCCCACTTTGCAACCCATGTTGTTGAATTTTAAAAACAAACACGCCATTCGTTTGTGCTGGTCTGTGCCGCAAAAGTAAACTTTTGTGCCGCTTTGGTTTTGGAGATGTGCGTTTTTATATGTTGCCAAACCACACTGACTTTACACCTCGTTATTAAATCTTACATACAAAACCTATACTCAGCTTGGGTTTCCTTAATGTAATGCTCCTCCCACTGTAATGGGTACTGCACTTCATACTGAAGGGGCCAGCATGGGACTCCCAATGTGGCACCGAGCTCTGGGGGAGGAGACCAGAGAGAAGCGCTCCAGGGGCCGAGACCTCCGAGCTCGTACGAACTCCTGTCCCTGACCCAGAGGCTCAATCTCGCAGGACAGATGAGAGCTGTTCCTGCAGCCACTCCGCTCCTCTGGACGCCGCCTCCGCCCTGAGCTGGGAAAGCAGCCTGTCCACGTCTGCCATCTCGTCCAGCAACCGCAGGGGATCCAAGTTGCTACCCGCTCTGAGATCCTCTGGACGCGGGGTTTCAGCAACTATAACGCACAAACCAAAGTGGCACAAAAGTTTATTTTTGCAGCACAAACCAGCAGAAACGCGGCACAAACGAATGGCGTGTTTGTTTTTAAAATTCAACAACTTGAGGTGAAAAGTGGGCGAGGTTTCAGCAACTATAACGCACAATATCTCTGCAACCAAACCGGCACAAACGTTTATTTTTGCGGCACAAATGAATAGTACATTTTTATTCAGGTTTTACAAACATGTGCCAACTTCACACAGCTAGTGCCAGCTCATCTGCCACCAGCCGGTTCTGCTGCCACATCCACCTGCTGACTGCTGCCACCACGCAGTCTACTGGACTGATCACAGGCACTCATAGCAGCACAAACGTAGCACTAAAGAAACACACTTGAGTTTTTATTTGTGCTCATTGTGGGGGGGGGCAAAGTGAGTGAGGTTTAAAAAAAAAAAAACTGTTATAACTTAAAAACCATAACATCACAAATAAAGATTTTAGCACCACAAACGTAGCACTAAAGAAACACACTTGAGTTTTTATTTGTGCTGATTGTAGGGGGGGCAAAGTGAGTGGGGTTTGAAAAAAAAAAAACTGTTATAACTTAAAAACCACCACAGCACAAATAAGACCAGTTTTGTGTCATTTGGGCATTGTAGGGGGGCTGAGTGACCTTTGGTGACCTTTAATAAATCGTTCATGCTAAAACGATAAAAGATAGAAAGGAAATTTTAGCAGCATAAAACAACACAAACGTAGCTCTAAAGAAACACACTTGAGTTTTTATTTGTGCTGATTGTAGAGGGGGGGCAAAGTGAGTGGGGTTTGAAAAAAAAAAAAAAACTTAAAAACCACCACAGCACAAATAAAAATTTTAGCAGCACAAACATAGCACTAACCAACAAGATCCATTTTGTGTCATTTGGGTGTTGTAGGGGGGCTAAGTGATCTTTGGTGACCTTTAATAAATCATTAATAACGCAAAAACGATAAAGGATAGAATGGACATTTTAGCAGCACAAACGTAGCACTAACCAACAAGACCAGTTTTGTGTCATTTGAGTGTTGTAGGGGGGCTGAGTGACCTTTAGTGACCTTTAATAAACCATTATTAATGCAAAAACGATAAAAGAATGGAAATTTAAACAGCACCAACGTAGCACTAACCAACAAGACCAGTTTTGTGCCATTTGGCTGTTGTAGGGGGGTTAGGTGATGTCATAGTCTGGAAAAAACGATTGCTAATATCTTCAAAATAAAAGCAGCACAAATGTAAATTTTTACGGCACAAAACAGCACAAACGTAGCACTAAACAAAGACACTTGAGTTTTTATTTGTGCTGATTGTAGGGGGGCCAGCTTCACTGAGCTATAACTACTTACATAGATCAACAGCAGCAAAAACTGAGGATCCAGGAGTTATGCAGAAGGCAAAACCATGGCAGTGGTAAACGTGTTTGAAAGAAGAAGCGTACATTCAGTGTGATTTATTTCACAAGCCCAGGCGCTAAGGTTGGTGGATCGGATTGGTGCTAGCATCTGGCAATAACAGATCGAGCTGCAGTTAGTAAACGGCAAACTTTTTAAAATCTGCTTTTAGGAGCCGGCCCCAGAGAGAGCACATTAAGCTGGGGCTGGTTGGGGTAGGCATCACCCACCAGATCAGCAAACTATTGCAATCTCTTGTCTCCAAAAAGGGAGGATATGTGGGCAAGTGCCCCAAATATGGGCCATGGTGCCTGGAGCCTGCAAACCGGTATCAGGGATGGTAAGGTCAATATTGTAAAGGACAGCGATACTACCTAGAGAATATGTGAAAATTATGCTCTTAAGCAATGGAAGAGGCTGAAAGTTTATAGGAGAGAGTGAAGACTTTAGTCCACTCCAGTTTATCTGTTGGTACATTTAGTTCCCGCTCCCATTTGAACAGAAATAAAGGAGAATTTGGATGAGATTCCCGCAATAAGATTTTTTTTATATTGGAGAAAGCGAGCGGTTGGGTCTGGAGGATTGGAAGAAAAATTACTTAACTCTGTAAGTGGTCTAGTTAAAGGAGGATACCATCTAAGGAAATTATGTAACTGCGCATGCTCCAGCCAAGCAGTCTGAGGATTGTAGCAGTTTGATGTTAACCAATCCCTTTTAATTCGGATCCTCCCAGTGTGTGGACTAGTAAAGGACTATCATTTTTCTGCCAAGAGAGAAATTTTAGAACTAGTGAGGAGCAAAAGAAGCATTACCAAATAATAGTCAGTGGACTCTTGATGAGAGCCCATTCCTACTTGGGGACCGGTCCCAGACACTCAAGTAGTAATGAATGTTGGTAGAAGGTCCTTTGTAGGCCTACAATGAGGGTCAGTTTAGATTAAAGAGGTAAGGTCATGAGAAATTGATATAAAAATTACTAAAGCGCTGATGTGAATGATTGTATCAAATTGTGGGAGGAGCCAGTAACCCTAGTGCTGTATGAGCAGGAACAGCCAAGTGAGGAGATTGTCTCTGAAAATATGCAACTGATCTTCTTAAATGCGATCTTATTGCGGGGCGTGTGTGAGTGCAACTGTGTTTTATTACCCACATGTCGTTTTTAGTTTATTTATTTGCGCAATGAGGTATGTCCTTTCTTTTGTTTGAGCAATATCGATCTATGAAGGATTGAAAGCAATGAAGGTTTGAAAGTAGGGCTGTTACTGATTAAAATTTTCGTGTTCGATTAATCGATTTTTTTTTAATCGATTAATCGACTAATTTAGATTAATTATAACGCACATACAGATCCAACTACTTTTAGCTGCTTTAGCACCATTGTTATGGCATCGGCCGAAGCCGGACATAGCGGGGCATGGCTAGGACGTCACACGTCATAAACGCAGCCTCACCGTGCCCATAATCGCGGCCTCACCGCGCCCATAATGCAGTCTCACCGTGCCCATAATCACAGCCTCACTGTAGTCAGTGCCTGTGCCTGGATTACACAGTCTGCGGGCATCTCCCGCTGTGTGTCTCGGAGCTGAGTGTGAAAAATTTGGCCACGCTGTGAGAAAAGTCCCACCCTCCTCCTTGATCAGCTTGTGTGATAAGCAGAACACTGTGTCTATCACACGAGCTGATCTAGGAGGAGGGTGGGACTTCTCTCACAGCGCAGCCAAAGTTTTCACACTCAACTCCGAGGCACACAGCAGGAGATGCCCCCAGACTGTGTATGACATATAGTGGAGGAGGAGGGAGTGGAGCGCTGCACTGCAGCCACAGCTTGGCCCAAAGCGGCCCCAGGGCAGGCAGCCTACCGATCAAAAAAATTTGATCGATCAAAAAAATTAACGATTAATCTAGGAATTAATCGTTAATTTCCGCAGCCCTATTTGAAAGCAATCCACCACATGTGAACATCAGCAGAAACTACACAGCTGATCATTTGGGTATCGTTCTTTTGTGTTTTATCTTACAAATGAGTGGTATTTGACTTTTTTCCCAGTATCTCCAGAAATCTACAAACATTTTGGAAGAACAGTAATTAATTTATATCTAGTGTGGTTTACTGGACATATATATGATTAGTTTATTTATTCTTTATAGGATCACATCCTTTATTGGATCACATTATTTATTGTAAGCAAAAAGAGGGAAAAGGGGTAAAAAAAACCCAGGGACTTTTAAGGTGCTTAGATAGATGGAAGTAAATAGAGTAGAAAGACATGTATATAAAAATAGAATTTGTATTTGTTTATACAATTACATAACATTACAAAACATGATTTAAAAAAAATCTCCTAATGTCCACATCCAACAATATAATTCATGGAAAAAATACCACTCACTAACTACCACTCAACAAGTTTCGCTCATTTGGAGCTTCCTCAGGAATTTAGGTATGATTTGTGGTATGCTGGAAGTAATAAAAGAGACAAGGAATGAGATATCACATGTATCACTAAAGTTTATATCACATGATTGAAACAATTTTGGTATAGATAGAAATGGATAACAACATGTCATAATATATGGAGCTAAGAAATCACTTCATTACACAAAAAACATAATAACAATCAACAAAAAATATTAATGAAATTCTCACCAGGCTTTCAAGTGATGAATGGATATTACATAGGTACAACAATAATCTCTAGCGTATATCAGAGCTATAGAAGAGTCCTTGTTGAGTAAAGGTTCCCATCCGTTTTGGCCACAGAAGGACTAAAAATTGATAAGTCCTTTGAAAAGGATAAGATGAAATGTAATGAGAAAAACATGTAGGTAAATGATGTCAATAAAGGCATCAAAACAGGAGAAATGCACAAAAAAATTACCTTCAGTAGAATCAACACTTAATTGCAAGGCAGAAGACTAGCCTCATTGCAAATAAAAAAATAAACATTTAAAGTCATCATGAAGTGCAGATTCAAAGCCCGCAGCTTTAGAGGGATCAATAGAATCTTGAAAAGATGGAAGTGCATAAACACGCAACTATGAAAATGGAGAAAACAGCATGTATTTAACCACTTCAATACTGGGTACTTATAAACCTTCCTGCCCAGACCAATTTTCAGCGCTGTCGCAGTTTGAATGACAATTGCGCGGTCATACAACACTGTACCCAAACTAAATTTTTATCATTTTGTTCCCACAAATAGAGCTTTCTTTTGGTGGTATTTGATCACCTCTGCGGTTTTTAATTTTTTGCTAAACAAATGAAAAAAGACCGAAAATTTTGAAAAAAAATCAAAGTTTTGCTTTTGTTTCTGTTAAAAAATTTTGTATATAAATAAGTTTTCTCGTTCACTGATGGGCACTGACAAGGCGGCCCTGACAGGCACTGATAAGGCGGCACCGATGAGCAGTCACTGATGATGGGCACTGGTAGGCGGCACTGATGGGTGGCACTGATATGCAGCACTGATGGGCATTGATAGGCGGCACTGATGGGCACTCATGGGTGGCACTGGTGGGCACTGATCATCCCTGGTGGCACTGGCAGTGGTAGGCATTGTAAGTGGGCACTGATTGGCAGCTGCCTGGGCATTGATTGGCAGCTGCCTGGGCACAGATTAGTATTTCCCTGTGGGTCTAGGGGGCATACCTGGTGGTCCAGTGTGGATGGCTTCCCTGGTGGTCCTGGGCGGCTTCCCTGGTGGTCCTGGGCGGGATCCGAGGGGGGCTGTGCTGATAAACAATCAGCAGAGACCCCCCCTGTCAGGAGAGCAGCCGATCGGTTCTCCTCTACTCGCGTCTGTCAGACGCGAGTGTGGAAGAGCCAATCACCGGCTCTTCCTATTTACATCGTAATCAGCCGTGACTGGACATGGCTGATCACGTGGTAAAGAGTCTTAGATCGGTCAGACTGACACCCCACAATAACGATCGCCGCGATGCGCGCCCCCAGCGGCTCAATATCCTGCGGACATCATATGACGCCCAGTCAGGTTACTGAAACCACTTTGCCGCCATCATTCTGCTATATGGCGGGCGGCAAGTGGTTAAATAAAGTCTGAAAGGGTAAGAACGCTCCCAAAAAAAACAGGATCAGGTTTGCGGATAGGAACCAGGGCGGGGACAAGACATGACGCCAATCGCGTCATTGCCTGTACTGCGCATGCGTAGGAACACTAAGCTGTGAAGGACGCATCCGCCGTCATCACCGAGGCCGGTTGCGCCATTTTTAAAGAGGGAAAGAAGGCATATATAGCAATACATCATGTCCAATTGGGATCAAACTCATTTTATAATGGTAAAGAGCAACAATATTCGTTCATAGAAGGGTGAGTATATGTAAATAGGGACACTGATGTATTGAGGAACACTATAACCATGAGGGAAAAAAAATGGAAATCAACAAGTGCCCCTACCCACAACTCGATCCTAAATGAAGCTATGTACCTATAGGGCTCCCCCTGGGGCAGCGATTGATTACTCACATGCCGGAAAGGGTGCCCCTGGCGTCCATGTGGACCAAAAATAATTTGGGAACAGGGAACTGAACAAGCAAGGACCTAAATAGTTTATAATAATAAACAACAATTCTTATAATGAGGGAAAGTTTGTTTAGAAGCATCCTGGGGAGAATTTAGAAAAAGTGCATCTAGAGCAAACTGGGAAGGATAAACATAATACACCATTTTTAACATTTGGGTCAAAAAATGTATACAAATTTGAAAACAAAATAAAAAATGAAAAAAAAATTAACAATGATAATAATTCAAAGAAAAGGTTTGAAACTAAAGGCATCTTTGAGGCCGGGATATTTTAAAGCTGATAAATCATGTATCCAGCGGCCCTCCCGCTGTAGGAGCAGTTTTTCATAGTCCCCTCCTCTCTCACCGGGGTGTATGTGCTCCAAGGCAAAAAAAATGCATTTTACTGCCATCAAAGTTATGGTAAAGACCAATGTGTCGACTTATTGGCGTTTCCGTTTTCTTTTTCTGTATCAGAGATACATGGTCTCTGATACGGCAGAAAAAGGTGCGTTTAGTTTTTCCAATGTAAAACATTTGACATTCACATTGCATGATATATACAATGCCTACTGACTGGCATGTTACTGAAAAGTTGGGTTTAAACAGACGGCCATTAGGAAGCAAAATGCCTCGTGCAGCATAAATAAATCTGCAGAAATTGCATTTGTGACATGGTCTACTGCCTTTCTTAGATTCATTGGGGATCGCAGTTGAAGCATCATAATGACTGTGTACTAACATGTCTCTAAGTGATCGAGATCGCCTAAAAGTTATTTCCGGGTAGGATTTGAGATGTTTTGAAACTTTCTCGTTTCCCATTAGGAGGTACCAGTACTTTTTCATTATGTCCCGCACCTGACGGTGTTGACCAGAAAATCTGGTAATTAATCTAACGCCTGGGATTTCTTTTTTTTTTTTTTTCATGTTATTTATTGGATCACTGTACTATATTAAGGTTGATGGTAGCGCTTTATTAATTTTTTATATATTCATGAGAAATTGGGGCAACTTCAGCCTGAGTCCATAGTTTGTATGATCTGCTATTATAGCAGTCAAATTCTGAGCAGTGATGCCACCTGAGAGTATAAGATGACATCAAAGATAACCATATTGTTGCCTTGCTCCGGTTTGGTTTCTAAAGCGTTTAGAAGAGCAGTATATGTCTCTGGATGGCTGCAGAGGAGCAGGGCAACAATATGGCTATCTTTAATGTCCTCTCCGATGGTGCGCAGCTGCTCTGATTTCTAGCATAGCATTCACGTGGTCACACATTTGCTGGCCTTCTTGTAGTCTCATCTTGTACAACTTTCTTAGCAAAAACAGTTTGCTGTTTAGACTTGAACGTTTATGCACCTTTTGTAATGAAGTCCACATACCTTTGGCTGTTTTCTCTGTTCTCATGTGGATAAGCAGGTCATCTTCCAGTAGTAAGCTTATAATTGCTTTTGCCTGTCTATTCTTCCTGTCCCATTCCTCTGTCACTCCATTTGTGGGTCTCACTGTATTCAGCACTTGCCACAAGTCATCCATGCTAAAAAGCCTTTCCAGTTAAAACTTCCACAGCTGGTAATTGGCATTGTTCAGCTTTGCAATTTGCAAACCTCACATCTTAACCACTTAAATCTTTCAGCTGCTTGCATACAGTATTAGGACTCGCTGTACTCACTGAATATTCTTTCCAGTGCCGCTGGGTGCCTGGGTCTATAACCTATTGTGCAGAGTATTGCAATAAGCACTGGAACCTTCTTGGATGCAGTAATACATCTTTACTTTCATGGAAAAATATATTAAATGCCTTACAGCATGGGGGAACATGAACAGGAACAAGGAGGATACAAGTGCATGCTTAGATACAGAAGGTACATCCTGTGATTACATTACCACAGAGAATACACACTATAATACTGCAGTGCCACCTACTGGTATATATGGGTATAATGCATATATATATTCACAATAAAGAAAGCTACTTGTTGCTTCTTTCAACAAGCTACCCCCCCCCCCTTCCTCCTCTACTGGTGCAGTCCACCCTTTCCCTACCTCATTCTTAAATATTATCCAGAATTGGTCAATGTATGACAAATTCCGAAGAACTAATAGACTGAGTTGTGTGTGATAGAGTGGCAGGCCTGTTCTGTTTTTCTACTTTTTTCCATTTTGCAGAATAACGGAAAATTGCCTATCAAATACTTACCGTAATTTTCCATTCCTGATAGACTCCATGGCAGCATAGGTGTGGGTTAATCCTGCCTCCACTCCTCCACTATAGAACCCCTCTCCCATAAATCTTTGTGCCGAGCCAGCGGCCATGTTCCATAACTAGCCTACTCCAGACATTTGGGAGGGAACTCCTGCTGCCATGGAGTCTATCAGGAAAGGAAAATTACGGTATAGTATTTGATAGGAAATTTTCAGTTTTCCCTGACAGACTCCATGGTAGCATATGTGTGGGAAATAACTCGCTGTACACACCAGAGTGGGAAAAATGTTGAGCAAAGAAAGTTTAACACCATCAACCGACAGTACTTAAAGTTAACTGAAGATAGGGTAGCTGGTTCAACACTGTAATGGGACAAAAACGTTTGATAGAAGACCAGGAAGCTGCCCTGCAAATTACTTCGGGAGCTACATGACGCAAAGCTGCCCAAGATGTAGACCCACTCCTGGTCGGGTGAGCAGACACTACCTCCAAAGGAGCCAAGCCCTTGGCTCTGTGAGCCTGTTGGATGACCTAGGCAATCCGTGTTTGATGTGATGTAAGTAAAGACAGCACAAGCCATTACTGTACAGAAGCCATGTTCATTGAATAATAACCAGCAGGAACAGGAAGTACAACACAGATGCACCATAGAGTTGCATTTAAAGAAACATAACATCCATGACAATCCGTGCCACAATCGCCCTAGATGAGGCACGTTTCTCTGTCCTTTCTGGCAAAAGAATGAACAGGCGTTCTGAGCCTGAAGGAAGTTGTAGTTTGTAGATATGACTTTACAATATCTGAGGGATTCCTAAAATTGAAGGAAGGCACTGCTGGAAGTCAAATCAGGATTCCCTGTGTACTAGACATGCACTTTAACCAACTAAGCCACAGTGCGCTTTCTCCCACACAAGTTAGAATGCTAAGGTTCGCAGAACAATTTCTTGGCTCCCACGAAGACTGATGCACCCTTGGGAATTGAGTCAAGCATAGGTAACGGCACCATTCGACTGGAAAGAACGTAAGAATGTTCTCAATGACCAGTGAACCAATCTCTAAGGCTTTCTATGCCAACGTAATAACCGGGAAAAGGAGAAATTGACAGTGAGGCCTCTAATGAAGACAGCCCTAGAACTCTCTGCTCCAATTCCCAAGGGGGAGTTGAGAACAAGAGGGAGACTCCATTGGAAAACTTCCGCTTAATCCGAAGTCTGAGCCTAGCTGCTTCCTTGAAGAATTGTTGGACAGGAAAGATGCCTAGACTGGAAAACACCCGTGAAGGCCGATAAAGCTGACGCTTGAACTCTGAGGGAGCTGACCGATAGAGCCAGAACTAAATCTGACCAGAAGAAGCTTAGAATAACTAAAACTTCTAGATCACCACATAATCTGTCAGCAGCAGACATGTATTGAACAACTTTGACCAGATTCTCCCGTTAACTTTGTCTGCGTTTATTATTCTAGTATTCAAGAGAGCGGAGATGACTCTAGAAGAGAAGCTGAGGACCTCCAATCTCGAGAATCAGACCGTCAGACGCAACCTTGCTAGACATGGATGTAGATCTGTACTCGGTGACAGAAGGCCTGGCCTGAGGAGAAGGTGAACTGGGTTCCAGAAGCTGAACTGTGCTAGTAAGGGGAACCATGACCTAATTGGCCGATAAGGCATCACTGCCACTAACACCACAACCTCTGTTCGGAGTCTTCATAGAAAACTCGAGATTGACCCGGACTGTAAAAAATGCATAGGTCCTACTGCATTTCCAATGATCCATCAGGGCATCTGTACCTGAAAACCTCCACATGTAGAGACTATTTGTTGTGGACTCTGGAAAGAAAAATCGTTAGAACATTTTGGACTCTGGGAACATATGCTGCTCAGCTGTAGGCTCGATTCTCCTGAGCCCAAGACATAATTGGCTCCGCTTCCTGTAATAGAGAACAGGCTTTGAGACCCCAGGCTGTCTTTTAACGTAGGAGACTGCCGTAGTGTTGACTAACCTAAGAGCACTGAAGCTCCCTTTGGTATATAGTGGTATTAATAGAAGCCACAACACTGTTGAAAAGAGACTTTAAGATAGGCCAGCCGACCCTGTCTCTGGCTTCATAGTGCAACTCCGGGCATTGACAAAAGGATTATAACTACCTTTACCCAGCAAAACCTCATTCATAGCAACTTTATATGTTGATAACTTTGAAGGACCGAAATACAGCTCCGTGGCTATCATCCAATAGATCCAATCAATGGTTCATTGAACCCCAGCTTCATTGGAACAGCGTAACAGGGAGTACTTTCTCTGGCAATTAGCCATTCATACTGTTTCAAATAACGCTGAACTGCTGAGATCTGACTGGAAAAACAACGATATATTACTCTAGCCACTGTGAAGTTGTTACATCTATAGATATTGTGACGTATATCTAGTAAAACAAAGAAACCAGCTGTCTTGAAAATAAAATCAAGATTCTACATCTGCTGTTCATGCCCTCTTTAAGGATTTACTACCCATTGCTATCTTCGTTGTGAGATCCAAAATCATTGGCTTGCATCATACAAAAGCAACATTTTTTTGATCAACATTAGTTGCGGTTTGATATAACCATTTAATTTTTATATTAAGGAAATATTTGCTGCTTTAAAGCAATGACCAAATATTATAATATACACGATTATAAGGAGATATTACTCTGTTACACACGGAAAGTTACCTCCATTAAGACTTGATACAATAAGTGTCTACGCATTACTCTAATTTTTGACCATTTATCAGTTGATCTTGGTAATGAAAGATATCCTTTTGTCGTCAATAATTTGGAAATTTGCTACTTTTGCTCAATGTGCACTTTATTCTAAACAGGAATTCCCATGGGTTTTTTGATATCTAGATATTTATCTTTATCGTAGAATTTCCAGCATGTGGGTTGATAATCCGGATTGTCTTTTTAACAATGTTTTGTACATGTTATATGTTTTCTAGAAATATAAAGGTGCCTCATTTAGGAAGTCTGCCAATCTATACAGATTTCAATTAATAAATTATTGAATCAAACTGCTTGGTTAATGGTGCTTTTCTTTTGATAGTGTGGCTTCACTATCTGAACCCATTTTTATGCTAACCATAAAAAGCACAACCACACCTTACAGGTGAGTCAGTGGATTTTTTACCTCTCTTCAAACGGTGTTCCGTTTTTTTCTTTTTTCTATTTATATGGTGGAAGGCCTGAAATCTGCTTCCTGGCTCCCACTACTGGGAGAAAGGCCACCTTCTCCAGCTTCCACTTGATCCTCGGACCCGTAGACACCATAGTGCCAATCATTTTAGACACTGAAAAACGCGCAGGTGGGAAGAAGACTGGACCAGGAGTGTTCAGATCCAAAACATCGGGATCCAGAGCCAAGGCAATGATCCAAGATTCAGATAAAACGTATATCAAGGGCGCTCCGAATATCAGGGCCAAGCAGATAGTGTCTATATTGGAAGAATGATGTGGTCTTCTAACACTTAGGGCTGCACTCGAAGAGGGGAGCAATCTCTAATAGAAAACAAATAAAAGAAAAAAAGGCACCTCTAAGTGCAGAATTAAGACTTTTAATATCCCCAAAAGGGATTAAAAACACTTACAGAATCAAGGGTAGGCAGGAGCATTTCATGGATGTATAAAACAGGTGATCCGGCATCAGGGAGGTCCCAGTATATCACAGCATTCCAGGGATATTGATATGCAGCAGCGGAAGGACCCAGGATAACCGGCAGATGAAAGCCCCAGGCTCTGGGAACACTGAGAAAGCAATCACGCTGTCTGAATCAGCGTGGAGCATGAGTCCCGGAAATTACATCAGCGAGAGGGGACAACAACCAGCGTGGACCGCAAAAAGGAAATGGGTCATCAAAATGGGACGCATTTCGGGGGGGCGTGGCTTGGATGTTCATGTGAGAGGACGTGTCTCACACTAGCTCCTGCATCCTGCTTCACAGAATCCTGTTGTGAGCCACATACATCGCAGAAATAGACCGGATACTTCGCCCCCGGTGTGGAGTCACCACTACAGCGACTCCCGGTCGCCATAATAACAAGGCAAACATGCCTAAAAAGGAAGGGAGCCTCCTCACCGACGGCACGGCCCAGCATGGCGGACCCCCGCTCCAGCAACGAACGGGAAGAGACTCCTATGCCTCGGCGGCGGCTAAACTCGGCCAATATGCCCATGAAGCCAGCGGTGTCAAGTCCACACAGCAAACTTTGCTAGCCTGCACAGCTAAAACAGCCAAAAACGGACCCCCTGTGAAGACTCCTAATACAGCACAACATGTGCCTGAGAAAATGGCGCCGGCGGCCTCCAGGAACGCAGTGAGTAATCCACCATCCCCCCTCCCTGCCCAAGTCACTGCTGATCCCACAGATGTGGAAAATAGAGAGCCCTCACTACAGGACATACTAACTGCAGTCCATGCTTATGGCTCCTCCATTACTGACTTATCAACTGAAGTCAAAAGCATGAAGGAAGGTTTGTTGCACATTAGACAAGATATGCAGAAAATCAGGGAGAGGGCCACTGCTTTGGAGGGACGTGTGAGCTCTATTGAGGATGAATTACCCCCCTTAGCCCAAGAAATGCACATAACCTCTAATAAAGCTGGTGAATCAGCAGCTAGAATCGAAGATATGGAGAATAGATTAAGAAGGTCGAACATCCGTATAGTCGGAATGCCTGAGAAATCCGAAGGGAAACACCCTGCAGAGTTCATTGAAGCATGGCTTGCAGACACTTTTGGGAAAAATAATCTTACTCCATTCTTCTCAGTGGAAAGGGCTCACAGGGTGCCATCCCGACCACCGCCACCGGGGGGCAATCACAGACCATTTATCCTAAAACTCCTCCACTACAAGGACAGAGACATTATATTACGCTTAGCCAGACAAAAAACTGATATGGACATACAAGGCTCCAAAGTCTCAATATATCCAGATTTCTCGGCTGCTGTCCAAAAACAGAGGGCAAAATTCACAGAAGTAAAAAAAAGGATGCGGGCAATACCACTAGTCTATTCCATGTTGTATCCAGCTAAGTTACGCGTGGTAGCAGATGGAACAGTGCATTTTTTTGAATCCCCAAACATGGCTGCCTCCTGGCTTGATCGACATGAAAGGCGTTTGCGTGGAGCTGACCAAGGGCATGCATTTGATTGAAAATTGCAAAGTATCCAGCAATATATGAATCCTTTTGCTCACCTTGCTATTTCAGGAGCTCTTAGAAAGACACAAATTTTTTACATTGCCACCTCTCAGTATCTATCGTTTAAATCTTGTACTTTGATTTCAAAGACGCTGGGTCCCGGCCCTCAACTCTACCCCCTTACAAGCCCTGCGGGGCACTTATCAAAGTTCAATAATTGGTCTATCTGAGTTTAGGTTTGCTAAACCTACTGTTGTTATGGACAGACTGTTTTTTATTTTTTTAATGTTTTTTCTATTTCCCAACCTTGGTTGGATGGGTTTTTTTTTTTGCAGGTGCATACGGCATATAAGTCTGTATTATGTCTCTATCGTCCAGACTGATTTACCTGAGACTGAAGAAGGTCAACACTGTTTACAAATTATCTACCCAGGTAACATTTGTGAATGGGCACAATGGTTCATTTCTCAAGATTTAAATACCTCTTGGCGTATGCGCCCCTCTATGCAGTCCCCCCGTCTTAATGAGTAATCGGCTGGATACAATTTTATCCTGGAACATTAGGGGCTTGCGTGATCCTACAAAAAGGACTGCCCTGTTCTCTTTTCTTTCACAGCAGAACCCCACCATTATATGTCTGCAGGAGTCACATCTCACCAGAGACTCCATACAATTATTACATATGTCTAAATATCCTGTGCAATACCACTCTGTACATACCAACTACTCCAGAGGAGTTAGTATCCTTGTGGCCAGATCTGCTGCATTTACTAAACAAGATTTGCAAGTGGACTCTGAGGGCAGATTTGTTTTTCTTATGGGGGTATGGGAATCTCAAGCCTGTATTATTGCTAATATATATGTGCCCCCACCTTTTGCATTGACGGTATTGCAGTGTCTGGCTAGATTTTTGGCTAGGCACCCGCATATACCAGTATATGTTTGTGGTGACTTTAACAGTGTAATGGACTCTTCTCTTGACATACATAGGAAATATTGTCCTCAGGGCCCTAGGAAATGTACTCCACTGGCTAGGTTTATAGGTGAGATGGGGTTGGTGGACTTATGGAGGTGTAAGTTTCCCTTGCGAGCCCAGTACTCATGTCATTCCCCGACACATTCAGCACTATCTCGTATAGACTTTGCATTAGGAAATGATCTAACATATCGATATGACCCGAAAGTAACATATCTGGCTAGGGGATTGTCTGATCATTCCCCGGTGCAGCTTACCCTAAACTTTCATAAAACTCCCCTACCTGTGCACTGGAAGCTGAACCCCTTTTGGCTGCAGCTATTTACTGATGCAGATAAAATGCAGATGCACATTAAATATTTTCTTGAAACTAACAAACCTTCAGCTGCGCCGGGGGTGGTTTGGGACACTCTCAAGGCATATGTCAGGGGTATGTGTTTAAAAGAAATTAACACCATAAAAACAAATAGCAGACAATGGGCAAAAGATGCCGCTCGGGCAGTGGAGAGGGCGGAGGAATTGTTTCTGCGATCTCCAACACCTGAACATGAGCGGCAATGGACGGACGCACAAAAATTACATCGTACTTTACATTTACAACAAGCAGACAACAAGAGGTTTTTCACATCCCAAACATACTTTGAGGAAGGGGAAAAAACTGGCCACATGTTGGCTATGATAGCCAGGTCACAACAACCACCTCAAGTAATTCACAGCATCACAACACCTTTATCACAGACTATCACAGATACACCGTCTATACTGAAGGAGTTTTCCTCCTTCTACCAAGATCTCTACTCCTCAAAGGTGTCTTATCCTGAAGAGGATCTGACACAATTTCTGGATTATATTACTCTACCCCAGCTACAGGATACAGACAGGCAGCTTTTAAACGCTCCTATTAATATTGAGGAACTGCATACTGCACTAGCTTCATTCCCAAACTCAAAGGCCCCAGGTAATGACGGATTGCCCATAGAGCTATACAAAAAATTTGCAGGAATACTCATGCCGGAACTACTTCATACATTAACAGAGACGCTTAACACAGATTCCTTGCCGAGATCCATGTATGAAGCGGTGGTGGTAGTTATACTAAAGCCCGGAAAAGAACCTGATAAACCTGAGTCATACAGACCTATATCATTGTTAAATACAGATCTAAAAATTCTTACAAAGGTAATTGCCATGAGACTCTCAAAAGTGGTCTCTAAATTAGTCCATCCGGACCAGTCTGGCTTCATACCAAATAGATCTACGGCAAACAATCTCCGGCGTCTCTATCTCAATATGCAAATACCCACCGATAATCAAGGACAGAAAGCTATCCTCTCACTTGATGCCGCTAAGGCGTTCGATAGCGTTGAATGGGACTACTTGTGGAAAATATTAGAAAAATTTAATCTGGGGGATAAAATAATTACTTGGATTAAATTATTATACAAGGCCCCTAAGGCATGTATTAGGATAAATAACACCTTGTCTTCTTCCTTTGAACTTTATAGGGGAACCAGACAAGGATGTCCCCTTTCTCCATTGCTCTTTGCTCTAGCCATAGAACCTCTAGCGGCAGCCATAAGAGGGAACCCAGACATAGTGGGATTCAGACGGGGTGAAATAGAGGACAAATTGGCATTATATGCTGATGATGCACTTTTATTTCTGGGTGACACCTCCACCTCACTGATCAAGCTAATGGAATTAATACACACATTTGGAACCTTTTCCGGGTTCACAATAAATTGGGACAAGTCCACACTACTACCCTTAGATCCACTAACAGGGCCCCTACCTCAGATAGCTGAACAGATCAAAATAGTTGATAAATTTAAATACCTAGGAATAATTATACACCCTAACCTAGAATATTATATAAAGCTAAATATAGACCCAATACTTAAACAATTTCAGGAAAAAACTACCAGCTGGATTAAATTGCCACTCTCCGTAGTCGGCAGATGCAATTTGATAAAGATGATATGGAATCCACAAATACTCTATGCACTCCACAACGCCCCCGTCTGGATCCCTGTCCACATATTTAAGAGATGTAACACCATCTATCGTGCATTAATATGGAGGAAACAGGTTCCAAGAATAAAACTAGAGACCTTACAAGAGGCTAAGGACTCGGGGGGACTGGCGGTGCCAAATTCGTTTCTTTACTTTATAGCAGCTCAGATGCAACATCTGACGGGCTGGCTCTGCCCTGAGCCCTCTGACCCCATCCGCAATATTGTGTGCACTCAGGTGTCATGTGGCGAACTTGTGGAGTGCTTAGAGGCTGGTGAACTGGGAGCACTGACTCAATACCCTACGCTACAGCTTATAGACAAAGTATGGAACAAAACAAAACAACATCTTCAGTACACGGGTTATACAAACTGGTCTCGTATTTGGAATAACAGAAACTACCTAGAATTAAACAAATTGGAAAATTTCTCCAATTGGTTAGCTAGGGGAGTGAAATATATCCCACAACTATATTGCGGGGGCATATTGCGCGATTTTCAATCACTCCGTACAGAATTTAACTTACCAAACACCTCATTTTTCCAATACCTGCAACTTAGGCATGCTATAACAGCACAGGCTGTGGTGTCCACTTGGGAGCTATCCAGGTCCCCGGTGATTACACAGCTGATCTTGTCTTCATCCCGAAAGGGACAAATTTCCTCTCTGTACGGCTCTCTTCTGGGCCACGTGTCTAAAGCGATGGCTCTGAATTGTAGAGCTGGATGGGGAGCAGACATAGAGCATATCTCAGATGAGGAATGGACTACCATATTAGATAATGTACTTAAAATATCACTGTCCTCATCTCAAAAACTCACTCAATTATTTATTATACATCGCACCTACCGCACACCTGAGAAATTACACAGATGGCGCAGGAGGAAGAGTCCGCTGTGTCCTCGCTGTCTTGTGGACACTGGTACACTTGTTCACATGCTGTGGAAATGCCCAAAATTGCATAGATATTGGGCGGAAGTGATTAGTACCATTAATAGTATCTGGAATCTTAGACTCACTACAGACCCTAAACTCTGTTTGCTGGGTTGGTTGGATGAGGAACAGTACACACCCCATACATATATTGCCATCCTCAGAACTTTATTCCTAGCTAGGAAACTCATCGCCAGAAAATGGCTATCTATAACGGCCCCCACACATACAGAATGGATTACATCCGTAAATGATTCTCTTATTAGAGAACAACTCACCTATAAGCATAGAGGTAGCCCACAAAAATTTGAATCTATCTGGGAACCCTGGTTAGACACCCCGGGACTGGCTCCATTGCGACTGGTTCAAAATAGAATCTTAGGCGGTAGACCGACATCAATAAATACACCAAGTTAGTTTATGACACTGAAGAAGAAAGTCTGCGATAGAGCAGTGATACAAGAGTGTTGGGACCTGCAAAGATTTAAAGGTTTATGTTGTGTTATACCCAATGGGTACTGTTTGTTATAGAGCATACTTACCGCCTCCCGCTGTTTAAGGGTTAGCGGTAACAAACTCCACTCAGAGGCCCCCCTTTTTTTTTGGGACCGAAAGTGGAGAGAAATAGTATCCTATTAAGAGGACATAAAGGTTGTTTTTGTTTTCCTTTTTTAAAAAAAAAGGGGAAATAAAGAATAAAGTAAAAAGAATGAAGAAACACTACCACAAATGCCTTATTACACATATACATCTTTTATTTCTGATATGAAACTACAAAGCATGTTATTATATATGAGTGACACAATGTACAGATATTTGTGGTCAGATAAATGTGCTTAATATATGTCCTTAAATACTACTGAAAAACCTTTGTATGGTTCTTTGATTTTTGTTTTTATTTTTTGTTTTTGATTTTCAATAAAAATTATCTGATTTAAAAAAAAAATGGGACGCATTTCGGAACTACTGATTGGTTCCTTCTTCAAGCCAATAACAACAAGTTAGTAGAAGCTGAGCTTCTTATAGTCTGTGGGCGGAGCTATGGGTGGGACTATGGGCGGTAATAGGGGAAAAAAGAACGATGCTGCAGTACCCCAGGAAATATAGTGATCAGTGGGCATAGAGCTACACAGAAGACATAAAAACAACATAGGATGCATCCCGCACACAATAAAAACAGCAGGACGAATACAGCAGGACATTACAAGAAATACATATAGGGAAAGAAACATAAAATCAATATAAAAATATATAAAGTGGAACACAAAGGTCAAACCGTACATTGCTCCTTATTAACAGATACCACTAAGGGAGGGTTGATGAAATATTACAGTCATGGATATTAAATGTTAAAATATATATATATATATATATATATATATATATATATATACAGTGGGGATCGAAAGTTTGGGCACCCCAGGTAAAAATGTGTATTAATGTGCATAACGAAGCCAAGGAAAGATGGAAAAATCTCCAAATGGCATCAAATTACAGATTATACATTCTTATAATATGTCAAAAAAAGTTAGATTTTATTTCCATCATTTACACTTTCAAAATTACAGAAAACAAAAAAATGGCGTCTGCAAAAGTTTGGGCACCCTGCAGAGTTAATATCTGGTACTGCCCCCTTTGGCAAGTATCACAGCTTGTAAACGCTTTTTGTAGCCAGCCAAGAGTCTTTCAATTCTTGTTTGAGGTATCTTTGCCCATTCTTCCTTACAAAAGTCTTCCAGTTCTTTGAGATTTCTGGGCTGTCTGTCACGCACTGCTCTTTTAAGGTCTATCCATAGATTTTCAATAATGTTGAGGTCAGGAGATTGTGAAGGCCATGGCAAAACCTTCAGTTTACGCCTCTTGATGTAATCCCCCGTGGATTTTGAGGTGTGTTTAGGATCATTATCCATTTGTAGAAGCCATCCTCTCTTTAACTTCAGCTTTTTCACAGATGGCATCAAGTTACCATCCAAAATTTGCTGAAATTTTATTGAATCCATTTTTCCTTCTACTCGTGAAATGTTCCCTGTGCTATTGGCTGCAGTACAACCCCAAAGCATGATTGATCTACCCCCATGCTTAACAGTTGGACATAGGTTCTTTTCATTAAATTCTGTGCCCTTTCTTCTCCAAACGTACCTTTGCTCATTCCGGCCAAAAAGTTCTATTTTAACCTCATCGGTCCACAGAACTTGTTTCCAAAATGCCTCAGGCTTGTCTATATGATCATTTGCAAAGTTCAAACGCTGATTTTTGTGGTGAGGACGTAGAAGAGGTTTTCTTCTGATGACTCTTCCATGAAGACCATATTTGTACAAGTTTCTTTTTATAGTGGAATAGTGTACCACAACTCCAGTGTCTGCCAGATCTTTCTGGAGGGATCGTGCAGTCAAACGTGGGTTTTGAATTGCTTTTCTCACAATCCTGTGAGCTGTTCTGTCTGATATTTTTCTTGGTCTTCCAGATCTTGCTTTAACTTCCACTGTTCCTGATGACTGCCATTTCTTAATTACATTCCGAACAGAGGATATTGACGTCTGAAAACACTTTGCTATCTTCTTATAGCCTTCTCCAGCTTTGTGAGCGTCAACTATTTTCAGTTTCAGTTTTCTAGACAACTGATTAGAAGAACCCATGGTGCTGATTGTTGGGGCAAGGTCAGATGAGTCTGGCCATTTAAAACCTTTGAGATTGACATCACCTGGTCTTCCCAGACGATGATTGAGAACAATCCATGACACTGGCAGGTCTCAGCTTTGCAAAGGGGGCAGTGCATGCTATAAATTCTGCAGGGTGCCCAAACGTTTGCAGATGCCATTTTTTTGTTTTCTGTAATTTTGAAAGTGTAAATGATGGAAATAAAATCTAACTTTTTTTTGACATATTATAAGAATGTCTAATCTGTAATTTGATGCCATTTGGAGATTTTTCCATCTTTGCCTGGCTTCGTTATGCACATTAATAAACATTTTTACCTGGGGTGCCCAAACTTTCGATCTCCACTCTGTATATATGTGTATATGTGTATATATATATATATATATATATATATATATATATATATATATATATATATATATATATATATGTATATATATATATATATGTATATATATATATATATATATATATATATATGTATGTCTAAAATAATTGATTCAATTATATATATATATAAAAAATTGGGAATTAAAATGAATGAAGGGAAAAAAAGAGGGGGAGCATAAATATATGCACTGCATCTTGTACATGCACAGAAAATGCGCACACAAACGTCCATTGGATGAATCATTATGCGCACACACATACACACACACACACACGTGTAAGTGAACCAGAATACAATTGTCCAATGGGGGACATACCTAAGGGGAATATGGGCCAGGGGCCAGAACATTCAAAGAGAAGATCCAATACATCTCTCCGTGACAATCAAAAATTGTATTATCAATCAACTGTGTTTAATCTTTTTAAGCCATAATGGCAACAGAAACTACCCAAATGACCATGATCAAAAGTTTACATACCCTGGTGATTTTGGCCTGATAACATGCACACAAGTTGACACAAAGGGATTTGAATGGCTATTAACCACTTCAGCCCCGGAAGAATTTAAACCCCTTCCTGACCGGAGCACTTTTTGCGATTCGGCACTGCATCGATTTAACTGACAATTGCATGATCGTGCGACGTTGTACCCAAACAAAATTGACATTTTTTTTTCCCCACAAATAGAGCTTTCTTTTGGTGGTATTTGATCACCTCTGCGGTTTTTATTTTTTGCGCTATAAACAAAAAAAAAACAATTTTGAAAAAAACGCATTATTTTGTACTTTTCGCTATAATATCCCCATTATTTTTTAAAAAAGATATTTTTTTCTCAGTTTAGGCTGATATGTATTCTTCTACATATTTTTGGTAAAAAAATCACAATAAGCTTATATTGATTGGTTTGCGCAAAAGTTATAGCATCTACAAAATAGGGGATAGTTTTATAGCATTTTTATTATTATTATTTTTTTTTTTTTTTTAACTAGTAATGTCGGCGATCTGCGATTTTTATTGTGACTGCGACATTATGGCAGATACTTCGGACAATTGTGACACATTTTTGGGACCATTGGCATTAATACATTGATCAATGCTATAAAAATGCATTGATTACTGTAAAAATGTCACTGACAGTGAAGGGGTTAACACTAGGGGGCGATCTAAGGGTTAACTGTGTTCCCTGGGAGGTGATTCTAACTGAAAGAGGAGGGGACTGACTAGAGGAAGTGACGGATCGTGGTTCCTAGCTAATAGGAACACACAATCTGTCGCTCCTGTCAGAACAGAACAGGGAAGTGTGTGTTTACACACACAAGTCCCTGTTCTGTCTCTCCTGGTCACGATCGCTCGTGGCCAGTGGTAATCGCAACTGTCAGCCACGAGCATCGGCACCCCCGCTGTGCAGCGGGCGCGTGCCTGCTATCCTGACCCCGCGAGCCGACATATAGCTACGACGACTCGCGCAGGGGAGCCAACCTGCCTCAGTGTAACTGCGGTGGTTGGTCGGGAAGCGGTTAAAGGTAACCATCCTCACCTGTGATCTGTTTGCTTGTAATTAGTGTGTGTGTGTGTGTGTATAAAAGGTCAATGAGTTTCTGGACTCCTGACAGACCCTTGCATCTTTCATCCAGTGCTGCGCTGATGTGTTTGGATTTTGAGTTATGGGGAAAGCAAAAGAATTGTCAAAGAATCTACGGGAAAAGATAGTTGAACTGTACAAAACAGGAAAGGGATATAAAAAGATACCCAAGGAACTGAGAATTTCAATCAGCAGTGTTCAAACTCTAATCAAGAAGTGGAAAATGAGGGGTACTGTTGAAACCAAACCACGATCAAGTAGACCAACTAAAATTTCAGCCACAACTGCCAGGAAAATTGTCCTAGATGAAAAGAAAAACCCACAAATAACTTCAGGTGAAATACAGGACTCTCTGAAAACGTGGTGTGGCTGTTTCAAGATGCACAATAAGGAGGCACTTGAAGAAAGATGGGCTGCATGGTCAAGTCGCCAGAAGAAAGCCATTACTACACAAATGCCACAAAGTATCCCGCTTACAATACGCCAAACAGCACAGAGACAAGTCTCAAACCTAGCTTAAAGTCATTTGGAGTGATAAGACCAAAATTTCGCTTTTTGACCACAACCATAAACGCTACATTTGAAGACAAGACAACAAGGCCTATGATGAAAGGTACGGAGGTGGATTGCTGATGTTTTGGGGATGTGTGAGTTACAAAGGCACAGGACATTTGGTCAAAATTGTGGGCAAGATGAATGCAGTATGTGATCAAAAAATACTGGAGGAACATTTGCATTCTTCAGCCAGGAAGCTGCACATGGGACGTACTTGGACATTCCAACATGACAATGATCCAAAACACAAGGCCAGGTTGACCTGTCATTGGCTGCAGCAGAATAAAGTGAAGGTTCTGGAGTAGCCATCTCAGTCTCCTGACCTCAATATCATTGAGCCACTCTGGGGAGATCTCAAACGTACAGTTCATGCAAGACAGCCCAAGAATTTACAGGAACTGCAGGCTTTTTGCCAAGAGGAATGGGCAGTTTTACCATCTGAGAAGATAAAGAGCCTCATCCACAAATACCACAAAAGACATCAAGCTGTCATTGATGTTAAAGGTGGTAATTCATGGTATTAAGAACTGGGGTGTGTAAACTTTTGATCAGGGTCATTTGGGTAGTTTCTGTTGCCATTATGATTTAAAAAGAGTAAACACAGTTGACTGATAATAAATGGCTTCAGCCAACTAACCATGAGTGAAAGAAAAGTTTTTGTGTTATCATTCATATTCTCTGAAAAATGGCCAAGAAATCATAAACTCCGCCAGGCTATGTAAACTTATGAGCACAACTGTATATTTCTATATAGATATATATATATATATATATCTATATATATATATATAACACCACAAAGAATAGCGCACACATACAAAAATTCAAAAGGAGTAACTTTTACATCTTACAAGGCTGCTTAAAAGCACCTAATCTTAATGAGTAAATATGGGGATTTAAGGCCCGTACACACGATACGAAAATCAGATGGAAAAATTTGTACGATGAGCTGTCTGCCGATTTTCGAATAGTTAGCATGGTGCTTTCGACAGTCGATTTCTCTTAATTGTCAGACAAAAGCTGGATGTGCACACTATAAAATTTTTGTCAGATGTGAACTCAACATCCGATTTTCGTTTCATTAGTACAGTTTTCGTTCAAAAAAAAAAATCGTAAGAGCAAGACTACGCATGCTCAGAAACGAAAGAATACAATATTTCATATTGTGAGTAAACTCTTCACTTTCAACATGAGACTAGCATGCCACAAAAAACAGACGTTCGGTTGTCCGAAAATCTAAGCGTGTGTATGAGGCTTTAGTCACATAATATGGCCGTACCATGCTTAAGCCCACCACTGCACCAAAGTACCCCATTTTCAGTGGGTCCATAAAAAATAAAGATAAATCTCACTTCTCTTACCCTATTTTCACACCTATGTGCGTTTTGCAGTTTTCAGAAATGCACATGGTTTCCTATGGTACTAGTTCACATCTATGTATTTTGCGACTGGTGCATTTTTGGGAAGGGTCTGGGACTTTTTTCCCGCGATTTGCGGCTAATAGAGTGGTGCATTTTGTGATGCAATTTTCAATGCGTTTTGCGGTTCTTATTTTACCACTGTATATAGCTGGTTGCTAAGCAGGGGGCCGGGAAGCTGGCCACCGCGTCCTTAGTAACCGATAAGTCATCAGCTGTCAGCAGGGTTCCCCGCTGAAAGCTGAATGTAGGCAAAAAAAACGCTGTGGGGTTCCTTTCCCCCCCAGGTCCATACCAGGCCCCTCGGGTCTAGTATGGATTCGGAGGGGACCCCCACACCAATAAAAAAAAAAGCGTGGGGTCCCCCAAAATTCATACCAGACCCTTATCTGAGCATGCCGCCTGGTCAGGAGAGGGAGGGGATGACCCCCCCTCCTGAACCATACCAGACCACGTCCCCTTAGCATGGGGGGATGGGTGCTTTGGGGCGGGGGGGGACCTTGCCCCCATGTTGATGAGGACAAGGGCCTCTTCCCGACAACCCTTGCCTGGTGATTGTCGGGGTCTGAGGTCAGGGGGCTTATCGGAATCTGGAAGCCCCCTTAAATAAAGGGATCCCTGCCCCCCACCTTATGTGAATGGGTACAAGTACATCGTACCCCTACCCATTCACCAAAAAAGCAGTGAAAAGCAAAAAAAAACAAGAGCCAGTTTTTGACAATTCCTTTATTAGTAAAATAGCTCTGAGCCAACGTTTCTCCCGGTACCCTCGTATTCTTCCACCAGCATTTTCTCCCCAAGCTCCCAAGCTTTCATCTCCTGGTGTCTTCTTCTTCTTCCTCCTCGCTGCCGCCTTCTTCTTCCTCCTCACGTAAACCTGAATATCTAAAGTTGGAGATAAAGACCTATATACATATAGAAAAGTTGGATAAATTGTATCACCACAGGGATACACAGATAGATGTGTGCCAATGTCCTAACTAATGGCAAATATTTGTAGATTTGTTGAAAATGGACTTTATAGGCACACCCGTACACAACATACTTCTTAACCACTTGCCGACCAGCTGCCGTCATTATACTGCGGCAGGTCAGCACATTCCCACGAGCCGTTGTAGCTATACGTCGGCTCCTCTAAGTGGGATAGCAGGCGCGTGCCCGCCCGCTGCACTGTGGGCGGTGCCGATGCTCATGAACGGCTGTCGCGATGACCGACGGCCACGAGAGGCAGAACAGGGACACCTGTGTGTGTGTGTAAACACACAAATCCCTGTTCTGTTCTGAAAGGAGATGCAGATCGTGAGTTCATAATAGCTAGGAACCACGATCTGTCATCTCCTATAGTCAGTCCCCTCCCCCTACAGTTAGAACACACACATTCAGGGAACACAGTTAACACCTTGATCGCCCCCTAGTGTTAACCCCTTCCCTGCCAGTGACATACAGTAATCAGTGCATTTTTATAGCACTGATCGCTGTATAATTGTTGTAACGGTCGTCCCAAAAATCAAAAAGTGTCCGATGTGTCTGCCATAATATCGCAGTCACGATAAAAAGACCGCTGCACAAATACAGTGTGACATAAAATATTGCAATGATCACCATTTTATTCTCTAGGGTCTCTGCTAAAAAAATATATATAATGTTTGGGGGTTCTAAGTAATTTTCTAGCAAAAAATACTGATTTTAACTTGTAAGCAACATGTGTCTGAAAAAGGCTTTAGGCATTAGGGGCTTAAGGAGCCCCCAGGAGGTTTATGCCATAATGTGCGATCATGCACCGTATATTACCACATAATGGCAGACTCACATGTGAAATTACAGAAATGAAGCCTGTCACCTCCTCTGCTAGTCCCAGGCATTTTATCTTCTTCCGGTCTTCCTTCTGGTTTCGCTCTGTTCAGCCGCTTGAATGACCAGGCCACAATAACATCACTCTCGTGCCTGCGCAAAGGAGCCACTTCCTCACAGCACAGAGCAGTGTCATAAATGTACTCTGAGCTGTGCATATGTGGCTCATTGTACATCACCGCTGACAACTAGGGTCTCTTGTCATAAAAACAGTGCCTGTCATCTGTTTAAAAAAAAAATAGTTTACTTCCACTTTAATTGTGGGGCTGTTATTAGTTTCATATGTATTTAACTATATTAATATATGTCAATACCTTTCTCTATATCTGGATACCTCGTTTTCTGTTTTTTTTTTTTTTTTTTTTGCTTTGTACTACCCCTGGCAAAAATTATGGAATCACCAGTCCCTGAGGATGTTCCTTCAGTTGTTTATTGTTGTAGAAAAAAAGCAGATCACAGACATGGCCAAAAACTAAAGGCATTTCAAATGGCAACTTTCTGGCTTTAAGAAACACTAAAAGAAATCAAGAAAAATAATTGTGATGGCCAGTAACAGTTAGATTTATAGAACAAGCACAGGGAATAAATTATGGAATCACTCAATTCTGAGGAAAAAATTATGGAATCATGAAAAACAAACAAACAAAATAACACTCCAACACATCACTAGTACTTTGTTGCACCACCTCTGGCTTTTATAACAGCTTGCAGTCTCTGAGGCATTGACTTAATGAGTGATAAACAGTACTCTTCATCAATCTGGCTCCAGCTTTCTCTGATTGCTCTTGCCAAATCATCTTTGCAGGTTGGAGCCTTGTCATGGACCATGTTCTTTAACTTCCACCACAGATTTTCAATTGGATTGAGATCTGGACTGTTTGCAGGCCATGACATTGACCTTATGTGTTTTTCTTCAAGGAATTTTTTCAGTTTTTGCTCTATGGCAAGATGCATTATCATCTTGATAAATGATTTCATAATCCTCAAACATCCTTTCAATAGATGGGATAAGAAAAGTGTCCAAAATTTCAATGTAAACCTGTGCATTTATTGAAGATTTAATGACAGCCATCTCCCCAGTGCCTTTACCTGACATGCAGCCCCATATCATAATTGACTGTGGAAATTTACATGTTTTCTTCAGACAGTCGTCTGCATAAATCTCATTGGAACGGCACCAAACAAAAGTTCCAGCATCATCACCTTGCCCAATGCAGATTCGAGATTCATCACTGAATATGACTTTCATCCAATCATCCACAGTCCACGATTGCCTTTCCTTAGCCCATTGTAACCTTGTTTTTTTGTGTTTAGGTGTTAGAGATGGCTTTCTTTTAGCTTTTCTGTATGTAAATTCCATTTCCTTTAGGCGGTTTCTTACAGTTCGGTCACAGATGTTGACTCCAGTTTCCTCCCATTTGTTCCTCATTTGTTTTGTTGTACATTTTTCTGTATTCAAGGCATATTGCTTTAAGTTTTCTGTCTTGACGCTTTGATGTCTTCCTTGGTCTACCAGTATACTTGCCTTTAACCATCTTCCCATGTTGTTTGTATTTGGTCCATGTTTTAGACACAGCCGACTGTGAACAACCAACATCTTGTGCAACACTGCGTGATGATTTTCCCTCTTTACCTACATACTAAGAAGCAGATTTAATCTGATGCAGGTGTTAGTGTTTGTAATGAAAATTTACAGGGTGATTCCATAATTTTTTCCTCAGAATTGAGTGATTCCATAATTTATTCCATGTGCTTGTTCTATAAATCTTATGCCCCGTACACACGGTCGGATTTTCCAATGGAAAATGTCCGATCGGAGCGTGTTGTCGGAAATTCCGACCGTGTGTGGGCTCCATCGGACATTTTCCATCGGATTTTCCGACACACAAAGTTGGAGAGCAGGAGATAAAATTTTCCGACAACAAAATCCGTTGTCGGAAATTCCGATCGTGTGTACACAAATCATCATCCGACGGACAAAGTGCCACGCATGCTCAGAATAAATAAAGAGATGAGAGCTATTGGCCACTGCCCCGTTTATAGTCCCGACGTACTGTTTTACGTCACCGCGTTCAGAACGATCGGATTTTCCGACAACTTTGTGTGACTGTGTGTATGCAAGACAAGTTTGAGCCAACATCCGTCGGAAAAAATCCTAGGATTTTGTTGTCGGAATGTCCAAACAAAGTCCGACCGTGTGTACGCCCTATAACTGTTACTGGCCACCACAATTATTTTTCTTGATTTCTTTTAGTGTTTCTTAACCACTTCAGCCCCGGAAGGATTTACCCCCTTCCTGACCAGAGCACTTTTTACAATTTGGCACTGCGTCGTTTTAACTGACAATTGCGCGGTCATGCAATGCTGTACCCAAACGAAATTTGCATCCTTTTCTTCCCACAAATAGAGCTTTCTTTTGATGGTATTTGATCACCTCTGCCGTTTTTATTTTTTGCGCTATAAACGGAAAAAGAGCGAAAATTTTGAAAAAAAATGATATTTTCTACTTTTTGTTATAAAAAAAAATCCAATAAACTCAATTTTAGTCATACATTTAGGCCAAAATGTATTCGGCCACATGTCTTTGGTAAAAAAAATGTCAATAAGCCTATATTTATTGGTTTGCGCAAAAGTTATAGCGTCTACAAACTAGGGTACATTTTCTGGAATTTACACAGCTTTTAGTTTATGACTGCCTATGTCATTTCTTGAGGTGCTAAAAAGGCAGGGCAGTACAAACCCCCCCAAGTGACCCCATTTTGGAAAGTAGACACCCCAAGGAAATTGCTGAGAGGCATGTTGAACCCATTGAATATTTATTTTTTTGTCCCAAGTGATTGAATAATTACAAAAAAAAAAATTACAAAAAGTTGTCACTAAATGATATATTGCTCACATAGGCCATGGGCCTATGTGGAATTGCACCCCAAAATACATTCAGCTGCTTCTCCTGAGTATGGGGATACCACATGTGTGGGACTTTTTGGGAGCCTAGCCGCGTACGGGGCCCTGAAAACCAATCACTACCTTCAGGATTTCTAAGGGCGTAAATTTTGGATTTCACTCCTCACTACCTATCACAGTTTTGAAGGCCATAAAATGCCCAGATGGCACAAAACACCCCCAAATGACCCCATTTTGGAAAGTAGACACCCCAAGCTATTTGCTGAGAGGCTTGTTGAGTACATGGAATATTTTATTTTTTGACACAAGTTGCGGGAAAGTGACAATTTTTTTTTTTTTGCACAAAGTTGTCACTAAATGATATATTGCTCACACAGGCCATGGGCATATGTGGAATTGCACCCCAAAATACATTTAGCTGCTTCTCCTGAGTATGGGGATACCACATGTGTGGGACTTTTTGGGAGCCTAGCCGCGTACGGGGCCCCAAAAGCCAAGCACCGCCTTCAGGATTTCTAAGGCCGTAAATTTTTGATTTCGCTCCTCACTACCTATCACAGTTTTGAAGGCCATAAAATGCCAAGATGGCACAAAACACCCCCAAATGACCCCATTTTGGAAAGTAGCCACCCCAAGCTATTTGCTGAGAGGCATGTTGAGTCCATGGAATATTTTATATTTTGACACAAGTTGCGGGAAAGTGACAATTTTTTTTTTTTTTTGCACAAAGTTGTCACTAAATGATATATTGCTCAAACATGCCATGGGCATATGTGAAATTACACCCCAAAATACATTCTGATGCTTCTCCTGAGTACGGGGATACCACATGTGTGAGACTTTTTGGGAGCCTAGCCGCGTACGGGACCACGAAAACCAAGCACCGCCTTCAGGCCTTCTAAGGGCGTAAATTTTTTATTTCACTCTTCACTGCCTATCACAGTTTCGGAGGCCATGGAATGCCCAGATGGCACAACCCCCCCCCCCCCCCCCATGACCCCATTTTGGAAAATAGACACACCAAGCTATTTGCTGAGAGGTATAGTGAGTATTTTGCAGACCTCACTTTTTGTCACAAACTTTTGAAAATTGAAAAAAGAAAAAAAAAAATGTGTCTTTTTCCCGCAACTTGTGTCACAATATAAAATATTCCATGGACTCGACATGCTTCTCAGCAAATAGTTTGGGGTGACTACTTTCCAAAATGGGGTCATTTGGGGGGGTTTTGAACTGTCCTGGCATTTTATGCACAACATTTAGAAGCTTATGTCACACATCAGCCACTCTTCTAACCACTTAAAGACAAAGCCCTTTCTGACACTTTTTGTTTACATGACAAAATTTTTTTTTTTTTTTCGCAAGAAAATTGCTTTGAACCCCCAAACATTATATATTTTTTTAAAGCAAATGCCCTACAGATTAAAATGGTGGGTGTTTCATTTTTTTTTTCCACACAGTATTTGCGCAGCATTTAATGCACTAAAACACACATGCTTTAAAATTGCGCACAAACGTGCAATGGCGACAAACTAAATACATTTTTAAAAGCCTTTAAAAGCCTTTACAGGTTACCACTTTAGATTTACAGAGGAGGTCTACTGCTAAAATTACTGCCCTCGATCTGACCTTCGCGGTGATACCTTACATGCATGGTGCAATTGCTGTTTACATTTGTTGCCAGACCGACGCTTGCGTTCGCCTTTGCGCGAGAGCAGGGGGGGACAGGGGTGCTTTTTTTTTTTTTTTTTTTTCTTTATTATTTTTTTGCTTTTTAATCTTATTTTTAAACTGTTCCTTTCATTTTTATTTTTTTTAATCATTTTTATTGTTATCTCAGAGAATGTAAATATCCCCTATGATAGAAATAGGTAGTGACAGGTACTCTTTTTTGAAAAAATTGAGGTCTATTAGACCCTAGATCTCTCCTCTGCCCTCAAAGCATTTGACCACACCAAGATCGGTGTGATAAAACGCTTTCCCAATTTCCCAATGGCGCTGTTTACATCCGGCGAAATCTAAGTCATGAAATGCTCGTAGCTTCCGGTTTCTTAGGCCATAGAGATGTTTGGAGCAATTCTTGTCTCTGATCAGCTCTATGGTCAGCTGGCTGAATCACTGGCTGCATTTTCAGGTTCCCTGTTGGGACAGGAGAGCCAAAGAAAAACATGGAAGACGGTGGGGGGGGGGCATTCCCTCCCACTGCTTGTAAAAGCAGTCTAGAGGCTAATTAGCTGCTAGGATTGCTTTTACATGAAAGCCGACCGCTGGCTGAAAAGAATGATACCAAGATGATACCTAAACCTGCAGGCATCATTCTGGTATAACCACTTAAAGTCCAGCAACATACCAGTACGTTGCTGGTCCTTGTTGGGCATATATTGTAAACTTTTTTTTCATGCAGCCTGTGGGCTAAGAAATTGATCGGTGGGTATGCCCACCATTAGAATACCTCCCTTCATCCACCCACTTCTAATGATGGGCATACATGCACCGTTTATATATGCCGAAGCATGGGGGCATCCTCCCGCAAAAGGCAGGAGCAAATCGCTCCACCACCCACTGCTGCCCCCACGCTTCGGCATATATGCTGAAGTATGTAACTGTGGTGGTGAAATCACCTCCGACAGCGCTGGAGTCACGGCTTTATGTATCGTGGGAGCAAACGCTGTTGCTGTCAAGATAAATAAATCCGCGCTGCAACTGAATGGAGTACCTGCTAAGCAAATGATGGTTAACAAAAAAACAAAGTAACATTACAGTATAACAGTAATACTTACCATACCTGCAAAGCAAATACAAAAAAAAAACATAGTAAAAAATAAAACATTAAACGCAACCTGTGCCTACCTAAAATATATATATGCCGAAGCATGGGGGCATCCTCCCGCAAAAGGCAGGAGCAAATCGCTCCTCCACCCACTGCTGCCCCCACACTTCGGCATATATGCTGAAGTATGTAACTGTGGTGGTGAAATCACCTCCGACAGCGCTGGAGTCACGGCTTTATGTATCGTGGGAGCAAACGCTGTTGCTGTCAAGATAAATAAATCCGCTCTGCAGCTGAATGGCGTACCTGAAAACAAAAAACTGGTTAACAATAAAAAAACAAAGTATAAAAAAATTGCATACCTATAAAGCAAACATGATGAAAACATAACAATAAAACATTGCAGTATAGAATACAATAAAAAAGAGCAGAACAATAGAGAGAGAATAGAGAGAGAACAATAAAACAACAACTATTTTTGTTTTTTTTATTTTATATTTTTTTTGTATTTTTTTTTTTTTTTTTTTTTTTTTACACTTTTTTTTAGTAACTTTAACTTTTTTAACTGGTACCAGGTTTGGGTCTCTCAAAATGCGATGGCACCTTGGGAGACCCTGTGAAAGTGTGTCCTAGTCTGTGCAGCGCTAATACTCAACTAGTGTATGGTAGCGTTCAAAACATTCACCAATGCATAGACCAGGATTGTCAGGACAGGAGGGACAACAATACCGGGTGTCACGCCTAAATCCGCACTTGCTGTAGACACGACATCTTTTTTGGGGGGCTCGTTGGGTAGGGGTACTCGGGAGGACATAAGGAAAATGCCTCTCATGCAGCCTGCTTACTGCATTTGGTTGGGGAAGGTGAGGTGGAGCACCGTCTGGAAACAGAAGGGCTCTGACGATGTCTTCCTGGAATTTAAGGAAGGATCCAGTCCATCCTGAAGCTCTGTATAGCACATGAGCATTCAGCAAAGCCAATTGAAATAAATAAACAGACACTTTTTTGTACCAGCGTCTGGCCTTATGGGCAACTAGGTACGGCGCCAACAACTGGTCGTTGAGGTCCACCCCTCCCATATTTTGGTTATATTCGTGGACACAGAGGGGTTTCTCAACAACACCAGTCGCCGTAGTAATTTGGGTCGTCGTGTCTGCATAAAGGGAGGTAAGAATGAAAACATTCTTATTGTCCCTCCACTTCATAGCGAGCAAATTATTACACTGCAAGCAGGCTCTCTCCCCCAGCCTAAGACGGGAATCTACAAGCCGCTGGGGAAAGCCCCGGCGGTTAGGTCGCACGGTGCCACATGCTCCAATCTGTTGATCAAAAAGGTGACTCAAAAGTGGCACGCTCGTGTAATAATTGTCCACGTACAAGTGGTACCCCTTTCCGAATAAGGGTGACACCAAGTCCCACACTATCTTGCCAGCGCTTCCTATGTAGTCAGGGCAGTTTGTCGGCTCTACGTGACTATCTTTGCCCTCGTAAACCATAAAGCTACATGTATAGCCTGTGGCCCTGTCACAGAGCTTATACATCTTGACCCCGTATCTGGCACGCTTGCTGGGAAGGTACTGTTTGAATGACAAGCGGCCAGAAAATTTAATCAGGGACTCATCAACGCAGACAACTTGATGGGAAGTAAACAAGTCTGCAAAACGTTGGTTGAAGTGGTTTACGAGGGGCCGAATTTTGTAGAGCCGATCGTATCCAGGGTCTCCACGAGGACGACAGAGTTCATTGTCGTTGAAGTGCATGAACCGCAAAATCTGCTCGTATCGTGCCCTGGTCATGGAGGCAGAGAACACGGGCATATGGTAAATTGCGTCAGTGGACCAATATGACCGCAACTCACTCTTTTTATTTATGCCCATGTTGAGGGAAAGGCCCAGAAAGAGCTTAAATTCAGGGACCGTAATTGGTCTCCAATCTCTGGCAAGGGAGGACTGGGGAATAGTGGCGATGTGTTGACCAGCGTATAAATTGCTTTGGTCCACAATAGATCTATAGAGATCTTCGGTGAAAAACAGCGAATAAAAGTCCAGTGGCGTAAAATCAACTGTTTCCACTTGAATTCCGGGTTGGCCATTGAATGGGGGAAGTACGGGTGCTGCAGTGGCGAATGCAGCAGGAAGGGCACTATGGGCACGACGGGCCTGTCTTTGTCTTCTTGGTGGCAGCTTGATCTGCACTTATGGGACTCGCCACGTCACCAAGTGTTACTGCAGTGCTGGATGTACGACCAGGGTGTACTAGGCCGCTGGTGCTTGCCAGTTCACCAGAAGGAATAGCGGCGCTAGTACTTCTCTGCTCCATACGAGAGCCCTGCGGTTCTTGCACTTCAAGGACAGAAGAAGAAGATTGGGGTCTGGTATGCCTGACCTTAGCAGGGACCACAACTCCGTCGTAAGAGCTATCTGTCATGGAGCCACTGTCCTCTACAGGATTGTATTCTGAGCCTGAATCTGACAGATGAGTGACTTCCTCTTCACTATCTGTCATGCTCAGAAACGTGTAGGCCTCTTCACTAGTGTACCTTCGATTTGCCATTTTGGGCTCTAAATTTAGGGGTACACTATTGAGACTCACAGGCAAAAAAGCTCCTGACTGTTAGCGACTGATTCAAAACGCTACCAAAAAACTGTTAGCGATAGCAGGGATCAGGCCTGACTCTGCGAACGCTGCAGTTATGTGTGCTTAGTGTTTTGTAAGTGACAGTTATCGATCGATACTGCACTTGGATGGGCTGGGCTGGGCCGAGGAGCAAAACGCAGGTACTAGCAGGTATCTGGGCTGATCCCACTAACACTGCGTTTTTGGGAACCCTAAACTGCTGGGGAGTATAGATCTGATCAGATCAGATATCGATCCGTTCAGATACTATAGCACTAAGGGAGGTGTATGCTGCGTGTGTGGGTGTTAGCGGTACTGGCGCTAACCTGACGCTGCCTGGGGCGACACAGACCTTACCTGATCCTAAAAACGTCACTTATATCACCGCCGGGCAATTAGGGGGTTAAACCTTTATAAGGTAATAAACGGCGGGTGCCCTAAAACTATAATAAACTATAAAACACTGACAGCGAACCTATATACTTACCTCCCTAACTAGCGTCACCTGTGTCACTAATACAGTGATCAGAAAAACGATCGCTTAGCGACACTGGCGACGGGGGGTGATCAAGGGGTTAACCTTTATTAGGGGGGTTAGGGGGTACCCTAGACCTAAAGGGGGGTACCCCAGACCTAAAGGGGGCTAACCTAACTGCCCTAACACTTATAACTGTCACAAACTGACACCAATGCAAAAAAAAAAAAAACCTGCTATTGGTGTCAGTGTGACAGGGGGTACAGGGGGGTGATCGGGGGGTGAAAAGTGTGCCTGGCGTATTCTACTGAACGTGTAGTGTTGGTGCACTTATTTGATGTCTTCTCTCCTCGGCGCTGGAACGAAAAAGACCGGCTCGGGGAGGGATGACATCACTTCCTCTCCCTCTGTTTACATTACAGAGGGAGAGGAAGCATTTTCATTCGCCGGGAGCGATCGGGAGGGGGTGGCCAACAATGGATGGCCTCCCCCTCACCTCTCATCGCCCGCGAACTCGAGCCGACCGCCTCTGGCACCGGGGGGGGGGGGTCCGATCGAACCCCCCGCCCGCGGGAGGCAGATCACGTATGGGTACGTGATTCTGCCTGCCCGTGCCATTCTGCTGACGTATATCAGGGCGGTCGGCAAGTGGTTAAAGCCAGAAAGTTGCCATTTGAAATGCCTTTAGTTTTTGGCCATGTCTGTGATCTGCCTTTTTTCTACAACACTAAACAACTGAAGGAACATCCTCAAGGACTGGTGATTCCATAATTTTTGCCAGGGGTTGTATATTCAACACCTCAACTTCATGGACAACACGATAACCGATGTTATTCACTTAACCTGTCAGTGATCATATTGTTATGGCTAATCAATATATTTTAGAGCTTCTTTAGACTGAAATTTAAAGTATAACCGGGCTCTCTGTTCAAATCCTTTCCTTTTCCTACCAAGCCTCCAAAACACTAATTGCAATTGTGTACTTTGAGAGTGTGTCCCAAACCATGACCCTGACCCACAGCCCTTATAGGGTCTGCGATGACATCCTACTTCCCAGCTGAAATTACCACTGCCGGCAGCCACCAGAGGGAGATCTTGAGACAAATGATTCTCATATAACCTAACGCAGTCTGTCAGTGTTCATACAAGCACACCCCCTAGTGGTGACCTAGCTTCTCCAGCAACACAACCAGATACACACAGCAGTGAACCAACCACACTGATCTAATACAGAGTATCATTTAGTTTTCATGCAGCCTGGAGGGACCAAAGTTAACAAATCAGCACCAAAAGTTCAGTTGTCTTCAAATAACAAGGCAGATTACTTTGTTAAGCATTGCAACCACAACTCATTAGGGTTATCCTTCACCCATGTCAAGGGCCCTGATAAATTAGCCTTTTTAGATCTAGAACTTCACCACAGTGAATCCCAGATACAGGCAACCAACTTTGTTAAACCAACTGCTGGAAATTCCTACATCCACTATCGAAGCTGCCACCATGGATTCAAAACATCCCTAAGAGTCAATCTAATAGAATTTGCCATAACTGTACCAAATGAGGACTATCAGACACAGGGGAAACTCCTTATAGAAAAATCTCAGGACAAAGGATACCCCCCACTTTGGTCCAAGAAGCTTTCCTCTACCATGCCTCAAAACCTCCTCCAAAGTCAAAGCTGCCAGATTACCCACAGCCAACACGATTTAGAACCCAATTTCATGATTGTCATAAAAAATGGAGAATATCCTAGCAAAACATTGGTCCATTCTACTCGGTGACCCTTTTTTGGTCTCATCCCTAACCCAACAGCCCAAGGTTTCCTATCACAAAGCCAAGAATTTGAAGAGCAAAATAGCACCCAGCAAAATCTGTACCAGTCTACCCACCCCCGCTTCACACATTCCCCTAATTCCATTAGTGGGAATGTTACAATGTAAGAAAAAATTATGCCTAACTTGTAAGTTTGTTGATCCTGATCAAAAAACCTCTACCATAAAAAGGTAAAAAATACACCATTAAAGAATTTCACAACTGTTCTAGTGAATACATGGTGTATTGTCTAACTTGCCCTTGTGGCCTCTTCTATGTGGGCAGCACCATACGCACCTTGTGCCAATGATTTGGCGAACACAGGCGTTTCATTGAGAAGGGATGGGACAAACACAGTGTCCTTCTATATTTTCTCAAGGAACATCACAAATCCACTATGGGTCTCAGAGTCTGGGTCATTGAGGCCATCCCCATAGGCCTTTCTGCTGCGGAATGCTTTAAACGCTTATGTCTGCAGGAGACCTACTGGATATATTCGTTGAATACACTTTCGCCAGGGGGACTGAACGAAGAAATAGAGACACATTCCTTATTATAGTCCCATCTCATGTCCTTCTTTATAATCAACAAATTTCTTTTGGTGTTTTACAGCGTTATTTTTGTGATCATTTTGTACCCATTCCTGGACATCAAGTCCCTCACAAGCTGGGGATGGTGTCATCTAATATACATAGTAAGTAACTCCTTGTCCCAAAATAATTCCCCCCCCCCCCCCCGCCCTTTCTTACCATTTCCAGTTGTTTTTATTTTTACTTCCCCTTTTTTGTATTTTTGGTATATTCTTTTATATTATTGTTTTATATATTTTTTTGTATATTTTTGCTTACATTTATCCCCAACAAATGTGTTCCATTACTTGATGCAAAGAAGGGCAGGGGGTAGGGAACGGCCGCAGTTAGCTGCTTCTGTCGGCCGGTATCTCGATACCCCATGCAGGGGAAGAAAAACCAAGGGGGGAGGGACTATTGCGGTACTAGGTATAGATAAGTATTTAGTAAGAAAAGGTAAAGAGGGAGGTAGTAATATAATAAAATTCAATTTTAATAGAAAACATGGTTAAAAAGTTATTACAGTATCACATACAGTTGTGATTCAAAGCAGAAGCAATAAATACAACCAAATGGATTACAACCAATAGTGATGGTGGATACAAATAAAGCTTGGATTCTCGACCGGTTTCGTGGTTTTCACCGCTTCCTCAGGAGAGCAATATCTGTGGTACAACATACAATAAATTGTAGTAAATACACAATTCAACAAGTACATAAGAAGGTTGTTGTTGCAGCAAAATCATTATATAGTACATTAAGCAAATACATACATATTAAGTACAATAAGGATGAGCTCACCCGTTCAGTGGTTCTCTGTGGGTGTGTAAAGCCCCAAGTAGTTCCCCCTGCGGCGAACACAGGGGATAACAAACAGCCTCTGGATGGATAAATTTTGGATGATAGAATTGTATAAGTCAATGGACTAGAGGGTCAGTAAAGAGGGGTAGAATAAGGAGGTTTTTCTTATAGTTTCCATTACTTGATGTTTTTAATAGTGTATTTTAACTCTATTTTCATCTTATTTTTACCTTTTCATACATCCCATATTTTATCTATTTTTCCATTAAAACAATTTGCTTTTAATATTTTTTGAAAAAAGGACTTCCTAGTAGCTGTTATAGTTCCACAGCTGCGGACATCTTGCTTAGGTATTTAAGCTGTTCTCCTCCTAAGAGCAATAGACCAGTAGAAGAAGCTCTGAGCACGTAGCCTGTACTTTCAAGTATTGCAAATCCACAGCCTGGATGCCCACCCTGCCGTGGTGACGTCACTTCCGTTCCTGCGTTCCAGACTAGTCAGCGTGGAGCTTACTGTTTAGTGGACACTGCACAAAAGCCTGTGACTGATATCAACACCCCCGTGGCCGAGGGATCAATACCGGAGTCCGCAGAGCGGCATCAGAGCACCCCAGGACGTTATCTTTGATGGGCAACTCCACCCCATGGACCTGTAAGTTTTATACCTTACACAGAATACACTGGATTTATTAAGTTGGTGCCTCCCCCCTCATTTTCTTTACATACCTTTCATTCCACGCTGCCACCTTCATACACCTAACCAGACCGCCAGTAAATTGGATGCTTCCCTTTATTTGGCTTCATATATGGTGAGCTTTATCTGGTAATCATTTTGGACAATTCATGGAATTTCATGTTTGTTCCTTGGTGTGTATTGCTGTCAGGGCCATCCCAAGATATTGTGCTGCCTGGGTCCAAGAATGAAATGCTGCCCCCCCCCCCAAAAAAAAAAAAAATCACGCCCACCACGAAAGCCCCCACATTCATTATTTTATATCAAGATAATTAAAAGTAAAATTAAATTTATCAGAAAAACTGATTTACATGCAACCTTGTCCATATGGGAAATTATATCACAAACCATTACGTTCAAATCCAAACCTTTTTTTGTTTATAGCACAAAAAATAAAACCGCAGAGGTGATCCAATACCACCAAAAGAAAGCTCTATTTTGTAGGAAAAAAAGGACGTAAATTTTGTTTGGGTACATCGTCACACGACCTCCCAATTAAAAAGTTGTTGCACTTGAAGTTAATTTGTTTTGCAATTATTTGTAGAGGAGTTTCCACCATCCCTGCTAAGTTTCATTTCTTATGTCTTATTCTCAGTTTGAAATAGATGTGAAGTTACGTATCACAGAGATCTGTATTGTGGTAATATTGAAGTTTATTGAGATTTCCATACATTAGAGGGTTTCACCATTATTGTTAAGTTATCGATTAGTAAGTTAGCGCTGCACTTTTCTTTTTTTTTGTGGTGTGGGAACATGTAAGTGCTTAGCGGCAGGCCTTTTACTGACACTTTTTTATTTTACCTCCAGTAGTTTATTGTAAATAGTAGTGTGGTGATTACCTATTATACTAAAGATTGGCATGTGGAATTAATAAACATCAATGGATTTTAGTTGTGCCCCACCAGGCTGCTGATTGGTACTGATTGGCATTAATAGGCAGCACTGATGGACACTGATAGGCAGCAATGATTGGCAGCACTGAGGGGCACTGATTGGCAGCACTGATGGGCACTGATTGGCAGCACTGATTGACATTGATAGGCAGCACTGATGGACACTGATAGACAGCACTAATTTGCACTGATAGGTGGCACTGATTGGCATTGATAGGCAGCACTGATTGGCACTGATAGGTGTCACTGATTGGCACTGATGGGCAGCACTAATAGGTGGCACTAATTGGCATTGATAGGCAGCACTGATGGGTACTGATAGGTGGCACTGATTGGAATTAATAGGTGGCACTGATAGGCACTGATAGGTGGCACTGATTGGCATTGATAAACAGCACTGATAGGTGACACTGATGGGCAGCACTGATAGGTGGCACTGATAGGTGGCACTGATGGGTGGCATTGATGGGCACTGATAGGTAGCACTGATTGGCACTGACAGGGTAGAGGGGGAGTTTCACATTGAGCAGATCATAAGGCTTGCCGGAGCCCCTCAGTGTGTGACACTGTCATCTAATGTAACTGCATTGAGGGAGAGAGATCAGCTGTCACAACTCAGCGGTGATGTCGAGGGTGGGCGGAGCCGCGGGACTGAGCAGCTATCAAACACCAGCCAATCATCTGGCTATTTAAGAAAGGGGCGGAGCCACATACATATAGCTGCCCTCCCAGACCCCATCCCATTGGCTGGTGTTTGATAGCTGTTCGGTCCTGCCCACTCCTGACACCACCGCTGAGTTGTGACAGCTGATCTCTCTCCTTCAATGCAGTTACATTTTCCGACAGTGTCACACACTCAGCGGCTCTTACAAGCCTCACGATCTGCTCAGCGTGGGCTGCACATTCCTTGGATGCCTTTCACAGCATCCCAGTGGGCAGATATCAGAAGACAGCCCAGTGATTACGATGTGCGACGGCAGGCGGCGGTGGGTACTCCTGACAACTTTTCACTGCACACTCTGGCCGGCTGCCGCCCCTCTTAAAGTGCCGCCTGGGACAATGGTCCCACTGGGTCACATAGTTGGGCCGGCCCTGATTGCTGTGTTATTTACCTTTTACTTATACAGATATATATTTCCATATACAGGGCCATCACCTTTTTTCTGTATATCCAGCTAGTGAACTGGTGCGTGAGAATATTGTCCCCCCCATTTTGGGTGACCTCTGCCTGAGGGTTGATATTCCCTTTCCCCTCTGTACACTTCAACTACCTTGGTCTAATTGGGACTAACATCTGTTACAAGAAATCATCACCATAAGGGTGAGTTGATTTGGGAGCACCCTCTATACATAAGGTATCTACAGTGGGATAAAAAAGTATTTAGTCAGCCACCAATTGTGCAAGTTCTCCCACTTAAAAAGATGAGGGAGGCCTGTAATTGTCATCATAGGTATACCTCAACTATGAGAGACAAAATGTGGAAACAAATCCAGACAATCACATTGTCTGATTTTTGAAAGAATTTATTTGCAAATTATGGTGGAAAATAAGTATTTGGTCACTTACAAACAAGCAAGATTTCTGGCTCTCACAGACCTGTAACTTCTTCTTTAACCGATTCAGCCCCGGAAGATTTTACCCCCTTTCTGACCAGAGCGTTTTTTGCATTTGGCACTGTGACGCTTTAACTGACAATTGCGCAGTCGTGCGATGTGGCTCTCAAACAAAATTGACGTCCTTTTTTTCCCACAAATAGGGCTTTCTTTTGGTGGTATTTGATCGCCTCTGCGATTTTTATTTTTTGCGCTATAAACAAAATAAGAGCCTCAATTTTTTAAAAAATGCATTATTTTTTACATTTTGCTATAATAAATATCCGCCAAAAATATATAAAAAAACATTTTTTTTCCTCAGTTTAGGCCGATCTTATTCTTCTACATATTTTTGGTAAAAAAAAAATCGCAATAAGCATTTGATTGGTTTGCGCAAAAGTTATAGCGTTTACTAAATAGGGGATAGTTTTATGGCATTTTTATTCATTTTTTTTTTTTTTTACTAGTAATGGCGGCGATCAGCGATTTTTATTGTGACTGCGACATTATGGCAGACATGTCAGACATTTTTGACACATTTTTGGGACCATTGTCATTTATACAGCGATCAGTGCGATTAAAAATGCACCGATTACTGTGTATATGACACTGGCAGTGAAGGGGTTAACCACTAGGGGGCGGGGAGGGGTTAAGTGTGTCCTATGGGAGTGATTACTAACTGTAGGGGGATGGGCTAGCAGTGTCATTACTCTGATCACAGCTCCCGATGACAGCATCTCCCCATTCGTCCTCTCCGTGAGGCGATCGTGGGTATCCCCGCGGCGATCGAGTCCGCGGGACCCGCGACCCGACTCACGGAGCTCCGTGCACGCAATGGCACGGCGGGGAATTCAAATGGACGTACAGGTACGCCCATTTGCCCCGCCGTGCCATTCTGCCGACGTACATCGGCGTGCGCCGGTCCGGAACCGGTTAAGAGGCTCCTCTGTCCTCCACTCATTACCTGTATTAATGGCACCTGTTTGAACTTGTTGTCAGTAAAAAAGACACCTGTCCACAACCTCAAATAGTCACACTCCAAACTCCACTATGATGAAGACCAAAGAGCTGTCGAAGGACACCAGAAACAAAATTGTAGACCTGCACCAGGCTGGGAAGACTGAATCTGCAATAGGCAAGCAGCTTGGTTAGAAGAAATCAACTGTGGGAGCAATAATTAGAAAATGGAAGACATACAAGACCATTGATAATCTCCTTCGATCTGGGGCTCCACGCAAGATCTCACCCCGTGGGGTCAAAATGATCACAAGAACGGTGAGCAAAAATCCCAGAACCACACGGGGGGGACCTAGTGAATGACCTGCAGAGAGCTGGGACCAACGTAACAAAGGCTACCATCAGTAACACACTACGCCGCCAGGGACTCAGATCCTGCAGTGCCAGACGCGTTCCCCTGCTTAAGCCAGTACATGTCCGGGCCCGTCTGAGGTTTGCTAGAGAGCATTTGGATGATCCAGAAGAGGATTGGGAGAATGTCATATGGTCAGATCACAACTCGTTGTGTTTGGAGGAGAGAGAATGCTGAGTTGCAACCAAAAAACACCATACCTACTGTGAAGCATGGGGGTGGCAACATCATGCTTTGGGGCTGTTTCTCTGCAAAGGGAACAGAACGACTGATCCGTGTACATGAAAGAATGAATGGGGCCATGTATCGTGAGATTTTGAGTGCAAACCTCCTCCTATCAGCAAGGGCATTGAAGATCCACACCACCAAACAAACCACCCGGGCAACGAAGGAGTGGCTTCGTAAGAAGCATTTCAAGGTCCTGGAGTGGCCTAGCCAGTCTCCAGATCTCAACCCCATAGAAAACCATTGGAGGGAGTTGAAAGTCCATGTTGCCCAGCGACAGCCCCAAAACATCACTGCTCTAGAGGAGATCTGCATGGAGGAATGGAATAGTTGTCTGTCTGGTTCAGTGCGATTTCCGTTTTGAGCTGGATGATTTTATTATTTAGTACCATTTTATTTCATTTTTATAATTTTTTTCTGTGAGGGTGCCATTTTCCATGTGAGGTTGATTATATATTTTTGTTGTGAACTGCAGTATATACATGTTTTTTGGGTTTCTTTCCTCTCTTACTGCACTTTTTTTTTCTAGTTTATTGTACTGTTTGTATCATTTACCAGCATTGAAGCAGTAAACACAAAGTTTATCCTGAAGAAGCCCATTGTGGGCGAAATGCGTTGATCCTACCATTCTATGTTTCCTCTCAAATGTTACGCTGGCTCTAGAATAGGCTGTACAATAGTCCTGTTAGCATTTATTACATGTTTTAAGATATTAATACCTTTACATTTAATGATGAATAATAAATATTGCTTTTGGCATGCTAAAATCCCCTTCCTGTCCATACCTCCCTTTTGGGGGGATCTGGGGAGACCCCACTTCTTGCCATGTTTTCTTTTACATCATGTGGGTGGTCAGGTTCATGTGCGTCACTTACCTGGGGAAGAGATAGCACCAGGATGAAGAATAGGAAGTAGGCAAGCTGGTGGATGCAGTGTGATAATTTGGGCAATGTTCTGCTGGAAAACCTTGGTCCTGCCATTCATGTGGATGCTGACCAAGTACACCCCTTCATAAAAACAGTATTCACTGATGGCAGTGGCCATTTTAAGAAGGGTAATATGGCCTGCCACACTGCAAAAATGGCACAAGAATGGTTTGAGGAACACGAGTTTGAGATGTTGACTTGGCCACTAGTTTCTCCAGATCTTAATCCATTGAGCATCTGTGGGATGTGCTGGAAAAACAAGTCTGATCCATGGAAGCCTCACCTCACAACTTGCAGGAGTTAAAGGATCTGCTACTAGCAGCTTGTGGCATGAGACCACAGCATAGCTTCAGAGGTCTAGTGGCATCCATGCATCGACAGGTCAGTGCTGTTTTGACAGCAAAATGGGGACCTACGCAATTAGGCGGGTGGTCATAAAGTTATGGCTGATAGCTGTATATTTCTGTGACTTTTTTGTGCAGATTTACTGGCTTTTTATACTGTATTGCATCTTTTTTTTAAATAAAATTATTTGTACTTAGCGCACTTAATGTGAGTTTGGTGGTATCTGCAAGATTTTAGGCCTTTATTTCATCCTCTTGTAAATGATCTTTTTGCAAATTAACCAGCGCTTTACTATTGTAGATGAAATAGTTGGCAAATTCAGTGATGAGTTAACAGGCTATCTGACCCACTGCACAACCAGATGAGGCTTTGTTCTGTGAAATACAATACTCACAGCTCATCATACGATCGTAGCATCCTTGTTTATTCTCTATAGCCTCTGTATGTCCACCATGTATCGAGCCTATCAACCAACTTTGCCGACAACCAACCTTTACTTACAGGAGAAATGGGACAGAAACAGATATACAGAACACAGAAGAAGGGTAAGTGCCCTTTTATGAAGGTAATACCAGCTGCCATCTACTTCTGGATGCTGCCATTGTCTGATGTCTAGAAGCTGTACTGGCTCTAGGGAAAGGGGAGTAATGTATGTGCCTGTCTACCTGGAACTGGCTCTGCTTCCAAGACTGGGTAACTGACAGCTTCTGATAAAAGTTTGCCTTAATAGGTTCCTTTTAGCTATTAATATATGTTGTAAGGTTATTTTTACAATATATATTACTCATCCATTCCAGTGCTACAAAAAATCATAATCATTTGATCCTCACTGTATATCAGATGTGAACTCGAATAGGGAATATATTTTATTTACTCAACCCTATGCCATGATAATGATTCAGTGCTCTGGTCATTTGCTTCAACTGTGCTTTTCTTGCCTCCATGCCTACTGACACTTATTTTTTTGGTCGCAATTGATATTGCTTTCTGCTTTCGTTTGAATGATGTTGCTATGACTATTTTTCTGATTTCCACATGGGTCTAAATGGAGGATTTGGAATAATTTTGTCCTTGGGTAATGTAGGGATATAATGGAGGTGCAGCTGAGTTCTCAGAGCAAAACATGATGGGGATGTTTAGCCAGCACTACATTTTTAGCATTTGTTGCTGATCAATCCTTTCTAAACCAATATTACAATTTTTGTACAGGTATGAGATGAGTCAGAATTATGGAAGGTCTTTTCTATGAACAATCTTTAATTGGAAAGATCTTTCTATAGACAGTAAGGGCTCTTTTACACAGACATTGGAAATTGGCGGTTGGGCCACATTTTTCCATTTCCCGACTGCCTATCAACACCATTCAAATTTGTTAAAATAGGGAGCAGATGTACACACTGCAAAGTCAGTGTTGACTCTTGTTGCGACAAGGCAAATATAAAGCTGCCTGCAGAGTTCAGCAGGTGTTAATGCTTTGCAACTGCTTCCGTTCACTTCTATTGGAACAAACCATAAATGCATGTAAATGCCCCTATGGCATTTACAGCACCTTTAAACACAACTGCAAAGCATCAAATGCTTTCTATTTTAACCTTGCCTGATGCGCCTTAAATGCCTGTGCAGCTCAGCCGAAATGCTCATTAACTGTTTGGGTGCTTTAAAATTCAATGCGTATGTGAAAGAGCCCTAACAATCTCACAAGTGAAAAGAGACAAAATTTAGTAATAGATGATAATGAAATTAGGCTTCCATGTACAGAAAATATCTATGTGTATTCTGTGCAAACTTGGTTCTAAACTTTTTTTTTTTTTTTTTTTTTTTGCCTGTGTCCCTTTGGGGAGATTTCTCCTGTCTTTATGTCTCAGAGTAACTACAAAAAGTGTGAAAAATCTCCCCAAGTGAGGGTTAGTCATGACAGTTGACACAGGAACAGAGATTGGGAGCTTTGCCTTTTATTTCTGTTCCAGTGACCACTCTAAAATGTTCTGATTTTGATGACATCAACTCCAAGGACATAATATGAGAATAAGTCTCCCAACAAGGCTCAAAGATGGCACTAAAGCCCTGGCAGAGAGTCTTACCCTTTCCTACTCTATCCAGAAATAGAAAAACAAAGTTTTAGTTGGAGTTCCATTTTAAGGTGCAACAAAAAAGCATGCAAAAAATTGTTAAAAACCTTTTTTAGCTCTGAATATAATGTTAACTGCTAATGTTCATTAAAGCTGAACGCCAGGCACAAAACATTTAATTTAAGAATGTTCTTCAATAGCAACAAAGGATATAAATTCACTTTGTGTGCACCAAATGCCTTTGCAAACCCAGATATTACCTTTTAGAAGTAGGAGTGATATCATCTTTGTGCTGTGTATAACCTGTGCAAAGAGCAGAGCTGTGGGAGGATCCAGCACCCCTGCCCACTACAGGCTGCCTGCAGAAAGCTACAAGAGGGGGTGGATACAAGACCAGTCACCATAGGGGTGCGCACGGGGGGTGCCGAGTGTGCCTAGGCACACTTTAATCAGCCCATGTACACAGGGCTCTGGTGCTAGCTCAGTGCTTTCCAGCCCGGCTTCTGTATTTAGAAATGACAGCGCTCCTCTGAGCGGCTGCACCGCACCCTCCACTGTACTGTGTGATATACAGGAGGGTGGGGAGGTGCCAGTGACATTGCTAGTACAGGGCATCCAGGCATAGTCCTGCTGCAAATGCCGGCATCCTCTGCACCTCTCCCCACTGACCGCTGCCTGTCACACTGGGTAAAAGAGCTGAGGAAGCTTCCACTAAGCTCCTCCTTGGCTCTTACCTGCCTGATCACAGACCCCGCGGAAGAGCTTGGGAGGAAGCGTATCTCCCGTTTTGCACTCCTGTGGCGGTGTCTCTAGTGGCGGTGCGGCCATTAAGGGCACACGGGTGCCGCCCCCTCTGTCACACCACCCCCTATATGTAAAACTGATAGATTCATGCATAGCATGAATCTATCCATGGCAGCTGTAGCCACCCCCTATTCAGTCGTCCGGACACCGGGCGCCTGAACTACAGCACATTTTATGGGCACAGTGACTGCATTTTATGGGCACAGTGGCTGCATATAATGGGAACAGTGGCTGCATTTTATGAGCACTGTGGCTGCATATGATGGGCGCAGTGGCTGCATATGATGGGCACAGTGGCTGCATATGATAGGCATAGTGGCTGCATTTGATGGGCACAGTGGCTGCATTTGATGGGCACAGTGGCTGCATTTGATGGGCACAAGTCTTGAGCACCAGCCGCCACGGGGGGTTAGGTTCTAGGATTGAGATGCCAATCCAGTCGAGGATGTGGGGGTAGGAGGTGTTACACTGCTGACCCCTGAAATCTGTAAACTGTTCACCCCTGAACTCCGTGTACTGTACACTGCACACCCCTGTACACTGCGCACCCCTGAACACCATGCACCCCTGTACATTGCGCATCCCTGAACTCCACACACTTCGCACCCCTGAGCTCTGTGCCCTGTACACTGCGCACCCCTGGGCTCCGTGCCCTGTACACTGTGCACCTCTGAGCTCCGCACCCTGTACACTGCGCACCCCTGAGCTCCGCACCCTGTACACTGCGCACCCCTTAGCTCCACACCCTGTACACTGTGCACCCCTGAGCTCCGCACCCTGTACACTGCGCACCCCTGAGCTCAGCACCTTGTAAATTGCGCACCCCTGAACATGCGTACCCCGGAACTCCGCACTCTGTACACTGCACTCTACACTGTGCACCCCTGAACTCTGCATTCTATACACTACGCACCCGGAACTCCCCGTGGTTGAGTTCCTGCACCAGGAAAAAAGCTATATATATTATATATACAGTATCTCACAAAAGTGAGTACACCCCTCGCATTTTTGTAAATGTTTTATTATATCTTTTCATGTAACAGCGCTCACTGAAGAAATTACACTTTTCTACAATGTAAAGTAGTAAGTGTACAGCTTGTATAACAGTGTAAATTTGCTGTCCCCTCAATATACCTCAACACATAATTAATGAATTAATGTCAAAACCGATGGCAACAAAAGTGAGTACACCCCTAAGTGAAAATGTCCAAATTGGGCCCAAAGTGTCAATATTTTGTGTGGCCGCCATTATTTTTCAGCACTGCCTTAACCCTCTTGGGCATGGAGTTCACCAGAGATTCGCCACTGGAGTCCTCTTCCACTCCTTCATGACGAAATCACAGAGCTGGTGAATGTTAGAGATGAACTATATTATCTCTAAGTAATTAAACAGGGTCAGCATCATCAGGCTAGGTAATTACTTACAACCTTATTAGTTGAGCTTGCATTCATCTTGTAGGGTTCACATTGTAAAATACATTAGTACAATGTATTGTTGAGTTTTATCAGAATATTACAACATACAATGCAGGCCTGTAGTAAATCCAATATTCTTCTATACTGGTACCAAAGACATAACTGTTTGTGGGGAATAAAATGTCATTCTGTAGCTTTAATTTTAAAAAAAATGCGTAGCAACTGATTCTGACATTCATAAATAAAGTCAGCAATAGTTTATGTTTGAGAGCTTCTAGCTCTCTTACATATGCGTTACTAGGCTCATACATTATGCAGGCTCCCAGTTTGTTTGTTATTGGATGCTACTTTGTAAATTACTGTGGCCCATATGATAAGGTGTCTACAATTTCACATTTAAATCAGGGACACCAGCACACGCAGAACACAAAACATGGTGCAGCCTGTGTTCTTGGGAGTGATGGAGTTTACAGGGCAGAGAACTGGTCTGGGGATGCTGTTATACTACACAGTGCTAAGCACTGCTACCTTGCTTGGATGGGAAACACTCACGACGTAGTTTGCACAGCATTGTTCCAGAACTCCTAGGCAGCAGGCAGACAGAGGGAACCTGCGTCTCTTAGGAAATACAGCTTGTCAGAGGGCTGGGGCTTTAACAGACAGGCAGAGCTCCGAAGAAAGCGGAAGTTCAGGACAGGTGTGTAAAAGTCCCTCCCTCACATTTTCGTTCCCTTTTTGGTAGTTGGAATTGATTTTCGTCATAGTTTGCATCAATGGACTTAATTCGAAATTATTTTCGTTGCGTTTTTGTCCCTGAAAACATGCAACTGACAAAAATTATGACAAAAATATTTTCGTCTACAAAATTAACACTAGCGTATAGTTTAGAAGAGCAAAAAGATATATTGGTGGGCTCAAGACTTTATAGGCACAATAATGAGGGTAATATATAGTTAAAATGTTATTTTATTTCGAAATTATTACATAAAAAAGGGGGGGAAAGGAAGATATAAAAACCAATCACAGTTTACAAATTATGCACTCCATACACATTTGGTTGGTTGGTGAAAAAAGATACACAAAACTTCTGGTACCCACCTTTTCACCTCCTGACCATAAGTCGCTTGCGGCCTTACGGCTGTGCGGCTTTTCACCACCAACTTCTCCACTTACGAGTTAGATGCTATATATCCAGGTAAGCTTACATCCCTACCATCCTTTATTATGGCCCTTTCTATGACTTATTTTCATAATACAATTTCTATCGATTTAACAGACTCAGCAGGATTGGGGCTCAGATTGAATAGCTTCCCAAGGAATTAAAGTCTTTATGCACTTTGATGTAACTTCCATGTCTGCCTCTGATTATTACATATCCTCTTCCATCAAACAATTACCGCTGAAAGTGCTGGGAATTACTACCATTGATTAAGGAGATTGCTGTGGTTTTGTTTTTACCCCCTCTCTCTTCCTAAGCATAGTTATAAATCTATCAGGGTAAGTGCAATCTAACTTTATCAAGTTAATATTCAACATTAATGCCATCTTTAATATAATAATATACTACATATGCCACCTGCTAAATTTTCTGTCGTACTTACACATAGACATCCACATACATTTTTTATTCATGGCATTTTCTCTTTCCCCCCTCCCCCCCCCCCTCCCCCCCCCCCCCGCCTTCCCTCTTTCCTTTTTTTTCCCTCTTCTTCTCCCCTATCCCCCCTCTCCCCCCTTTTTTCCTCCTCCTCTTTCCCCCCCCCTTTTCCTTTCCCTTCCCCCCCCCCCCTTCCCCTTCCTTTCCCTCCCCTTCCTCTTCACCCCTAGTCCTTCCTTCCATATTTCCTTCCCTTCCCTGTTCCCTTTCCACATCTTTCCTTTTCCCTCTTTTTTCCCCCCTCCCCCTTCCCCTCCTCTCCCCCCCCTCCTTTCCTTTCCCCCCCCTTCCTCCCCTTTCCCTTTCCCCCCCCTTTTTCACCATCCCCTTCTTTACCCCTATCTCCTTCCTCCCTTCCCACCTCCCTTGTTTTTCATCTCTACCCCACCTGATTCTATATCTTACGTTATACTCCACTACTCATTCTATCTTTCTACTATTAATTTGTACCATGTTGCATCCGTCCCCACATTGCCTTTGCTCCGCCTAACCATTGCAGGACGGATATCCCATTGATGATATTAGAACAGCCTTGCTTTTATCAGTCTACTTTATTGTTCAGATATAAGTTCATATATAGACATAAAATGATGTTGTTTCCTTTACAAAATGTATTATCCATTACAGTACTCTAATTCTGTGCTCCTGAAGAAGCGCATGCGGCGCGCAACATGTCGAGCTCATACAGAAATTGATTGCCACCATCACATAACGCTTGGTTCAACAAAATGTACTGTAACTATATAGATCAATAAGCTGCATGTCTCTTGTTGGTTTCATAAGTTTTGTGTATCTTTTTTCACCAACCAACCAAATGTGTATGGAGTGCATAATTTGTAAACTGTGATTGGTTTTTATATCTTCCTTTCCCCCCCTTTTTTATGTAATAATTTCGAAATAAAATAACATTTTAACTATATATTACCCTCATTATTGTGCCTATAAAGTCTTGAGCCCACCAATATATCTTTTTGCTCTTCTAAACTATTGTATATAAGACGTGGCACCTGTAACTTATCCCGTATCCGCATGACCACTATGCGATGATACGATTTTAATCTAATAAAACACTAGCGTATAGACACAGTGTTCTTAACACAAATGTGTATTTGGGACATTATATCTGTGCACATGCACTACTTTTCACTAATAGTGGCGCATAGCTACATCCAGCCACCTTCAACCACTCATGCCTATAGGTGGCTGCAAGCAGCTCTATGACATCCTGGGCACAATACATATGCAGAATATTTATGCTGCATGGAAAAATGCGTCCATGTGCATAAAGCCTTACTTTGTTTCCCCATTTGTCAGTGTCAAAAAGCAGTATTTTCTTCTGGACGTCTTGAGCAATCATACCCTAACAATGGAATATGACTACCACCCCATCCTTTTTTGACCATGAGAACTATGTCAGGTTTTGCAGATGGAAGAACTGGTCTCACATAGCCACAATATACATAAATCTTTTATAGACAAATGCAATCCTTGGATACTAGTTATGAGAACAGAATAATTCAAGACTCTGCCCTGAGCCCAAACTAAAATGTGAAGGAGATTTCAGATCCAGATCTGAGGAAACCTCTTCTGTTCTTTCTCTACAATCTTTTACATATCAAACAACAACAAAGAAAAATTCCCAGCTAAACTTACCAGTCAGCCTGCAACAATGTCCTGTCTAACAGTTCACATTAAAAACAAGGGTTTCGTTTGCAAACATTTGCAAATATATGAAAGGTCAAGGCATGTCAAACAACAACAAAGAAATTCCCAGCTCAACTTGCCAGCCAGCCTGCAACAAACCCAATTGTCCTGTCTAACAGGGGTTTCGTTTGCACACATTTGCATACACATGCGTAAGCTGTAGAGACCCTTCCATGTTCTCCTTGCTGTTAAGGCCATTATAGTTTGGGGCAGTTGCCGTTTGTTTGTATCATTGATTATTTGGTGCTGGGACGCACTGGACACCTTTGCTACCATTGTGCTATTTGCTGGGTGTTCAGTGCGCCCCTGTGCCTTTAAAGAGGAGTGGGCCCCCTCCAGGGATACCGACCCTCAGTCTACCCATTACTATATATGTGCTCCTACTATGGAGGCTAGAACTGCAGATAATACTGGGCTGCTGTGACATGGCCTCTGCAGCTTAAGCATGTATTCGTAAATGTGTGCAAACTAAACGTGAAACTGTTTTAACGTGAACTGTTAGACAGGATGATTCCGTTTGTTACAGGCAGACTAGTAAATTGAGTTGGGAATTTTTGATTGTTATTTGACAATTGCGTTGCCCTTCCATGTGCTCCTTGCTGTTAAAAGAGTAAGGAATTATTTTTTTTGCATGTTAATACTTACCCAGGTGGATGCAGCATAGGTCCGATGCTGCATCTGTTCCCCGGCGCCTCTACACTAAGAACCGAGCGATCGAACACCGCCGATTGCTCGGTTTTCAGAGCTCCGTGAGCAGAGAGCTGTAGACTGTCAGTCACAGCTCTCTGCTCATCTCCCTCCTTGCTCACTGGAGCGCTGGGCTGTGGAGGGGCGGAGCGGCCATCTCAGGCTCTCAGCGGGTCACTGAGAGGCTGAGCGGGGTGTCAATCCAGGCACCTGGCAGATCCAGATTCCATGGTCGGGATGGCGCGGTGCCTGGACCGACATTCGTGACGTCAGCGGAGAACTAATTTATTTTTTTATTATAATTTATTTTATTTTGAACAACTTTAAAAACACTTTTCAGTTGATTAGTGATTACTAACAACAATACTTATTATACTAAGTAAATACTACTTTATATAATAATCCTTTTAATATCTTGTTTAAACAACATATCAGTTTAATTGTTTGATTTCATTAGGGATACATTTTAATATCAGTTATGTCTAAATGTTCTTTTACTTGTTTAAAAGAGAAGTATGGGTTTATTTTTTATTTCAGAATCATACTTCCCTAGGTGGATGCTGCATCTGTCCCCCGACACCTGTATACTGAAAACCGAGCGATCAAACACTGCCGATCACTCGGTTTTCAAAACTCCGTGAGCAGAGAGCTGTGACTATCAGTCACAGCTCTCTGCGCTCATAGGAGCGCTGAGCTGTGGAGGGGGCAGAGCGGCCGTCTCAGGCTCTTAGCAGCTTACTGAGAGGCTCATCGGGGTGTCAGTCCAGGCACCTGGCGGATCCAGACTTTATTGTCATGATGACGCTGTGCCTGGACTGATATCCGTGACGTCAGCAGAGAGCGGACTAAAAATGGGTCACAGAAGTGCAAAACAAATTGCACTCCTGTGATCCATAGGAGAAGTACAACCAAACAAACTTTGGCTATACTTCTCCTTTAAGGCCAGTTATAGGTTTGGGGCAGTTGCCATTTGAATCGTTTTACATACCCTTTCTTTCTCTCATCTTTCCTACTAATGGAATTCCAATTCCCCCAAAACACTCTCCTCCTATATATGTCCTACCCCATTAGCTGGAAACATTTCTCAAACAAACTCACATGTATGTTTTAACACACAACAGTTGTTATCTATGTTCCCTATACACACAATATATCATATATGTGCTGTGGTGTGCAGAAGAATGCAACTCAGCGAATATGATGTACACAAGGGCTAAATGCATATGGACACACAGAGCAGATTTGAAAAAAAGTTTATTGTGTTCTTGCTCTCTTGAGAGTTAAAATATTGCAACTTACCGGTCATTAGATGTGGGGGGCGCATTCATTTTCTTTTTACAGTTTCTTCTATTTTTTTATCTAGTGATCCTGTCAGCAACACAATTCCCATCCTAGGGTGACAAAGCTTACTCTTACACCTCCCCACTGCCTCTTTTCATAACATAGGAGGGAGATGTTCTATAGTCCAGCAGAGGCAAAGAAAACAGAAAGTTATGAACTCACAAGATTTCTGGCAGGATTATACGGTATTTGTTGCACAGATATAACTAAACACGTTAAATAGTATATTTAACAGACCAAAACTGGCCAAATAAGAAATTTATTGTTAGGGTTCACTTACACTTTAAACGTTCAATAAATAAAAAGATCATCATCAGCACAATGTTTCTTGTTTCAGGTATCAATGGCTGTGCCAGCAGTGGACACAAAAGGCTGCCAAACGCCTGCCCATCAACTGGTAAATATGAAAAGAATACAGGTATGAAGCTACATAAGATCAGGTGTCAAAGAACTAACAAGGTTTCTCCATGTTATGTATGCTGGTGGGTTGATGATTGTGCAGATTGTGTACATGAGGGGCAAAGAGGAGGCAGAAGCAGTAGAGCAGGACTGCTGTTCTTCCCTCTTGTCACAGGAACAATATCTTATACCATTAGTTACAGCTTTTCGAACCAAAAGCCATGAAGCACAGGGCGTCTAAGAGTTATAAGGGGCTTAGAGATTACAGAACTGTCCTTGTTCTTAGGTGTATAACTCTACTGTGGCATCTAGGGCTGACCATAAAGGAGCTGTAAGGTAGGTCAAAACACTTTGACATGTGTAAACCTGCTCCAGCCTTATGTAAATATTGGTGGCAAGATGTGCTACTTTCATACAAAACACTTACTGGCTGTATTACCACATTATTCTTGCTGCAGATTTGATTGCTTAAGGGTTTTGCTTTGAGCCCACTAAACATTTTGACACATTTCTAGAGGTCTGATGAAAGGGGATTTGTTGGTCCCCCAAACGCATTGGATGTCCTTTGCTTTTGGCTGTATGTCTGGAGCAGTGACGTCACCCATAGGCTTCAATGGCTCATCCATTGTCAGCGCTCCCTCCCCTCCCCTGTAGTAGTGCAGGCTGACACAGGGGATTAGGATCATGTGACTGGACTGGAGCGGCCTGAAAATATTTTAGTTAGCATAGGTGTTAGCATACAGGTTAGTTAGCATAGGTGTTAGCATACAGGTTAGTTAGCATAGGTGTTAGAAGCAGGAAGGGACAGTGTAAAGAGTAGTTAGAATGAAGCTAGAATTCCATTTTATCATTTATCATTTATGTCACGATCTGGTCAACCACATACTGTGTTATTGTACTGAATGCAATTACCATTCCATAGAGACTAAAAATTATATACCTCAGATAGGCAGGCCACACAGGAGGTGGAATTCGTCTATTAAGCCTTCTGTATATGATAGCCTAGTCATGTTTGACCTTGAACTGCTCAGTATTGTTTTCCACATTTTGAATATATAAATTAATATTAACTTGGTTTTATCAAATCAGATTTTTTTGCATTGAGCGTAGATTTTGAAACTGAATTTAAGAAAGGGTCATTTGTAGGTCAAGTAGGCCAGCTATCAGTATAGATCAGGCCTAAATGGCTTTACAATATCAATTAGCCCTATGTAAAGCCAGCCCATAGATGGTTTGAATCTCAGCCTGTTCAGCAGAGACCAGCCGAGATTCAAACCCTCTATGGACAGGCTGATTGTACCCAGGTCGTTCCATTGATCAGCTTGGGTACAAACAGCATATCAGATTTTTCATGTGATTATTGCATGTGGTTATAGCCGCTAGTAAAAATCACTATGTGTTTTCCTGGCAGGGACGGCTTCCCAGCTTAAATTTTTTTCACAATGACTGACTGAAGCTCCACTTTAAGATAATGATCTACTACTGAAAGGCTACAGTGCTCTCTTCCAGATACCCTGTTAGGACAGTAAATTTGTTATTTAAAGATTTTGACCATTGTCAGGTCTAGGCTAAGAAGAGCTTATGGTCCTGCTGGATTGTTGTGTACTATACAGTGCCTTGCAAAAGTATTCACCCACCTTGGCATTTTTCGTGTTTTGTTGCCTTACATTGGAATTAACCTGGAATTAACATGGATTGTTTGAGGATTTGCATCATTTTATTTACAGAACATGCCCACAACTTTGAAGATGTTGTTTTTTGTTTTGTTTTTTTTATTGTGCAGCAAACAAATAGGACAAAATAACAGGAAAAATTCAATGTGCATAACTAGTCACCTCCCTAAAGTCAATAATTTGTAGAGCCACCTTTTGCGGCTATTACAGCTCCAAGTCGCTTGGGATAAGTCTCTATGAGCTTGCCACATCTTACTACTGAGATTTTTGCCCATTCCTCCTTGCAAAACTGCTTCAGCTCCTTCAAGTTGGATGGTTTGCACTTGTGAACAACAATCTTTAAGTCTGACCACATATTTTCTATTGGATTGAGGTCTGGGTTGCCGGAAGGTGAACCTCCGTCCTCTTGCTTAGGTGTTGCAGCCTCTGAGGCCTTTCAAAAAGGTGTGTGTATATGTAATGACAGATCATGGTGACACTTAGATTGCACACAGGTGGACATCATTTCACTAATTATGTGACTTCTGAAGGTAATTGGTTGCACCAGAGCTTTTTATGAGGTTCATAACAAGGGGTGTGAATACAAACACACATGCCAATTATCAGTCTTTTATTTCTGAAAAATAGTTTTATGTATACAGTGGGGCAAAAAAGTATTTAGTCAGCCACCAATTGTGCAAGTTCTCCCACTTAAAAAGATGAGAGAGGCCTGTAATAGTCATCATAGGTATACCTCAACTATGAGAAACAAAATGTGGATACAAATCCAGACAATCACATTGTCTGATTTGGAAGGAATTTATTTGCAAATTATGGTGGAAAATAAGTATTTTGTCAATATCAAAAGTTCATCTCAATACTTTGTTATATATCCTTTTTTGGCAATGACAGAGGTCAAACGTTTTCTGTAAGTCTTCACAAGGTTGTCACACACTGTTGCTGGTATGTTGGCCCATTCTTCCATGCAGATCTCCTCTAGAGCAGTGATGTTTTGGGGCTGTCGCTGGGCAACATGGGCTTTCAACTCCCTACAAAGGTTTTCTATGGGGTTGAGATCTGGAGACTGGCTAGGCCACTCCAGGACCTTGAAATGCTTCTTACGAAGCCACTCCTTCGTTGCCCGGGCAGTGTGTTTGGGATCATTGTCATGCTGAAAGACCCAGCCACGTTTCATCTTCAATGCCCTTGCTGATGGGAGGAGGTTTGCACTCAAAATCTCACGATACATGGCCCCATTAATTCTTTCATGTACACAGATCAGTCGTCCTGTTCCCTTTGCAGAGAAACAGCCCCAAAGCATGATGTTGCCACCCCCATGCTTCACAGAAGTTATGGTGTTCTTTGGTTGCAACGCAGCATTCTCTCTCCTCCAAACACGACGAGTTGTGTTTCTACCAAACAGTTCTACTTTGGTTTCATCTGACCATATGACATTCTCCCAATCCTCTTCTGGATCATCCAAATGCTCTCTAGCAAACCTCAGATGGGCCCGGACATGTACTGGCTTAAGCAGGGGGACACGTCTGGCACTGCAGGATCTGAGTCCCTGGCGGCGTAGTGTGTTACTGATGGTAGCCTTTGTTACGTTGGTCCCAGCTCTCTGCAGGTCATTCACTAGGTCCCCCCCTGTGTGTTTCTGGGATTTTTACTCACCGTTCTTGTGATCATTTTGACTCCACGGGGTGAGATCATGCGTGGAGCCCCAGATCGAGGGAGATTATCAATGGTCTTGTATGTCTTCCATTTTCTAATTATTGCTCCCACAGTTGATTTCTTCATACCAAGCTGCTTGCCTATTGCAGATTCAGTCTTCCCAGACTGGTGCAGGTCTACAATTTTGTTTCTGGTGTCCTTCGACAGCTCTTTGGTCTTCACCATAGTGGAGTTTGGGGTGTGACTGAGGTTGTGGACAGGTGTCTTTTATAGTGATAACAAGTTCAAACAGGTGCCATTAATACAGGTAATGAGTGGAGGACAGAGGAGCCTCTTAAAGAAGAAGATACAGGTCTGTGGGAGCCAGAAATCTTGCTTGTTTGTAGGTGACCAAATACTTATTTTCCACCATAATTCCCACCATAATAAATTCTTTCAAAAATCAGACAATGTGATTGTCTGGATTTGTTTCCACATTTTGTCTCCCATAGTTGAGGTATACCTATGATGACAATTACAGGCCTCTCTCATCTTTTTAAGTGGGAGAACTTGCACAATTGGTGGCTGACTAAATACTTTTTTGCCCCACTGTATATTTTTCTAATTTTACTTAACCAACTTAGACTATTGTGTTCTGATCCATCACATATAATTCAGATTAAAAAAACATTAAACTAAAGGCTGTAATGTAACAAAATAGGTAAAAAGCCAGGGGGGTGAATACTTTTGCAAGGCACTGTATGCATTACTGAGTTTATACAGTAGCCATGTTCTGGGAGGGAATCACTTGTTGGTTACAGTATGAAGATATAAACTGGCTCTGGATTTGCTTTTATACATTTTTTACTGCTGGATTGAGATTTTTTTTTAACAACAAAGCTACCTTGTGTCTTCTCACACAATTTTTGGGATACCCAGTCCTCATTATCAGCACACTTTGCTGTATAACTAGTACAGTATATGCATTTTGATAAACTGTTTAAATGCTGTGTTTTATGTGTTACGTTGCAAAGATGAAATGTAAATGCAACAGAAATGAAGTGAAAATTGAAAGTTGGGGTTATTGTGCTATTTAATAAATGTTTTTCTTTGATCCATATTTATTGTTAACACAGATGGATAGAGATCTACAAACACTTATAGAAAAACAAAATCGCATTCATTCAGCAAAAATGAACACTATTCGCCAATCTCACGGGTGTATTGATAACTGGAATTACTACTCCCTGCGCAGGTAATCATGACAAGGATAAGGTGAATATCTGTTGCTGCAAAGATATTCATATATGTTTGCACAGTGTGCATCTACTTACCTGGGGACCTTGTCAGGGTACTGTCAGTTTGCTAGGAAACAAATGGCAACATCAACTTCCACAATGATCAGTGACTACAAATGTCATAATAAAAGTTTATTATTCACAATAAGTGTAAAGTGCTTTTATATCACAGACAGCTTTTATTCTGTTCTCTATGTAACCACCTCTCTCCATTTTTTATTGTATTTTAATATTTAATTAGCCTGAATACAGGACAGCGCAGACAAAACCTGTCAAGAATAACTCAAGAGAACAGCAAAATATTGGAGAGGATCCTGAAGAGACAATCTGAATATGGAAAATGGGTGTCAGAATGGGAAAAGGTGGAACAGATTCGCACAAATATATCTCGCTACCAACGACCTGCTGGACCTGATTGGGTAAGAGGCATGTAGTTGAGTAGAATATGTTAAAAGGATTTTCTTTTTACTTTATTCATTCTGTCATTCTGCCTTATGTTCTATTTCTTGGGGAAAACCCTATAAGTGTTATCTCTCCATCCAATGTTGCAGAACAGTAACTTCTGTCATCTAAATAAGTGCACGGTAGGGTGGATTTATTGTAATTACTTTATCATAGTGAACCTCAGTAAGGCTTTGGGTCCCTGCTCAGTCCTCCATAACCACATCCGATGTATTCCAGTGCTGAGGGTGCAGGCTAGGTAAAAAGTCTGTCTTGACTCTATGCAGCCTCTAAGCTAGAAAAATGTTCCATTGCTGCACACCATATAGCCCATCTGTTACACAATAATAGCAGCCTCAGCCCTACTCCATCTAAGTTACTCCGCAAATGCAGTGCACCCTGCTCACGGGCTTAGTCATGGAGCTCCAAATTACAATAATCCTTTATATTTTTTGTGACTTATTGTAACTTTGACCCTGTGCTTTTATGTTGTCAATATTTTATATATAATATACAGTATATTGTTTATACACATTTTTTTCTAGTATTATGTAAACCTTTTATTTTTTTTTTTTTTTTTTTTTTTTTTAAACAGAAGGTTATGTAAACCTTTTTAGCCCTGAACAAGGGGTTTCCTATAAAACCTCCAAACTGCATTTTATGAATAGATTCACAGCGAAGATCTCTTTTCTTACTTCCCTTTTGCCACTTTCCCCCTGCCTTGGCTTGGGTTGCCCCCTGAAGGCCTGATAAACAAGTCAAGCAGTCTCAGCCAAATCTCACAGATTCATTATTTTTCACGCATTGGACCTACAGGTGTAGTCATAGTCATTACACAGACAAAATAATGAACATATTATCCACCACAAACAGCTATGATGACAACCTGGTTCAGTATTAACTGACCTTTGTAGGGTTGAATTGTCATTGGTCTGAACCTGTTCTTTTAAGGAAAATATATAATGTACATTCTTCCAAATAAATCCTATACTTAAAATGAATCTGTGGACAAACTATGGACATTAAAGTATTTACATATTTTAACAAGTATAAATACACTTTAAAAATAAGTCCTTACTGACCTCTGTAGATGCAAGTACTGTGGAGCAATACATCCTCAAAATTCTCCTCATAAGCACTGAAGTCATTCTCTCAGCAGCTCTGCTCCACTGCTCACCTCTCCCAGAAATGTAAAGGCTTTTGTCTCACTGATAGAAAGGGGATAAGGGGAAGCTGAGCTGCTGTGAGAAGGACTTGAGCAACTTCAGTGCTTGTGCTGTAAATTTAAAGATGCATTGCTCCACAGTGCCTGCAGCTACAGAGATCTATATAGGTTATTTTAGAGGTCATTTACTGTTGTCATGTCAATAGCCTGGCTACAGGTTCACATTAAAGTGTAATCGTTTCATGGAACAATGTACTGTGTGTGCATTTGTGAACCTACAATGATGATAAAGTACATTAATGACTGTGTCATTCAAATTAGCATAGATAATTTTATTTCAAAAGTTTGTAGGGAAGAGAGCCACAACAATAATGTGACCTAACTAAATTGTTGCTGTCATTCTCAATTTTAAAGGCAGGATGGCAGAGATCTACATTTATGGACGTGAGAAGGGATATGGACATCCAACATTCAACAGAGGAAAGTGAAGTAGAAAGAACAGAGATGGGTGAGTAGCAGTGGCGGCTCGTGCATTGTGGGCGCAGGGGCGCCGCCTCCCCTAACACCGCCACCGTCCTCCCTATCCATGCGCCGGTCCCTTTTAAGGACACCAGGCGCATGAATTACAATTGCGGGGATAGGTGGGGGTGTGTCTTTTGAAGCACCTGATTAGAGCCAGAGGCTCTAATAGGCTTCAAAATAGAGAGGGCTCGGGGCGCAGAGAGTGCACCCTGATCCCACCCAGTTGTGTGACACTAGCGAATGAATATTCGCTATTATGCCACATTCTTCTACTGGCCAATCAGGAAGCCCCTATTGGCCAGGGAGTCTTATGACTCCCTGGCCATTCGTGTCTCAGGACACACTTCTGGGTTCCAATCGGTCGGAAGGAGAATGTCTGTGTCCTCACTGGAGTGGCCAATTCTTCCTTCACCCTGCCTCTGTGTTTGCTCCATGCCTCCACTAGGTAAGGTGATCCCCGCTGCCTGTGTCTTCCGCAAGGGGGGGGGGTGTTGTTGGTGCTGCAGGTGATCGCCGCTGCCTGTGCCTCCCGCGGGGGGGTTGTTGGCGCTGCGGGTGATTGCTGCTGCCTGTGTCTCCCACGGGGGGGGAGGGTTCTTGCTGTCGCTGGGGGTTTGTTGATGCTGCCTGTGTCTCCAGCAGGGGGGTTGTTGGTGCTGCGGGTGATGGCCGCTGCCTGTGTCTCCCGTGGGAGAGGGGTAGTGTTGGTTGTGCTGCCCCCCCAAAAATAGTAAGCACCAGCAGCCACTAGTGAGTAGATATTAGTAAGTTCATTAGTTTTAAAAAATAAAAAATGCAGCGCTAAGTAGCTTAAAACTAAATATAATAGTCCGTAAAAGCCAATGAAGATTAGAGATGAGATGAAACCTCCACCAAAACTTCCGTGTGCAAGGAATAAGCACACCACACCCAAGTGCTTCCAATCTGCTTACCAGAAGGATATGAAAAGCAAGCGATGTATTTTGTATGGTGAAAAAGCTCAGCAGAAAATCCAATTGGCATACTCCATAATGAACAGACTGACTGAGTTGTCACATATCACCAGGAACTCAAGTATCACATGGGACGATGAATCAATAGTACGATCATCAACAGGATACCCCAATAAGAAGAAAATAACAATAGTGAAGCCCGTATGGGTGAATTACAAATTTTTATTGTAGTCTACTTACATGCGTCAATAGAGAAACATCACAGAATAAAAGAAATGGTCTGCGGCTCAACAGCGTGCTTGCATCAGCCAGGCAGAGATATCTGTTTTTATTTAAAGTTCATTCGTTTTGCCATGCTAGCTAACTATACTCTTTTAGCCTAAGCATTTTAGGAGTGCGCAGCACATGCAAAGCATGCATGTAAGCATTCCTATTACCTCTCATGACTGCAGGTTTCCAGCCCTTAAATGTGGCTACAATCATTTTACTTTTTTCTTTAAGAGGCTTAATCAATATACCCAGTGGCGTAACTAGAACCTTCAGGGCCCCGATGCAAGAAACCATGGAGGGCCCCCCTGACCCTCGGACAGGGCTCTTTCCTCCGAGCCTGATGGTGGAATACCCGGACCTGGTCACAAGTAGGTGGCTGCATATAAAGTAACCGATTTCTCCATTCCCCCCCGCTTCTCCTCCTCTCCCTCCCACAGGCATTCAGCGGCCGCAGGAGGAAAACGGAGAGATCGGTTCCTCTTTGTCGGTGTTTCTCAATCTTTTTTCAGTGAGGGCACCCTTGAAGTATACTCCTAGGTGAATGGGGCTGCACTGCAACCACCCTGCAACTGTGTGCATTGTATACAGTTGCAGTATAGTGATGATGCATTCAAGGGGTAAAAACAGGCCGTCAGTAGGCAACATATTGCCTCTTTACCGGCTGTCAAATGCCTGAAAAGTGATTTGAGCATGGATTACTTTTCAGAGGAACAGCATTTTTTTGCTGGTACTATGAACAAGCAAAAAAAATTTAAAAATCAGTTCTGATTGTACAGGTATAGGGGATCAGGATTAAAAGCGTATACCTAAAATGTGCATACATACATGTAAACACACACATGTATAAAAACACACACACATATATATAAAAACACACACATATATATATATATAAATGCACATATGCACGCACATATAAACTAGTGGCGGCTGGTGCTCAAAATTTTTAGGGGGGCACAAGCAAACTGAAAAATTCAGAAAAAAAACTATCAATTGCAGCCACTGTGCCCATCAATTGCAGCCACTGTGCCCATCAATTGCAGCCACTGTGCCCATCAATTGCTGACACTGTGCCCATCAATTGCTGCCACTGTGCCCATCAAACTCCGCCACTGTGCCCATCAAACGCCACCACTGTGCCATCTAACGCCACCACTGTGCCATCTAACGCCTCCACTGTGCCCATCAAATGCCACAACTGTGCCCATCAAATGCCGCCACTGTGCCATCAAATGCTGCCACTGTGCCCATCAAACTCTGCCGCTGTGCCATCAAATGCTGCCAGTTTGGCCATCAAACGCTGCCACTGTGCCCATCAAACGCTGCCACTGTGCCCATTGAAGTCTGCCACTGTGCCCATTAAATGCTGCCAGTGTGTCACCAAATGCTGCAACTGTGCCATCGAATGACACCAGTGTGCCCATTAAATGCCACCAGTGTGCCCATTAAATGTTGCCAGTGTGCCATCAAATGCTGCAACTGTGCCATCGAATGCTGCCACTGTGAATCCCCCACCCCCCCGCCCGCTCGCTGCTCGGAACTTACCCTGTCTCGGTGGTGCAGCGGTTGACGGCCACGAGTGGCGTCCTCCATGCGTCTCCTGCTGTCCTCATCTCCCGTCCTTTCCTCCTGATAGGCATCCAATAGCCGTGCCTATCGTTTCAGCCAATCAGGTGACGGGTAACAGACCCGCACACCTGATTGGTGGAGAGGTGGTTCAGAGTTAGGAAAGTAAATATTAATTTGCTTTTCTAACACACCTGGGTGGACTGTGAGCGCCAAGCATGGCACTCGCAGTTTACCTAATTTGAAGCCTACTAGAGCCTATGGCTCTAATCAGGTGCTTCAAAAACACCCCCCACCCCCCCCTGCTGTAATTCAAGCGCTTGAAAAGGGGCCGGACACCTAAATATGGGGGTGGCAGCGGTGGCCATGGATATCCATTGGTCATAGAGGGGGTGGCTGTAGAGAGGGGTCAGTGCCCGTGTGCCCTTATGGACGCACCGCCAATGATAAACACATGCACACAAACATACATATGCATACATACACATACATATGCACACACACATGCATACATACACATACATGCACACACACATACAGTAGATAGATATTCTTATAAAAAACGGCAGACCTTTACCTTAGCTCTTCCTGCTGGGTTCTGCACTGTAGGGGGAGACAAAGAGCACAGCACACACTGTGCTTTCACTTTGATGAGTTCCCTGCACAGTAAGTGCGGATTACATTTCAGCTGACAAACGAGGAGCTCAGTCTCAGCTGTTCCTCCTATCGAAGAGTACAGGGGGCCCTCAAGGGCCCCCTGCAGCAAGGGGCCCAGTCACCATGGCGATCTCAGCGACCCCTATGAATGTACCATATCTTTGGAGAAGCATGGTTGCCACCCAAGGCTGCTCACTCCTGCTTTGAACTCCAGAATACCTTTGCCCTCCCACCCCAAAACATAGGGGGTGTGTTCCCATAGTTTTCAGAGGTGGACTGGACAGAGACAATAACACTGTTTGAGATTTTAGTGCAGCACAGTGACAGGCATAATGCACAGGAGCCCATCAGCTCATTAGACAAGAGGGAGCAAATAAGAGAAGCTCATCATTATTTTTTATATACAATTTATATACAATTGGTTGCAAAGTCACATCTATTTAATCCTTATATTCTCTATGTTTTATGTCCATATTAAGTGCAGTGTTTTTTGTTTTTTTTTAATTACATGGCTAAGTACCTTTTTTAAATAGCTCTGCTGTGCATTCACATGGTATCCCTCTGCTCTCCTTCTTTATCTAAGGGAGTACAGTGGGAAGGGCTGAGATTCCCTTCTGACGTACAGTGCCTTGAAAAAGTATTCAGACCCCTTTAAATTTTCTACATTTTGTCATGTTGCAACCAAAAACATAAATGTATTTTATTGGGATATTATGTGAGAGACTAACACAAAGTGGCACATAATTGTGAAGTGGAAGGAAAATGATAAATGGTTTTCAACATTTTTTACAAATAAATATGTGAAAAGTGTGGCGTGAATTTGTATTCAGCCCCCCGAGTCAATACTTTGTAGAACCACCTTTCGCTGCAATTACAGCTGCAAGTCTTTTTTGGAATGTCTCTACCAGCTTTGCACATCTAGAGAGTGACATTTTTGCCTACTTTTCTTTGCAAAATAGCTCAAGCTCTGTCAGATTGGATGGAGAGCATCTGTGAACAGCAATTTTCAAGTGTTGCCCCAGATTCTCAATTGGATTTAGGTCTTGACTTTGACTGGGCCATTCTAACACATGAATATGCTTTGATCTAAACCATCCCATTGTAGCTCTGGCTGTATGTTTAGTGTTGTTGTCCTGCTAGAAGGTGAACCTCCGCCCCAGTCTCAAGTCTTTTGCAGACTCTAACAGGTTTTCTTCTAAGATTGCCCTGTATTTGGCTCCATCCATCTTCCCATCAAATCTGGCCAGCTTCCCTGTCCCTGCTGAAGAAAAGCATCCCCACAACATGATGCTGCCACCACCATGTTTCACGGTGGGGATGGTGTGTTCAGGGTGATGTGTAGTAGCTTTCCACCACACATAGCGTTTTGCTTTTAGGCCAGAAACTTCAGGTTTGGTCTCATCTGACCAGAGCACCTTCTTCCACATGTTTGCTGTATCCCCCACATGGCTTCTCGCAAACTGCAAATGGGACTTCTTATGGCTTTCTTCCAACAATGGCTTTCTTCTTGCCACTCTTCCATAAAGGCCAGATTTGTGGAGTGCATGACTAATAGTTGTCCTGTGGACAGATTCTCCCACCTCAGCTGTGGATCTCTGCAGCTCCCCCAGAGTTACCATGGGCCTCTTGGATGCTCTCCTTGCCTGTCCTGTCAGTTTCGGTGGTCGGCCATGTCCTGGTAGGTTTGCAGTTGTGCCATACTCTTTCCATTTTCGGATGATGGATTGAACAGTGCTCCGTGAGATGTTCAAAGCTCAAGATATTTTCTTTAGAACCTAATCCTGCTTTAACCACTTCCCACCCAAGGGACGTCCTTGACTTTGCTGGGGTATATCTGAATGATGCCTGCATCTACAGGCATCATTCAGATATTGGCTTTTTCAGCCGGCGATTCCCTACACCATAAGAATAATGATAGCAACTGTTCTGCCGCTTGATCATTCTTACAGGTGTCGGGAGGGGACGCCCCCCCTTGCCGCCACCCTCCGGTGCTTCTACCGACTCACCCCTTCCATCGGTGAGTCTGAGAATGGATCCGCCAGGCCCGGATGGTGATCATAGAGATTTCCGGTGGACCAGATTGTCACCGGAGTCTCTATGATCATTCGAAGGCCGGGCACGATGTTATGACGTCACGCCCAGCCTCTGCATTCAAACGAATGGCGCCGTCTCAACTTATTTTTTTATTTTATTTCGGGCTTCCCAGCCTAGAGGTGAGATGTGGGGTCTTATTGACCCCATATCTCTATGTAAAGAGGACTGATCATGCCAAATTCCTATTACAAGGGATGTTTACATTCCTTTTAATAGGGAAAAAAGTGATCAAAATTTTTTTATTTTTTTTTTAAGTGTCAAACTAAAAAAATAAAAGTCAAATTAACAATAAAAATAAAAAAATTTAAAGCGCCCCTGTCCCCACGCACTTGCACGCAGAAGCGAAAGTATACGTAAGTCCCGCCTACATATGAAAAGGTGTTCATACCACACATGTGAGGTATCGCCGCGAACGTTAGAGCGAGCAAAATAATTCTAGCCCTAGACCTCCTCTGTAACTCAAAACATGTAACCAGTAAAAAATGTTAAAACGTCGCCTATGGGGATTTTTAAGTACCAAAGTTTGGCGCCATTCCACGAGCATGTGCAATTTTGAAGCATGACATGTTAGGTATCTGTTTACTAACTTCTAACTTCATCTTTCACATTATGCAAAAAAATTGGGCTAACTTTAATGTTTTGGTTTTTTTTAAAGCATGAAACTGTTTTTTACCAAATTTCCAATTTCCAAAATTGCTGTGCAAATACCGTGCGAGATAAAAAGTTGCAACGACCACCATTGTATTCTCTAGGGTCTTTGCTAAAAAAAATATATAATTTTTAGGTGTTCTATGTAATTTTCTAGCAAGAAAATGATGAATTTTACATGTAGGAGAGAATTGTCAGAATTGGCCTGGATGGGAAAGTGGTTAAACTTCTCCACAACTTTATCCTTGATCTGTCTGGTGTGTTCCTTGGTCTTCATGATGCTGTTTGTTCATTAAGGTTCTCTAACAAACCTCTGAGGGCTTCACAGAACAGCTGTATTTATACTGAGATTAAATTACACACAGATGGACTCTATTTACTAATTAGGTGACTTCTAAAGGCAATTGGTTCCACTAGATTTTAGTTAGGGGCTTCAGAGTAAAGGGGGCTGAATACAATTGCACACCACACTTTTCAGATATTTATTTGTAAAAAATTTTGAAAGCATTTATAATTTTTTCGGAATATGGTGATATAGAAAGAACCCACATTCTGAAATCCGTCCAAATTCTTTATTCGATAATCACTAAGTACAAAGTAACTGCTAAGATGTTTGCTGTGAACAAGGCTCTTCGCCGAAACATGTTAGCAGTTACTTTGTACTTGGTGATTATCAAATAAAGAATTTGGACGGATTCCAGAGTGCGGGTTCTTTCCATATATCCATATTCCGAGTTTGTGACGAGTGGGAGGTCATCTGAACCTGGCAGATGGAGAGAAGGTACCAGTAACCAACACACATATTTGGAGGTTTTCACAGTTAGAGCAGTGCTACCCTGTGTACATTTTTATTTATCATTTTTCCTTCCACTTCACAATTATGTGCCAATTTCTGTAGGTCTATCACATAAAATCCCAATAAAATACATTTACATTTTTGGTTGTAACATGACAAAATGTGGAAAATTTCAAGGGGTATGAATACTTTTTCAAGGCACTGTATGTAAGTCACATCAGAAGAGGAATCTGTGCTCTCTGACCTTGTGCCTTCACATTGCCAATTGGCACTGTGCCAGTCACATGTTAAAAAATAAATCAATCAAGGCAGGAGGGGTGGGAAGGGGATCGGCTTTTCACACCACGTACATGGCAGGGAGGGTGGGGGAGAGAGAGATACAGTCACGCTGAAGACACAGCAGGATGACAGAGGGACGCACTATTATGGATCGTCAGCCATGATTAGCGTGGTCAGTTTACAGAGGGCAACACAGAAACAGGCAGGATCAATCGGTGTTGTACAACATGGAAAGGGATACATGCAAAAGCACTATGCTATATATTGTGCCTTAAACTGACAGGACCATGGTTTTTTTTGTTTTTTTTTAAGGGTTATAAGCACTTTAACCACTTGCCGCCCGCCCTATTACAAAATGACGGCGGCACAGTGGTTTGATATCCCTGACCAGACGTCATATGACGTGATCAGGATATCGAGCCGCTGCGCGCCCCCGGGGGCGCACATCGCGGCGATCGTTGTTGCGGGGTGTCAGTCTGACACCCTGCAACACCGATCTAGGTAAAGAGTCTCTGACGGAGACTCTTTACCACGTGATCAGCCGTGTCCAATCACGGCTGATCACGATGTAAGTAGGAAGAGCCGGTGATCGGCTTTTCCTCACTCACGTCTGACAGACGCGAGTAGAGGAGAGCTGATCAGCTGCTCTCCTGACAAGGGGGGCTGTGCTGATTGTTTATCAGCACAGCCCCCCCCTCGGATCCCACCCAGGACCACCAGGGAAGCCGCCCAGGACCACCAGGGAAACCAGCCACACTGGACCACCAGGTATGCCCCCTAGACCCCCAGGGAAATACTAATCAGTGCAAAGGCAGCTGCCAATCAGTGCCCACTCCAATGCCTACCACTGCCAGTGCCACCAGGGAGGCCTATCAGTGCCTCATATCAGTGCCCATCAGTGCCGCTTATCAGTGCCCAGCAGTGCCGCCTATCAGTGCCACCCTATCAGTGCCCAGCAGTGCTGCCTTTCAGTGCCCATCAGTGTCGCCTATCAGTGCCACCCAGTGCCACCCATGAGTGCTGCCTATCAATACCCATCAGTGCTGCATATCAGTGCCACCCATCAGTGCCGCCTACCAGTGCCCATCAGTGCCGCATATCAGTGCCCGTCAGTGCCCGCTCATTGGTGCCACCTCATCGGTGCCGCCGTATCAGTGGCGGTCAGTGCCGCCTTATCAGTGAAAGAGAAAACTTACTTATTTACAATTTTTTTTAACAGAAACAAAAGCAAAACTTTTATTTTTTTCAAAATTTTCGGTCTTTTTTTATTTGTGTAGCAAAAAATAAAAACCGCAGAGGTGATCAAATACCACCAAAAGAAAGCTCTATTTGTGGGAACAAAATGATAAAAATATAGTTTGGGTACAATGTAGCATCACCGCGCAATTGTCATTCAAACTGCCACAGCGCTGAAAACTGGCCTGGGCAGGAAGGTGTATAAGTGCCCTGTATTGAAGTGGTTAAAGTAGTAGTAGACAGAAAATTAGGTTTCTGTTTGACTTCAGGCTGGCTGGTTTCGCAGATATAGCTCAGTAAAACATTAAAAATTAGTGTCTATGCTGTTTAAAATCCAGTAATATACTATCTTACACTGCTCTGCACATGCTCAGTTGCTCTCCGTTTTGGGGCCTTTTTAGGCACTGCTGAATTTGTAGAGGCCGATCTGCTGACAGCCCTAAAACTGAATTAAACCCTCTTATCCTTTACAGCCAAGGAAGCTGCTTATGTTTGATCTGCAACTACCACTGTGCTGCACATGTAATCAGTTATGATACGAGCCATTTGATGGTTTGACAGTTTGGCTGAGAGCACAAGCAAATTTGACAGTGTATTCCTGGAATGTGACTTTTTTTAAACTGTTAATTCGATGGGTTTAGTTCCACTTTATAATTTACTGCTGCTTAGGGGCTCTGGACCTCAGAAACAGGACCAATGCTGGAGTCAATTTACAGCACACATTAATTTCGGTAGCATCATTTTGATTGTGAAATGTATGTTCCTTGCTAATAAAAACATTTATTTATTTTTTTTATAAATTTGTTATAGACATGAATAGTTTACTGCATTTAACTATAAATTGGTGTCACTATTTCTACAGGACCAGCAATGAAGCTTAAGAGAATTTCTCAAGCAGCAGGACATAGAAGAATGAAAGAATCATCAATTATTACAGATAGGAAGCGTCAATTCCCATCAGTTCAGACTGAAAGATCCAGAGACACAACATCTTGGGAGTCAAGTGAAAGTGACACAGGACAGCCAACTGCTAGTAGTTTACATAGGAGTAGAGCTTCCAATAGTTCAACATCTAAGAAAACAGATCATACATGTAAAGTAAGATATAAATCAAGAAATCGCAAGCTTAGCAATTCAGAAAGTGATTGTAATGCTTCTGTAGACGTGCCCACTGGAAGAAAGAGCATTTTAAAACAAGAGCTGGATGAAAACCCTGAAAAAAACTCAGTGAATGAGAAAAGTCCTTCATTTTATGACCATGATCCTGATAAAACAAAGTTGGAAGAAAACCGTGGAAGAGTGACAGCAGTGTCAAACAAATATGCAGAAAGTGAGGCTTTTGATTCTGATTCAGAAAGAAAGACACCTCTGTCTTACAGTAAATCAGATCAGGACTTCTCATCAGAGCAATCTGATACCAGTTCCTGTTACTCACTTCAAGACTCAGAGGATGGTAGTTCCCCACGTCCTTCACAATCCCCAGAGGTCACTGAAGCACTATCCACTCTGAGTCTGAACCTGAAGACCAGAGCAGTAAGTCCAGGAACCTCACAGAAGAGTTCCAAGTCTTCAGTAACTTCAGTAGATCAGATAGAGAATCCACATTCAACATCACGCAATGCCAGTAGAAATTCAAAGCTTTCTTCAGAAGGTTCCAAGAGAAGTCACTATCGGTTACCAGAATCCACAAAAACAAGTCCAGGTTCTTCATCACAGATGACCAACAGGAGCCATGATTCCACATCACTTGTGACAAACAGGATTGATGTTTTCTCCTCACAAGGAGCCAGTATGAGAGCTTTCAGTCGAAGTTCAGCATCTTCTTCGACCTATAGACAAGGAAGCCCTGATGATGCAACCCAAAATACATACAGGAGTTATGAGGAATATACAAGAGATTCTAGCCAGACACCAGGCTCTTCAGCTAAAACATTTACTGGATGTCAAGATTAATTTTGAACAGGAAATAACTAACCTTCCCTCACCAAAATAAAAAAAGAGACACTAAAATAAATAATAGCACAGTTAATGAGAAAACTTTAAGACAATAGCAATCAGAAAGAGTGAATATTGTATGCCAATCAAATCTGTTCCTGTTCCATCCCAATGAAAAAGTTCAGGTTTAAGATATTCATACGCATTATATAAACTTGATACCAGTATCCCATTCAAATTAACATGATATGCACCTGATGAACATTGGTTACATACTGCATAAATGATCAATTGTGAAGTACCAAATTAAACTGGTATTCCATTTTTTTAGGTAGTTACCTGTTTTTTTCCTTGTCTGAGATCAGAGGTGAATCCAACGCCATGGTCATATTTTGTGTGGACTAGAATGTGGTAAACAATACAGTGCCTTGAAAAAGTATTCATACCCCTTGACATTTTTCACATTTTATCATGTTACCACCAAAAATGTAAATGTATTTTATTGGGATTTTATGTGATAGACCAACACAAAGTGGCACATACTGTATTTATCAGTGTATAACACGCACTTTTTTCCCCTTAAAATCAGGGGAAAATCGTGGGTGCGTGTTATACGCCAATCCCCGCTATTTTTGTGATCTATCGGAGCGATCGCCGCCGACATTCACATAGCGTGTATTTGTAAATATGGCGCCGCGGAGTTCGGAGGGACTCGGCGGCGCTCGTTCAGCTGAACGAGCGCCGCCGAGAACACAGTGACTGGGCGGAGCCGAGATACACATAGCCGAGGGTTCTCGGCTCTTCTCGGCGCCGTTCACAGTCCCGCCCAGTCCCGCCATTGGACCTCCTTTATGTCCATCATAGGGACTGGGCGTGACTGTGAACGGCGCCGAGAAGAGCTGAGAACCCTCGGCTATGTGTATCTCGGCTCCGCCCAGTCACTGTGTTCTCGGCGGCGCGTAGTTCAGCTGAACGAGCGCCGCCGAGTCCCTCCAAACTCCGCGGCGCCATATTTAAAAATACACACTAAACTTGTGTATGTCGGCGGCACTGGAGACAAGGCTGCACTAACCACTGGGAACAAGGCTGCACTAACCACTGGGGACAAGGCTGCACTGACCACTGGGGACAAGGCTGCACTAACCACTGGGGACAAGGCTGCACTAACCACTGGGGACAAGGCTGCACTAACCACTGGGGACAAGGCTGCACTGACCACTGGGGACAAGGCTGCACTGACCACTGGGGACAAGGCTGCACTGACCACTGGGGACAAGGCTGCACTGACCACTGGGGACAAGGCTGCACTGACCACTGGGGACAAGGCTACACTGACCACTGGGGACAAGGCTGCACTAACCACTGGGGACAAGGCTGCACTAACCACTGGGGACAAGGCTGCACTGACCACTGGGGACAAGGCTGCACTGACCACTGGGGACAAGGCTGCACTGACCACTGGGGACAAGGCTGCACTAACCACTGGGGACAAGGCTGCACTGACCACTGGGGACAAGGCTGCACTGACCACTGGGGACAAGGCTGCACTGACCACTGGGGACAAGGCTGCACTGACCACTGGGGACAAGGCTGCACTAACCACTGGGGACAAGGCTGCACTAACCACTGGGGACAAGGCTGCACTGACCACTGGGGACAAGGCTGCACTGGAGCAAGGCTGCACTGGGGCAAGGCTGCACTGACAATTCTGCACTGGGGCAAAGCTGCACTGACTAGGCTGCACTGGGGCAAAGCTGCACTGACAAGGCTGCACTGGACACTGGGGCAAGGCTGCACTAACAAGGCTGCAGATGAACACTGATGAGGCTGCATTGATGGGCATTTAAATGTAAGTTTTTTTTTCCTTAAACTTCCCTCCTAAAAGTTTTTTTCCTTAAAATTCCCTCCTAAACTTGGGGTGCGTGTTATACGCCGGCGCGTGTTATACGCCGATAAATACGGTAATTGTGAAGTGGAAGGAAAATGATAAATGGTTTTCAAATTTTTTTACAATTAAATATCTCAAAAGTGTGGCATGCATTTGTATTCAGCCTCCTTTACTCTGGTACCCCTAACTAAATTCTAGTGTAACCAATTGCCCTCAGAAGTCACCTAATTAGTGAATAGAGTCCACCTGTGTGTAATTTAATCTCAGTATAAATACAGCTGTTCTGTGAAGCCTTCAGAGGTTTGTTAGAGAACCTTAGTAAACAAACAGTGTCATGAAGGCCAAGGAACACACCAGGCAGGTCAGGGATAAAGTAGCACAGCTGCAAACCTACCAAGACATGGCCATCCACCTAAACTGACAGGCGGGCAAGGAGAGCATTAATCAGAGAAGCAGTCAAGAGACCCATGGTAACTCTGGAGGAGCTGCAGAGAACCACAGCTCAGGTGGGAGAATCTGTCCACAGGACAACTATTAGTCGTGCACTCCACAAATCTGGTCATTATGGAAGAGTGGCAAGGAGAAAGCCATTGATGAAAGAAAGCCATAAGAAGTCCCATTTGCAGTTTGCGAGAAGCCATGTGAGGGACACAGCAAACATGTGGAAGAAGGTGCTCTGGTCAGATGAAACCTGAAGTTTCTGGCCTAAAAGCAAAACGCTATGTGTGGTGGAAAGCTAACACTGCACATCACCCTGAACACACCATCCCCACCATGAAACATGGTGGTGGCAGCATCATGTGGGGATGCTTTTCTTCTGCAATGATAGGGAAGCTGCTCAGAGTAATGGGAAGGTGAATGGAGCCAAATACAGGGCAATCTTAGAGTCTGCAAAAGACTTGAGACTAGGGCGGAGGTTTACCTTCCAGCAGGACAATGACCTTAAACATACAGCCAGAGCTACAATGGAATAGTTTAGATCAAAGCATATTTCATGTGTTAGAATGGCCCAGTCAAAGTCCAGACCAAAATCCAATTGAGAACCTGTGAAAACACTTGAAAATTGCTGTTCACAGACGCTCTCCATCCAATCTAACAAAGCTTGAGCTATTTTGCAAAGAAGAATGGGCAAAAATGTCACTCTCTAGATGTGCAAAGCTGGTAGAGACATCCCCAAAAAGACTTGCAGCTGTAATTGCAGTGAAAGGGGGTTCCAAAAAGTATTGACTCAGGGGGGCTGAATACCAATGCATGCTATACATATTTATTTGTAAAAAAATTTTGAAAACCATTTATCATTTTCCTTCCACTTCACAATTATGTGCCACTTTGTGTTGGTCTATCACATAAAATCCCAATAAAATACATTTACGTTTTTGGTTGTAACATGACAAAATGTGTAAAATTTCAGGGGGTATGAATACTTTTTCAAGGCACTGTATGTATGTTCTTTTTAAATAGGAACCATTCAATTCCTTATCTCTGTATTGACATTGGTGCTGTGTTCATATGAGCTTTTCTATCCAAATGACTTCAGTAGATTGTATCTTCAATAAAACAGTGTTTTTTCCTTTACTAAAATGTAAGTTGAATGACTTTTTAAGATTTTTTTTGTTTTTTCTTAACACAGTATAATGAACACATTGTTAATAATATACCTAAGGTATTTAAAGGAGAAGTCCAGCCAAAGCTCGTTTGGCTGGGCTTCTCCTATGGATCCAGACTTTATTGTCGCGATGACGCAGTGCACTCCTGTGACCCGTTTTCAGCAGAGAGCGGACTGAAGTCCACTCTCTGCTGACGTCACGGATATCAGTTCAGGCACTGCGTCATCGCAACAATAAAGTCTGGATGTCCCAGGTGTCTGGACTGACACCCGTCTCAGCCTCTCAGTGAGCTGCTGAGAGTCTGAGATGGCCCGCTCCACCCCCTCCACAGCTCAGTGCTCCAATGAGTGCAGAGGGAGATGAGCAGAGAGCTGCGACTGACAGTCTGCTCTTTGCTTACAGAGCTCTGAAAACCGAGTGATCGGCGGTGTTTGATCGCTCGGTTTTCAGTGTAAAGGCGCCTGGGGACAGATGCAGCATCAAA